>NC_057805.1:260338253-260645201 GCF_018294505.1 Triticum aestivum
GTCGGGGCGGGCCTGGCCCGGGCCTGGGTGGGCCGGCGGCGGAGGGAGCGCATGGGGCGGCGCGCGGGACAGGTGGCGAGGCTGTATTGGCCCGGAGCGGCGGCGGTGGACGTCCGGCGGCGGGTCGGACATGTCCGGTGGCGCGAGGTGGAAGGAACTAGGGTTTGTACCGCGAAATTTCGGGAGGGCACACATATATATAGGTAGAGGGAGCTAGGAGAGTCCAAACGAGGTGCGGTTTTCGCCCACGCGATCGTGATCGAACGACCGAGAGCATGGCGGAGTCTTAAAGGTGTTTTGGGCCTGTTTGAAGGGGTGTTTTGCTGCAACACACAAACGGACTTTGCGGTTACCCGGTTAACCGTTGGAGTACCAAACGACCTCCAAATGGAACGAAACTTGACCGGTGGTCTACCGGTGGTATACCAAGGCCACTTGACAAGCCTCGGCCCATTCCGAGAATGTTCAACACCCGCTCACGAAAAGAAACAAGAGGGGTGCGCCGGAGGAGTTGGGAGTGCCGGATTGCAAAACGGACAATGGGGAAAATGCTCGGATGCATGAGACGAACACGTATGCAAATGCGATGCACATGATGACATGATATGAAATGCAGATGATGACATGGCAAAATGCAACACGCAAGCAAATGACAAGGCAAGGATGGCGAAAAACTGGCAGACACCTGGCGCATCGGAACCGGGGCGTTACAACACTCCTCCACTAACAAGAGATCTCGTCCCAAGATCTTAGGACCGAGACGGAAGAGAAAAAGGAAGAGGTGAAGCAAGAACGCAAGAGAGAAGATGAACAAAAAAAAATCGAGAGCACTCCGGTAGAAAAGAAGAACGAAGGATCTGAAGAGAATGAAAAGCTCAAGAAACAAGATAGACTCTGAAACCACTCCGGTTAGAACAAGATAGAAAAGGAATAAGAATGAAAGAATTAGGCAGCACTCCGGCTAAGCAAGGAAAGAATAGAACATGAATTTGAGAAATGGAACGATACTTGACTTGAGGAACAACACAAAATCTCCGGAAGACTTGAATTAATAGAATTAGAAGAACGGGATGAAAATGACAACTTGTGCCACGAATGAAATAGAAAGCAACCTTAGAAGAAAGAATTGAACGGAGTTGTTGAGAAAATCAACCACGAAAGAATAAGCTTGTTGTGGACTTATGGATAACATCTCAAAATTATTAGGTGATAACCGACCACAAGCGGAAAATATTGAATAGCTGAGAAGAACGAAGAAATGCAAAACTCCACTTCAAGAGAAAACAGAGAATTATTTGCACTTCGAGACACGAGAAGAAAAGATACTTGAACTCCACCAACAAAATCTTGATGAACTCTTGAAGAATGAATTAAATCATGAAGAACCACCATGAAGAACTCCGGTAACAAAAGAATGACGAGATAAAATTGAAGGATGAAGGGGATAAGATTAAATCCTTGCGATGATTTGGATGGAGGTTCGCGACGAAATCGGCGAGAAGCTTAGAACTCCGGAAAAGAAAAGATGAAAAACACTTGGAACTAGAATTTATTCATCAAGAACAAACTCCGAAGAAGGAGATTAATCACTTAGAGGAAATAAGAATAAGATTTATTGTATGCTTATCCTTCATCAAAATAAATTGATGACTAGCAATGGATTTCGTATACTACTTATTCTCGTTGGAAAAAAATGAAGGGGGAATATAGCGCACAACTTGAGAAAGTCTTCGTGAACCACCGGTAGGATTAGGAAAGAACGAATTAATTGATATGATAACAACAGAAGGAATCTTGAGCGAACCACCGTAGGAATTCAAAATTGACTGACGAAAGTGAACGAATCACTAGGAAAAATAGGAAAATCACGTAGATACTTGAGGGAATTAAGAGAAAAGAGAACGATGGGACCGCGAACTGATTGAATAGCAAAGCACCGGAAGAATATGGAGATGAACGAAAAGGCATGAATATAGAATAGTCGGAGAACGGATTTGTAAACTTAGAACGAGGAAACATTTCGAAAAGATGACCTCCGGATAATTGAGACGGCAAACAGCTCCTGAAATACTCCGGATGGATGAAAAGAATTGCATGACTAGAAACAATTTGAGAGGATAACAAGAAGCTAGCACTGCGAATCTCCGTGAGAACGGACAAAATTTAGGGAAAACTCTTCTTCGGTCTTCAACGTTGGAAATGACGACGAGAAAGAACACCAAAATTGTTAAGATACTCCGGTAGAATGAAAAGCGAAGAGGTTGAGCCAACAATGAAAATAATTTGAAATTGATCTTGGAAAAACGTCTGACTGATGAAAATCATACTTACATCACACTTCGAAAAAGGATTTGAGAATAACTCCGGGAAAAATTAGAAGAGTCAGGTAAGATCCTGGGAAAAGACCTGTGGGTTAGGGCCCACCGAAAGGAAACACCGTTAAGAAAGGATTGTTGAAGAGATAGATGATGAGCCGGAACAATTGAAATATTTGTATGAGGTGACAACCTCGAATTAATTCGAAACATAGACAAATCTCCTGAGATGTCTTCATCAGTCCGGAACGATAAAATGACGAGAGGGAACGAGCAACGGAAAAACATTTGAGCGAGGAAGGAATATAATCACTACCGAAATTGGAATTGAATCCACCGGAGAAGAAAAGAGATGAAGAATGTCAAACGAGACGAGAATTCACCGGTTGAAATAACTGACGGAAGACTGAAGAGGCTCCGCACGAATGAAATTGCTGCTCGAAAGAGACTCAGACTCCGGGAATAAAAGGGTGGGAGGGCGGGAAAAAAACAACGACAACTTGGAAGGGGAAATCGACGAATAGCTTTGAAGAGAAAAGCACCGGTTGAAATCATTGAGGAAAAAAAGCAAAGACTTCGCAAGAGTAGAATGGATACTCGATTACAGACTCCGGTTCCGAGAAGAAGAAGGGAGGACGGGTGGGAAAAACAAGGACAAGTCCGGACAGGGGAAACGACATCGGTTGAAAAGAGATGAGGATTAATCTAGCAAAAGATGACGAGGCTCGAAAACACTCGAAGAGAAATGCGCCGGATGGAAAAGAGGATGGACAACGAACGAAAACTAACCGCGAGATCCTAAAAAAATTTGAAGGGGAAGAGGAATAGTTCAAAACACCTACGCCAAGATTTCTCACCAGAGCGACGAAGGGACTGAGGAGTAAAAGAATTCCTACTCTCCGATGTAGCTAGACTCAGAAAACAGTTTTCTTCTAGACTCAACAACGGCCAAACTACACGATCAATCAAGGGGGCCTCTGGTACCAACTTGTCACGCCCAAGATGCGACCCTATCCTAAAGGAACACGCCGGTCCCACCAAGGATAGAAGCGCATCTTGAAGACGCTTTTGCAAGGTGGATATCATTACAACAACATTACATAATATTTGGGGATACATACAAGGCATACAAGTGCCGCAAGAATACATCAATACATCATACATGAGATCAACATCCGACTACAGATGAAACACAAACAGAAACTCCAATGACATCCACCGTGCTAGCCCAGGTTGCCGACCTGGAACCTATCCCCTGATCGAAGAAGAAGCAGAAGAAGAACTCCAAAACAAGCAACATCTCTCTCGCGTCATGGTCATCGCGAAACCTGTACCTGCAACTAGTGTTGTAGTAATCTGTGAGCCACGAGGACTCAGCAATCCCATTACCATGGGTATCAAGACTAGCAAAGCTTGAAGGGGTATGGAAAGGATAAGTGGTGAGGTTGCAGCAGCCACTAAGCATGTATGGTGGCTAACTTACGCAAATAAGAGCGAGAAGAGAAGCAAAGGAACGGTCGCCAACTAGTAATGATCAAGAAGTGATCCTGAACTCCTACTTACGGCAAACATAACACAGAAACCGTGTTCACTTCCCGGACTCCACCGAGAAGAGACCATCACGGCTACACACGCGGTTGAGGCGTTTTAATTAAGGTCAAGTGTCAAGTTCTCTACAACCGGACATTAACAAATTCCCATCTGCCTCATAACCGCAGGCACGGCTTTCGAAAGATAATACCCTGCAGGGGTGTCCCAACTTAGCCCATCATAAGCTCTCACGGTCAATGTCGTGGAATTGTCACGGCAGATGTCCTCAAGCTAGGACTTAGTCGTGGAGCCATCGCCGCTAGGAAGCTTGAAGGGGTTAAGCGGGACAAGGAACACGAGGGTTTATACTGGTTCGGCCCCTTACGGTGAAGGTAAAAGCCTACGTCCAGTTGAGGTGGTATTGATTAGGGTTTCGATGACCAGGGAGCTTAACTGCTATGCCTGGCTCTCGATGAGATCTTTCTTGTCCCTAAACCGCTGCCGGGTCGTCCCTTTATATAGAGAGGTTGACGCCCAGCAGCTTCTGAGAGTCCCGGCCGGCTCATAAGAGTGTCTGGCTCGGACTCTCAACTATTCTTGCCTTATACTACAAGTTCTACCATAATAACGGCTGTAACTACGGGCCTTAAGCCATCTCCGGGTCTTAAGCCCATCTTTGGCCCACCGTCTTCAAGCTTGGCGCCGGGCTTCAGGTGATGACCCTTATGTGTAACCCGGCCCCACCGTGTGGGTGACTCTAAGGTTTATATCCTCAACATTAGGCCCCAGATTGATTTGAGCCGGCTTATGTCAATCTTCAATCCTTTCGACAGAAAATCTCCGGCTTACAATTGTGTGAAGGCCATAACCCGGCGTGACGTCATCCTCTGGATTCCGGGTAATCCGCCGTGACATCATCTTCCATTAAATCTAGTTTTTACTCCACCATATCCGCAATGGATCTTATCTTTACTGCCATCCCGAAAATCGAGGCGTTTTTATGGTGAGATAACCGCGCCGTGGCCTCCTCGTTTCTCGCGCCCACTTATGAGCTTGCCCTTATAAATAGTCCGGCCCGATGAGCCTTCAGCCACCCGTCTTCCTCCTCGCGCCACTGTTCTTCCGCTCGAGCTCTGTTGCTGTCGCCGCCGCGGGTCTCCTCCTCCTCACCAACTCCGGCCGCTGCATCAACCTGTTGTGTCCAGAGAAAACGGCGGCGACCTCCGCGACTCACCAGCACCTGTAAGTCCTTGCTGCCCCGTAGAACAGATCTGCAGTAGTGTTCTTCCTGTTCTTCTCGTGTTCTTCACCGTTCTTCGCGGGTTCTCAATAGATTTGATTTTTACCACCCTTCTTGATCTTAGACTTGCATAGAACCACTGCGGTAGCTGTTTCACTTCCATTCCCAATGTACATAGGCTCCTTTTTACTGCATAGTGGCTCCGTTCGAACTCGCGAACTTCTTCTGCGTTTGTTTTAGGTCTAGAAATTTTCCTTTTCAGCCGACCGTTTTGATCCAAGTTAGTTACTGCAATGTGCGAAATCTGTTTTCACCACACTTAGTAAAAAACTGCACCTGTTGAGTCATGGCGGTTTACATTTCTGGTTTAAAGAAACCACGCACTGTAGAACCCTCCGGCTCAAAGGAGGCCATGCGCCATAAAATTTTCTGGCTCATCTATGACAAGGTCGTAGTCAATCGAATTACTCTCAATACCTCCAGCGGCTTAGATAACCCGATGCACCTAGATATATGTCATTAGTCCCCTCCATAAGCCGCCACTTTAACATTGAACTGTAAATTTCCTCCGACTTATATTTAAACCGGGCATGTTTCCTTTTATCATAGGCTTCCGACTTTCACCATGCCTGCCAAAGCTCCTAAAGCACCCATCACTTGCAATTGGATGAGGTCCAACGTCATCGACGAGACCTTAGCGGATTTTGTAAAGTCGGGTTACCTGCCCAAGAAGGACGTCATGTCCTACCATGCCCCTGACCCGTCAGAGGAGAGACCACAGCCAAAGGACGGGGAGGTAGTGATTTTTGCGGATCACATGAGCCGGGGCTTCACACCGCCCGGCTCAAAGTTCTTCAGAGATGTACTTAATTTCTTTGACCTGCGGCCACAAGATATAGGACCCAATTCGGTGTCGAACATATGCAACTTCCAAGTGTTCTGCGAGGTCTACCTTGGAGAGGAGCCCAGCCTGCTACTCTTCAGAGAGCTCTTCTACCTGAACCACCAGAACGAGTGCGCCAACGGGCCAAGTTTGGAACTTGGCGGAATCTCCATTCAGCGACGGAGAGATTGCCTTTTCCCTTACGCCGAGCCGCCAAGCCACCCAAAGGACTGGAACCAGACGTGGTTCTACTGCCAAGACACGTCGCCGGCTGACGAGAGCCCGCTGCCCGGCTTTCGCCCCTCGCGTCTGGAACCAACACACCCTCTGTCAGACAAACTAACTCAAGCGGAGCGCCAAGCTCTGCTCCCCACCATTAACAAGATCAAGGCTCTCCTGGGCAATGGTCTGAATGGAATTGACCTGGTCCGGGTCTGGATCTCGTGGCGGGTGATCCCCTTGAGCCGCCGCCCCGGCTTAATGTGTGAGTACACAGGCTGGAAAGATGACCCCCTGCGACACAGCCGCAACGATCTTCCTGAAGACGTTGCTGAGGACATGACCAAGGCTCTCTTGAACGAGAGCTTGGCAGACTGCGGGAGGACCGGCTTAAGTCCCTTCTGCAAGACCAACCCGGCCCCAACGGTAAGCCGCTGATCTGGACATCTTATTTTCTTCCGTAGATAGCTTTCATCTGAACCTTAAGAAATCGTCATTGTATTCTTCAGGCCGATGACAAATTCTGGAAGGTCAAATATGACCATGAGCCGGCCAAGAAGGCCAGGAAGGCTAAGAAAGCCGCCAAGAGAGCCGCTCCCCCCAAGAAGGGAACTAGGCCTACTGCTTCAGAGCTGCTGCAACTAAGCGACAGCTCCGAGTCAGAGGTAACCCCTGAACCTGTAAGCTCTTGTTGTATTTGTTGTTTATTTCTGTCCACCTTATCAATACTGTTCATCAACAGGATGACACCGGAGCAAGTAACCCGGTGGTTGAAGAGGTAATGACACTTTCCTCCGACTCGGAGCCCTTGCCAAGGCTGAAAGTCCGAAGGGTAACCCGTAAGTAAGATTTTCTCATCCTTTAGCTTATCAAGATCCTCAATTTCTTTTGAAGCGACAGATTCATGAGAGCCGGCGGCACACCCGGACCAACAAGGACGCTGACCTCTCCTCCGGCTTACCTGACGCATCGAGGAAACGCCGAACCGAGGTTATCTCCAACTTGTACCCTTTTCATCCTTTGGCGGGTGTTATACGTCAACCGCTCAATTCTTCTGATTCAAACTATCAGGAAACCTCACCCTCCTCTGGTGACTCGATGCAATCAAACCTGCCGGCCTTCAAGACCGTACCCGGGTAATGATGATCATCTCTTGTTATGCTTATCTTTGCTCATACTTTTGTACTAACCTTTTTGTCCTTTCAGTGCCCAGGCAAAGCTCACCAAGAGGGCAAAAAAGAACAAGCCGGTCGAAGAGCCGGACTTGCCTGAACCGGAGGTAGCAGCTCAAGAACCGCCAGCTGCCTCTGCTCCTGAAGCCACCGCTCCAACCGACAAGCCAACCGCAGAAGCTTCTGCTAACCCGGAGACCTCCAGCCCGACTCAGCTGGTCAATGACCCGGACGTGGTAATCACCCGGACGGAGTTTGTTGAGCCGGGGAGACCTACTGCGCTGGCCAAGTGCTCCGCCAAGGAGGAGTTGCTAGAGCGCCGCCGGGCTAATCTGGACCTCACCGACTACGCCAATCTGAACATCGGAGAGATCGTCTCCGGCTACGTCAGTCAGGTGCACAAGAGCCGGGATGTAGAGATCAGCATGGTGAACCAGATTCAGCAGAAGTCTGAGGTACCACTCTTCTTTCTTCTTGCTTACTACATAGTTATCTTGTTATTCTTACCATACTCTAGCCCCCAAGTCTACTACTTATGATAGAATATGTTGTAGACTTAAGTTCCGGCTTACTCGCTTGAACCGGTAATTTTGTAGAAACTTTCGACATGCATTAGCCCCCAAGTGCCAAGTGTCTTTGCTTGGAAAACGCTTGGGACTTTAAATTTGCATAGTAACTGTTCATACTATAACCCGGAAATTATGCAGGCTGCTTGCAAGAAGTTTGAGGCCGACGTCTCCGATCTAAAGACCTGCCTGAGGACGCAAGAAACTGAGACCCGGAAGGCGAACGCCAAATTTGTGTCCAGTATTGCTGCTCAAGAGAATCTGAAAAAGGACTTTGAAGCTGAACGAAAAGCTTGGGCCAAAGAGAAGGCTACTCTGGTGAGCCGGGCCGAACAAGCGGAGAAGGCTCTGACAGAGAAAACCACCGAGCTCTCCAGCTTAAAGCGCCACGTGTCCCAGATGGTTGCCGCAATCTTCGGTAAGTCATTCCACCGGCTCTCGTCCAGTTTATAATCTTTATGTCTCATAATCCATCATCGCCAGCGGCTTACCTTACTGTCGGGACCCCGATTCCAAGTCACACCGATCTAGCCTGTAACACCTCATATCACTTTGCGGCCTCACGCACGGTACTCCCACGGGTGTCGCCTTACCATGGCCCGGGACCGTTTGCGCCTTTTGGCTCACGTATATGACAATGTCGCTAGCATCCATATGACATAGAACCCGGGCCGACATGGCTAGTCGTGAACCCAGAACGGCACTATCGTATGGGGACAGGCATACATGAATCTACATCGAACGTGTCGGTCAGCAGCGTGCGAATCCGGGCTGTAGCACTGGGCTAACAGGACTCCGGGAACCCGGGCTGTAGCAGGCTAGGCAGGACTCCGGATGTCACCGCGTGACATTTCCCCGAAGGGACAGACACAGGAACGATATGAAACACATGCCGGCCAGTCAAGTGTCCAGAGCAGTAGTGCTGGGCTAGCAGGACTCCGGTGAACCGGGCTGTAGCGGACTACTATGGCTCAAGGAGGCACTAGACTACATTTCCCCATAAGAGAGGCTGCTAAGGATAGACAACTAGATTGTCGGATCCCACACATACCAAGCATTTCAATCATACACACAATATGCTTGATATGTGCAAATACAACATGGCATCACAACAAGACTCTACGACTCAGAGTATTTATTCATTAGGCTCCGAAGAGCCAGATATTACAAACATGGGTCTCATGACCCAACATTCAGAGCATACAAGTCAAAGCACATGCGGAAGCTTAACATGTCTGAGTACAGACATCTACAAAAGAAAAAGGCTGCGAAGCCTGACTATCTCAGATCCTGCCGAGGGCACAATATCGTAGCTGAGGTATCAAGCTAAACGTCGAAGTCCACACGGAACTACTAGCGAGACTGACGTCTCTCTGCAAAACATAAAATAGGCAAACGTGAGTACAAATGTACCCAGCAAGACTTACATCAGAACTATCTACATATGCATCGGTATCAACAAAGGGGGGTGGTGGAGTTTAACTGCAGCAAGCCAGCTTTGACTCGGTGGCTATCCTGAACTACTACTGCAAGCAACTCTTTTGAGGTGGGGCACACGAGTCCACATATTCGCCATCTCAATACACCACTATGGATTCGCTCCCGTCTCCCTACGAGAACGCCATCCATAGCACTCACGCTTATCTTGCGCATTTTAGAGTATCCATTTTCACTTGTCTATGAACTGTTATAGACAACCCAGAAGTCCTTTACCGCGGACACGGCTATTCGAATAGATCATATTAACCCTGCAGGGGTGTACTTTGTCACACACGCTCTCGCCACTTACCACCATGTACACGTCGTGTACCTCGGCAACCTTCAAGCGGAAGCCTGGCGAGGGAGTCGGCCACGACCTGACTAACCACACAAGTCTCTAGTCCAGGTTTATCGCCTATTCGGGTTCCATCCGCAAGGAGATCCGGCCGGGGTGTCGCTCACGGCCCCAAACGATGTGTGCAGGGTTCCCGAGCCCACCATCCGGGTGCCACTCGGTACACCAGGCCACGTGTGCCTAGTCTGTCCCAAGCCCACCTATACCGGGTGCCACTTGGTAGACTACTAACACTACCTACAAACACCAGAAACTAGTTGCAACTCCTGGACAGAGATCAGGTTGATTAATAAGTCGAGAGGGGCACTTAAGAATTCGAATGCGTGGTAGTAACTGTTCATGGATCACAAACACAGAACTCAGTTCCTGAGGACGGTTTCAATGAGACAACCCACCATGTACTCCTACATGGCCTCTCACAGCTACCTTTACCAAATCGTGTTCACACACTTAGCTCTCAACAGTAGGACATGTTCACCAAATTCCAATTCATTCCCGATGAATCAGACCTGACTCAACTCTAAGCAATAGTAGGCATGACAAACAAGCATGAATGAGTAGGCACATCAGGGCTCAAACAACTCCTACTCATGCTAGTGGGTTTCATCTATTTACGGTGGCAATGACAGGTCATGTAGAGGATAAAGGGGTTCAGCTACCGCAGCAAGTAACAGATGAATCGTTGTTGTCCTAATGCAGTAAAAGAGAGCAAGAGCGAGAGAGTGGGATTGTATCAGAATGAGCAAGGGGGTTTTGCTTGCCTGGCACTTCTGAAGATAGCATTGAGTCTTCATTAGTGTCAGCGATCACAACGTCGGAACATCGTCTACTGAGGGGGAACAAACACCGGCAACAGAGAGGAAACACAATCAATGCAATGCAACAATATGATGCATGAATGTGACATGGCAATATGCTGTGAATTGAGCTAATGCAGCTAGCAACATGTTAAATGGAGTTGGCTTGAATCCTAGGTTCAATTCAAACTCCATATGTGAGGGTTTAAATGCCATTTATATGACTTGGCCTAAACAGCAGCCATAAGTTGTTCTAACATGCATGGAGATGGTACAGATGGATAGATTGGATTTTTCTGATCATTTTTCATATATAAATTATTTGATTTGGAGCTACGGTTGAATTTCTATGAATTTTAGAAGTTTGCACTATTTTCTGGAATTTCCTGAATTATTTTAAATCCAGAAAAGGATTAATTGCGTCAGCACTGCGTCATGCCTGTGTCAGCAGTCAACTGGGTTGACCCAGGTCAAACCTGACGTGTGGGGGCCACACGTCAGCGACACAGGGCTAATCCCGGTCAAACCCAGCGCTGACTGAGGTTTGACCAGGCCTGGGGCCCACTGTCAGTGGTTGTGGGCGGTTTAAGCAGCGAGGTTAGCGCCTAATGACGGTGCCACGTCATCGGTCGCCGGAGCCTTGCCGGCGGCGACCAAAACGACGGCGGCTCGGCTCGGGTTTGAGCTACGGGGGGTGGTTTGGTGAGCTAAGGGCACCGGGGAGTAGCTCTTGCTCGTCCGCATCCAAAGGACCGGACGGGAGGCAGCGGGGTGGCCGGGAGCAGCGCCGTCGGCGAGCAAGGCGGCGGCCGGAGTTCGGACGGGGCTGGGTTCGGCGCTACGGTGCACGGGAGGAGGAGCTGGTGGTGTCTACGGGCTCCTGGTGCTGCGTTGAGCACAGCGGTGAGCTTGGCTTCGAGCCAGTGTGGCTCTAGCCACATCGGCGACGAGGCACGGCGGCGGCGAGCTTCGGCCGCGGTGGTTAGTGGGGCTAGAGGAAGAAATCGACGGTGGGGAGAGAGGGGTTGGGGTGAGGGGCTCACGGCGGTTGCAGCGGTGGCCTCTTCGAGCTCGGGGAAGGCCGGACGGCGACGAGTCGACGATGGGGATCCGCGGCGGCCGACGATGAAGAAGAGGTCGGGAACGGCGTTTTGAGGCATCTAGCGTCGAGTGGGTCGACGGGGAGGATGAGGGCGTCGAGGCAGAGGTCATGGACACGTCGGCGAGGCGAGGGAGGGCCTGAGGCCATGGCTACGGCGACAGCGAGCTCGCGGCTGTCTCGGCCATGGTGGAGAGGGCGAAAGGAAGGCGAGGGGGAGAATGGTGGGGCGGTCAGAGCGATCCAGACGGCTCTGGCGGGTCTGTCCGCGGCGCCACGCAAGCTAGCAGGCAGGAGGTGGCACAGGCGCGTGTGTGCGCACGGCGAGCACGCGCTCGGCGTCCTTCTGGCGCGGTGGAGACGACGACTGGCGTCGGCCAGCTGGTTTGGGCCGTGCTGGGCCAGGCCAGGTAAGCGCCAGGTGAGTTTGCTCTCTCTCTCTCTCTCTCTCTCTCTTTTATTTTTGTTTCTGTTTTTCTATTTTGTTATTTTGTTCTGGGCTTTATTAAAAATGCCAGGGCATTTCCAAAAATCATGAAACTAATCAGGGCTACTGTTTAGAATACATCCAACAGTAAACATTTTAGTTTATGATTATTTGAGCATTTAAAATATTTAATAGCATTTAAATGCCCGAATGCAAATACTATATGATTTAATTCAGAGTCCAAATATGTCATGGAAAAATGTGCAGCACCTCTGGTTATTGTTTCCAACATTTTCCAGAAATGATGAACATTTTTGAAAGCCATTTGGAAACACTGAGAATATTTTAGTTGAGCCTAGTGAATTCCTTTGATGCTAGGGTTTATGCAATCCCCATTTCAAATTTCTGCAAAATTCAAACATGATGCACACCTGAAGCTAGCCTAGTGCAATACGAGAAGCTAGGGATGTGACACTTACCCTGTTAAACAGGTCCCAGAAGCGCCAACCTCAACCAAAGTGTGGTGACCAAGCTGAAGGCCGTGTACACCCTGGTGGAGCAACTCTACACCAGGTCACAGCGTGCCTTGGCCGTGGTGGCCCTATCCAATGAGGTGCCGAATCACCTGGCGGAAGTTCTTCGCCGGCTTGCCGTTCTTCCTCAGCATGTCCAAGAGCTGCGACGGGCCTCCGCAAGAGCCGGAGCCATAGCTGCTCTGAGCCGGGCCAAGGTGTTCCTTCCAGAATTAGACCCGGCGGACATTGCCCTTGGCTATCCCAGCTTGAAGGAAGACGGCACCCCCTTCGACCAAAAGGACTTCGCAGCCTGCGTGAAGATTGTAAGCCCTGTGGCCACTCTGATTGGAAATGACACGGATCTGACCAAGTACCAGCCGGGTTACGATGCCGAGAATCAGAGGATCCCCACTCCGCGTTACGAAGCCATCAGCTTAGTCCCGCCGACTCATAAGCACACCTTTGCCCCGGAAATTGACCCGGCCGGGTTAATTGACGAGGAAGCTCAATTTGAAGCTCTGAGCGGCATTGACTGGAAATCATCAACTTTCCAGGTCTTGGGAACAGCCGGAGGAGCGGAGAGGGATGAGCCGGAAACTTCAACCCAGCAAGCGTCTTAACTCTATAGGCGGTTTATTTGAAACAATGCTTCACCCTTTTGGACTCGATGAGTCTTTGTAATAGAATAGGATCAACACTTTAACTTTGCCGTGCCATCGTGCACATGTTGAATGCTGAATTCTATGAAAGTTGTTTCCTTATGTTCCTCCGGGTCATAAATGATCATTCATGTTCCTTAAGCTCAAGTAGTTATCTTTTACTATCCTGCATAGAAAGACAAATCACAAGTCTCTAGGCGGCTTACCGCACTGAGAATCATAGCTTATACACATAACCCGGAAATGAATCATAAAATACCGGGCCTCAATTATGTCCTTGACATAGTCGTAACAACACACTTACCGGCTGTTAAGCACACGTCCGGTTTATATAACCCGGAATAGCAAGGTTTAGTACCTCAATTCCGGTTTACCAGTCTGAATAACGCCGATTGTGTTCGACTAGTACTGTGAATCAAAGTTAAGCCAGCAAAGTGATACCCGCCGTGCACACTATTGAAATAATCAGAAGAACTTTTTGTAACTCAGAAAAGCTTAGGGGTTTCCGGTTCGAATACGGCCAGAAACCCGTCCCAAAAGGGGTTATGCTAAGATTCGAATGCGATCATATAGCCCCCAGTGGGTGTGGCGATGCCAATCAAGAGGGTACCGACAGCTATGTTCTCTTTGGTTTGAATACGACCCATGTTTGAACAGGAAGCCCCCAAATGACTTCAGGAGTTGTTTAACGACGCTGATTCGAATACGATCCACGTCGGTTCCCAAAGGGGTTAAACTATGATGAAATAAAACTCCCCAATGAGCTCGGCACTTTGCCAATCAAATGGGTATCGACAGCTATGTTCTCTTTGGTTTGAATACGACCTATGTTTGAACAGGAAGCCCCCAAGTGACTATATTGTGTATGGCTAGATTCGAATGCGGTCATAAGCCGGATCCTCTTTCAAGTTATCATGTGATCTTGCAATGAAAACAACACGTTCATATTTGGAGGAGAAAAAAGAACAGAGGTCCTGCTTTATTGCTTATCATAATATATACATGGCTTAGAGAAATATGTACATTATGAGAGCCGATGGCTCAAGTGTAGTAAGGCCAAAGCTGAGCTATGTTCCACGGCCGACGGGTCTCTTCCTCCGACTTACGTGAATCTTTGTGCTCCCGAATGTCAATGAGGTAATATGACCCGTTGTGCAAATTCTTGCTGACCACAAAGGGCCCTTCCCAAGGCGGGGATAGCTTGTGCGCATCTGTTTGATCTTGGATGAGCCGAAGCACCAGATCGCCTTCCTGGAAGACCCGGGACTTAACCCGGCGGCTGTGGTAACGGCGCAGGTCTTGTTGGTAAATCGCCGAGCGAGCTGCTGCCACATCACGCTGTTCGTCCAACAAGTCAAGAGCATCTTGGCGCGCCTGTTCATTATCCACCTCAACATAAGCCGCCACTCGAGGCGAGTCATGATGGATGTCACTTGGGAGGACTGCTTCCGCTCCATAAACCATGAAGAAAGGCGTGAAACCTGTAGACCTGTTAGGAGTAGTGTTGATACTCCACAACACGGAGGGTAACTCCTCCACCCAACAACCCGGCGTCCGTTGTAAAGGGACCAAAAGCCGGGGTTTGATGCCTTTCAGAATCTCCTGATTAGCCCTCTCAGCTTGACCATTGGATTGAGGGTGAGCCACTGATGAAACATCAAGTCTAATATGCTCTCGTTGACAAAACTCCTCCATGGCGCCTTTGGATAGATTGGTACCATTGTCGGTTATAATGCTGTGTGGAAAGCCAAAGCGAAAGATCACCTTTTTCATAAACTGAACTGCCGTGGCTGCATCACACTTGCTAACTGGCTCCGCTTCAACCCACTTGGTAAATTTGTCAACTGCCACCAAGAGGTGGGTCTTCTTATCCTTGGACCTTTTAAAAGGCCCAACCATATCAAGCCCCCAGACCGCAAAGGGCCAAGTAATTGGGATCATCCTCAGCTCCTGAGTCGGCACATGAGCCCGTCACGAGAACCTTTGGCAACCATCACATTTACTGACCAAGTCCTCCGCATCAGCATGAGCCGTCAGCCAATAAAAACCATGACGAAAAGCCTTGGCCACAAGAGACTTTGAGCCGGCGTGATGGCCACAATCCCCTTCATGAATCTCACGCAAGATCTCTTGACTTCCTCAGGGGAGACACAACGCTGGAACGCTCCCGTAACACTGCGGCGATGCAACTCACCATTGATAACAACCATTGACTTAGACCGCCGGGTTATTTGTCTGGCCAAAGTTTCGTCCTCAGGCAAATCTCCCCGGGTCATGTAAGCCAGATAGGGCACTGTCCAGTCCGGGATGATGTGGAGAGCCGCCACCAGTCGTGCCTCCGGGTCAGGGACAGCCAAGTCTTCCTCTGTGGGCAACTTAACAGAAGGGTTATGCAGGACGTCCAGGAAAGTATTAGGCGGCACCGGTTTTCGCTGAGAGCCCAGCCGGCTTAAAGCATCAGCCGCCTCGTTCTTCCTGCGATCGATGTGCTCTACTTGGTAACCCTGAAAGTGCCCAGCAATGGCATCAACTTCACGGCGATAAGCCGCCATGAGAGGGTCCTTGGAGTCCCACTTTCCTGATACTTGTTGAGCCACCAAGTCTGAGTCGCCGAAGCACCTTACCCGGCTCAAGCTCATCTCCTTAGCCATCCGAAGACCGTGGAGCAAGGCCTCGTACTCAGCTGCATTGTTGGTGCAAGGAAACATCAATTGTAGCACATAATGGAACTTGTCACCTTTAGGGGAAGCCAATACGACTCCAGCCCCCGAGCCCTCCAATTGCCTGGACCCATCGAAGTGAATAGTCCAATATGTGTTATCCGGCTTTTGTTCGGGCACTTGTAGCTCTGTCCAATCATTGATGAAATCCACCAAGGCCTGAGATTTAACAGCAGTGCGTGGCACGTATTTCAGACCATGAGGTCCGAGCTCTATAGCCCACTTAGCCACTCTCCCCGTGGCCTCTCTGTTTTGAATGATATCTCCAAGGGGGGCAGAACTGACCACAGTGATGGGGTGACCCTGGAAATAATGCTTAAGTTTCCGGCTTGCCATGAACACACCATAAACAAGCTTCTGCCAATGCGGATACCGCTGCTTGGACTCAATGAGTACTTCGCTGACATAATAAACCGGCCGCTGAACCGGATGCTCCTTACCCTCTTCCTTGCGCTCCACCACCACGGCCACACTGACGGCTCGTGTGTTAGCAGCCACATACAGCAATAAAGGCTCCTTGTCAACCGGAGCAGCAAGGACTGGGGGCTCGGCCAGCTGTCTCTTCAAATCCTCAAAAGCAGTATTAGCTGCATCATTCCAGACAAAGTCATCAGTTTTCTTCATCAACTGATATAACGGCATGGCCTTCTCCCCCAAACGGCTTATAAAACGGCTTAAAGCAGCGATACGACCCGCCAAGCGCTGGACGTCGTTTATACACGCCGGCTTAGCCAGGGAGGTGATGGCCTTGATCTTCTCCGGGTTAGCTTCAATGCCTCTGTTAGAAACCAAGAAACCCAAGAGCTTGCCTGCAGGAACACCAAAAACACACTTGGCCGGGTTAAGCATCATCTTGTAGACCCGGAGATTATCAAAGGTTTCCCCCAGATCATCTATCAAGGTTTCCTCCTTCCTGGATTTAACCACAATATCATCCACATAAGCATGAACATTGCGCCCAATCTGGTTATGAAGACAGTTCTGCACGCAACGCTGATAAGTCGCCTGTGCACTCTTGAGTCCAAAGGGCATAGACACATAGCAGAAGGCTCCAAGGGTGATGAACGCCGTCTTCTCCTGGTCCTTAACCGCCATTTTAATCTGATGATATCCAGAATAAGCATCCAAGAAACTTAGGCGCTCACAACCTGCCGTAGCATCAATGATTTGATCAATACGGGGAAGGGCGAAAGGATCAGCCGGACACGCCTTGTTCAAGTCCGTGTAATCCACACACATCCGCCAGGTGCCGTTCTTTTTGAGTACGAGCACCGGGTTAGCTAACCACTCTAGGTGAAAGACTTCAACAATAAACCCGGCCGCCAAGAGCCGGGCCACCTCTTCACTAATAGCTTTCCGCCTCTCTTCATTAAACCGCCGAAGGAATTGCCTGGCCGGCTTAAATTTCGGATCAACATTGAGAGTGTGCTCAGCGAGTTCTCTAGGTACACCTGGCATGTCAGAAGGTTTCCATGCAAAAATGTCCCTATTCTCACGGATGAACTCGATGAGTGTGCTTTCCTATTTTGGATCCAGATTGGCACTGATGCTAAACTGCTGAGATGAATCACCTGGAACGAAATCAACAAGTTTAGTCTCATCAGCCGACTTAAATTTCATTGCCGGCTCATGCTCCGTAGTCGGCTTTTTCAGAGAGGTCATATCTGTTGGGTCAACATTGTCCTTGTAGAATTTTAACTCCTCTGTTGCACAAACAGATTCTGCATAAGCTGCATCGCCTTCCTCACACTCCAAGGCCACCTTCCGGCTGCCATGAACCGTAATGGTCCCATTGAGACCCGGCATCTTGAGCTGTAAATACACGTAACATGGCCGTGCCATGAACTTGGCGTAAGCCGGCCGCCCGAATATGGCATGATACGGGCTTCTTATCTTGACCACCTCAAAGGTCAATTTTCCACCCTGTAGTTGTGCTCGTCTCCAAAGGCCACTTCCAACTCGATCTTGCCGACTGGATAAGCCGACTTACCAGGTACCACACCATGGAAAATAGTGTTTGACTGGCTGAGGTTCTTATCAATCAACCCCATACGACGGAAAGTCTCATAATAGAGGATGTTGATGCTGCTGCCTCCATCCATGAGCACTTTAGTGAACTTATATCCTCCCACCTGAGGAGCCACCACCAAGGCCAAGTGACCCGGATTATCCACCCGGGGAGGGTGATCCTCCCTACTCCACACTATAGGCTGCTCAGACCACCGCAAGTAACGTGGAACCGCCGGCTCAACAGCATTCACAGCCCTCTTATGAAGCTTCTGATCTCGCTTACACAGACTGGTGGTAAATACATGATAGTGTCCACCACTAAGATGCTTTGGATTGGTCTGATAACCCCCCTGCTGCTGTTGATGACCCTGGCCAGACTGTTGATTAAAGCCCCCTTGACCCTTCTGAGGGTTAGAATTTGAGCCGCCGCCCGGGCCATGAAAGCCGCCGGCGCCTGAGCCACCGCCCGGGCCATTGTTGCCGTTAAAGGCGTTGGAATTCTTAAAGGCCTTCATGATTGCACAATCCTTCCACAGATGAGTAGCTGGCTTCTCTCTAGAGCCATGCCTTGGACAGGGCTCATTCAACAGCTGCTCCAGCGTTGGGCCTGACCCGCCGGCTCAGGGAGGGGGCCTCCCCTTGCGTCTCTGGCTATTACCTTGTGAGCTGGCGTTGGCCACGAACTCTAGGCTGCCGTCGGCCTTACGCTTGCCACCTCCTTGGTTCCCCGGGTTATGCTGAGGACCCTTGCCATTGCCGTTCTTCTTTCCCTTCCCTGTCCTTTCGTCATCCGAAGCGGGGTCCTTGGTACTATCAGAATCGGCGTACTTGACGAGAGCCGCCATCAGCGTACCCATATCATTGCAGTCGTGCTTTAGCCACCCGAGTTTCATCTTCAGGGGCAGAAAACGACAATTTTGCTCCAACATCAAGACCGCAGAGCCGGCATCCATCTTATCCGATGAATGTATGATCTCTTTGACCCGGCGAACCCAATGTGTCGTAGACTCACCCTCCTGCTGTTTACAGTTAGTCAAATCCACTATTGACATAGACTGCCTACAGGTGTCTTTGAAGTTTTGTATGAACCGGGCCTTCAGCTCAGCCCAAGATCCAATGGAATTCGGCGGTAGCCCTTTCAACCAAGTGCGGGCGGTCCCATCTAGCATCATGGTGAAGTACTTGGCCATCGCCGCTTCACTGACCTCCAGTAGTTCCATGGCCATCTCGTAGCTTTCGATCCAGGCCGCGGGTTGTAAGTCAGCTGTGTAATTAGGCACCTTCCTAGGGCCTTTGAAGTCTTTGGGTAGACGTTCGTTGCGGAGAGCTGGCACTAAGCAAGGGACACCTCCAGTCCTCGTAGGGATACCCACGTCGACGGAAGTCGTCGGATAAGCCGGGGGGGTCTGGTAAGCCGTCAACTGAGGCACCTGCTCTGCCTCTTGCCGTGCTCTGTGTTGGTCTGCTGCGTGAAAAGCTCCCTTATGAGCCGGGCCATGGCCAGGGGGCGGGTCATGGCGTCGGACATTACTTGAGCCGGTCGCTGATACCATGTGTCTGCTATAACTCGGGCTCCAGCCTGGACGAGGGGTCGAATGGATCCTGTCCCGGCTGTAAGAGTACGCCTCTTGCTGTGCCAGCGCTGTCTGAAGGAGTTCCCTGACCCGGCGGGTTTCAATAGCCGTTGGAGAGTCGCCGTCAATTGGGAGGGCCGCCAGCCGTGCTGCTGCGGCGACCATGTTCTCCAGCGGGTTAGCATAATGACCCGGCGGTATCGGTACATACTGAGGCGGGGCAGGGCTCACCCGGGGAGGCCCCATCACTTGTGGCTGAACAGGGGTCCCAGACCCGGGCACCATGATCCCTGGCGGGTTACTGGACCCTGCACCTGGCGTGTTGAAGAGATTTCGAGGATCGTAGACCGGAGGGAGCCGAGACTGGGCCTTCTGATGCCTCCTTCTCATGACCTCATTGGACGCGTTCTGATCCATCGTGAGTCGGAAGGACTGCGCCTGAATCAACTGAGTCTGGGCGTCGAGAGCCGCCCTCTCCGCAGCCATCCTGATCCCTTCCGCTGACAGATCCTCCTTGGCTTTCACTAGATCTAACTTTAACTGCGCCACCTCCGCGTCATGCTGAGCTTGATCCGCCGGGTCAACCGCGGCAGTCAACAGAGCCGTCATCTTGTCCGTGAGATCCATCAGCACCTGAGCCGGCGAGGGCACCGGGTTTCCCGCTCCAGCAGCAGGGTTCTGAGCGGGCTGCGCACCGGCCATGAAGATTCCAACCCGGCTCGGCGGCTCAAACGGGTCCGGAATACTGTCACCATCGGAACAACCCATGAGCCTGCCATCTTGGAGTTGATACAACGAGTTTGACTCATCTGTGGACGACTCGCCGTCAGAGCAGGCGGCCGTCTCATCACCAGATCTAGATCCATCATGGAGCCCTCCATGGATACATCCCACAAAAGCATGCTTCAAGGCAGGCAGGGCCCGGGCGGGTCGTGCACGCTGAGCCGTCTCGATGAGATCGGCGCAGAGATCCGGCCCAGGGCCCGGCTCACCAATCTTGCCAATGAAAACATGAATTCCGCCGAAGGGGACCCGGTACCCGTATTCAATTGAGCCGGCGTCGGGGCCCTAGTTTGCATCGTCGATGTAGATCTTGCCGCAATGACTCTTGGTCCTCCGGCCCACGGCGTATCCCTTGAGCCCTTCGAAGCTGCCCTTCAAGAACTCAAAT
The DNA here is from genome assembly GCF_018294505.1 of Triticum aestivum. Lineage (NCBI taxonomy): Eukaryota > Viridiplantae > Streptophyta > Magnoliopsida > Poales > Poaceae > Triticum > Triticum aestivum. Next base: position 260,358,985 of record NC_057805.1, read on the forward strand.
CCACCGTGCGCTGGCCTCACGGTGGGCGCCAACTGTCGTGGAATTGTCACGGCAGATGTCCTCAAGCTAGGACTTAGTCGTGGAGCCATCGCCGCTAGGAAGCTTGAAGGGGTTAAACGGGACAAGGAGGACGAGGGTTTATACTGGTTCGGCCCCTTACGGTGAAGGTAAAAGCCTACGTCCAGTTGAGGTGGTATTGATTAGGGTTTCGATGACCAGGGAGCTTAACTGCTATGCCTGGCTCTCGATGAGATCTTTCTTGTCCCTAAACCACTGCCGGGTCGTCCCTTTATATAGAGAGGTTGACGCCCAGCAGCTTCTGAGAGTCCCGGCCGGCTCATAAGAGTGTCCGGCTCGGACTCTCAACTATTCTTGCCTTATACTACAAGTTCTACCATAATAACGGCTGTAACTACGGGCCTTAAGCCATCTCCGGGTCTTAAGCCCATCTTTGGCCCACCGTCTTCAAGCTTGGCGCCGGGCTTCAGGTGATGACCCTTATGTGTAACCCGGCCCCACCGGGCAGGTGACTCTAAGGTTTATATCCTCAACAGTCAACGAACGATAAACCTTCTCCCGGAAAGACAGGATCAGTCTCGGAATCCCGGTTTACATGACATTTCGACAATGGTAAAACAAGACCAGCAAAGCCGCCCGAATGTGCCGACAAATCCCGACAGGAGCTGCACATATCTCGTTCTCAGGGCACACCGGATAGTCCAAGCTTCCGGTAGGCCAGCCCAGAGTTGCCCCTGGTGGCCACCGGCGACTGACAGGTTGGACCAACACTCGAAGGAGCACTAGCCCGGGGGGGGGGGTAAATAAAGATGACCCTCGAGAGCGCGACTCCCAAGGGAAAAAGGCTAGGTGAGGCAAATGTAAAACCAAGGTTGGGCCTTGCTGGAAGAGTTTTATTCAAAGCAAACTGTCAAGGGGGTCCCATAAATCACCCAACCGCGTGAGGGACGCAAAATCAAGGAACATAACACCGGTATGACGGAAACTAGGACGGCAAGAGTGGAACAAAACACTAGGCATAAGGCCGAGCCTTCCACCCTTTACCAAGTATATATATGCATTAATAATATAAGAGATATTGTGATATCCCAACATAAACATAATCCAACATGGAGCAATCTTCATCTTCACCTGCAACTAGCAACGCTATAAGAGGGGCTGAGCAAAGCGGTAACATAGCCAAACAACGGTTTGCTAGGAAGGGTGACAAAGGTTAGAGGTTCATGGCAATTTGGGAGGCTTGAGGAGCAAGTGATAGGTAGCGCAGCATAGCGATAGAACGAAGCAACTAGCATAGCAATGATATTAATGAGATCCAAGGTGACGGTCATCTTGCCTGAAATCCCGCTAGGAAGAAGAACGAGTCCATGAAGAAGATGAAGCCACGAAGACGAACGAATCCTCACGATCGCAACGACACGGGAACTATTGAGAAGAAGCACACAACACGGTAAACACACCACACATGAACAAGGCATGATGCTCAATCAAGTATGATGCATGACAAGGCTACATGAAGCTACTCATGACAAGAGATGATGCATACAAGAGCAACACATCAAAGCAAGTTTAAATGAGGCCGGAAGTAACATATAACAATTCCGATAAGTCCTCATATGCAAATTTCGAAATTGGTCCAGAACTGAACAAACATTAAGATGAAGTTGTTAAACAGTAAGTTAAAAAGCACCATGATGATCTACATGAAATTCTAGTCAAGTTACATATAAAGTTCATTAGATTCGGAGCTACGGCCTAGAAGATATGAGCAAAACAAGGTAAACATGGCATTGATGCAAAATGCATACAAACATCAAGCAAACACCTCAAACCAAGGATGCAACACGATAATATGGAACTACATACAATTCTAAGCAAGTTTCATATAGAGCATGCTCGAAACGGAGCAACGGTGCAACACATACACTCCAAACAAGACATAGCAACATTCTGATCAAAACAGCAACTAGGCAACTAGCAAGCTTCAAAACAATATGCTACAGCAGCTCAACATGAAAACAAGAGGCATGGACATTATGTACAGGTAAAGCACAACAAAACATGAACACTGAGCTATCTCCAGAAATCACTAGAACATGCTCAAAAGGACATGGCAAGATTGCAAATAATAACAGGTTCACTGACTTGGCAGAAATACTGGACATGACTGAAATAACATCAGGTTGCAATGTTTAGAGCTATCAAGCAAGATGCTACAGGAACAGAACATAGCAAACAAAGGCATGTCATGAATCTACTCAAAGCATATAACAAAAGTCCCTTAGTGACCATAAGCCAAAAAGGAACAGAAGATATGATGGCAACCATGTAAACATAGCAAGTTTCGTTATCAGGTTTCAGACTTGGCAGAAAACAGAGCATGGCAGAAACAATAATATGAGGGCATCTTGGTGAGCTTGATGCACTCACCACAAAGCAATGCATGACAAAAGAAGAATACCTACAGCAAGATGGCATGTTTATGAAGCTATCCATGGAAAGAACAGAAACATAGCATGTATAGATCAACTACAATAAGCTTGGCAAAATTGAATATCATGTTAACAATCTGCCAGAAATATTATATAGCAAAAGTAGAGCAAGATTGAGTCATGCTACGGCACACCATAATTGCAAACAAGCACAGTAATGGATCAATTACAACAATATCTACAAAACATCCTTACTGAACATCTCCAAAATATACATGGATCTCTCTGTAGCATCAAGTTTACATGGCAACAAAATAACAGCAGACAAAGAATTGGGAGAAATTACTAACTCACTGAAATCAGAAACATTACAGGGCCTAGTTTGCATGCTTGTTCTAGTCACCACCGAGATCACAAAAATACATGGCATACATCACTGGGAAGATGTCATGGTATACAACAAAACACATGTAGAGCTCATTCCCATAAGATGCACAGATTAAATGATACAAAATAACAAATCTCCAAGTTCTGATAAGAACCAGCAGATAACAGCAACTAGCACTCTTGCAACAGAGATTTGGGCATCAAGATTGCCTCTAATGAACATGGTGCAATTGAACAAAATGTAGAGCATCACGAGGCGAACAATTTGACATATTACACGCGCGAAACAGAGCTATATGCGGAGAGTTATGACATGATGAACAGGGGCACATGCTGAGAAAAATAATGACAGGAAAATTCGGGGGGGAAATCGGGGTCAACCTCGTTGACCGGATCTGGATCGAGGAGCTCGGGCTCGGGCCGATGGAGTCGCCGGGGCTGCTGCTCGCCGGAGCAAGGGAGGACGTCAGCAAGGGGGAGGACGCCGGCCGGCGGGCGAGGAGGACGACGAGGAGAGGAGGAGCAGGGCGTCGGGCGACTCCTCCGGGCGGCGGCCTCGGGCGGCCGGAGGCGGCGGGCGACGGAAGGCAAGGCGGCGGGCGGCCGCGGCGGCGCCGGCGAGGCGCAGTCGGAGGGCGGCGGCGCGCGCGGGCGGCGGGGCAGGCGCGGGCGGCGGGCTGTCGCGGGCCGGCGGGGGCGGCAGGCCCGGTCGCGGTCGGGGCGGGCCTGGCCCGGGCCTGGGTGGGCCGGCGGCGGAGGGAGCGCACGGGGCGGCGCGCGGGACAGGTGGCGAGGCTGGATTGGCCCGGAGCGGCGGCGGTGGACGTCCGGCGGCGGGTCGGACATGTCCGGTGGCGCGAGGTGGAAGGAACTAGGGTTTGTACCGCGAAATTTCGGGAGGGCACACATATATATAGGTAGAGGGAGCTAGGAGAGTCCAAACGAGGTGCGGTTTTCGCCCACGCGATCGTGATCGAACGACCGAGAGCATGGCGGAGTCTTAAAGGTGTTTTGGGGCTGTTTGAAGGGGGGTTTTGCTGCAACACACAAACGGACTTTGCGGTTACCCGGTTAACCGTTGCAGTACCAAACGACCTCCAAATGGAACGAAACTTGACCGGTGGTCTACCGGTGGTATACCAAGGCCACTTGACAAGCCTCGGCCCATTCCGAGAACGCTCAACACACGCTCACGAAAAGAAACAAGAGGGGTGCGCCGGAGGAGTTGGGAGTGCCGGATTGCAAAACGGACAACGGGGAAAATGCTCGGATGCATGAGACGAACACGTATGCAAATGCGATGCACATGATGACATGATATGAAATGCAGATGATGACATGGCAAAATGCAACACGCAAGCAAATGACAAGGCAAGGACGGCGAAAAACTGGCAGACACCTGACGCATCGGAACCGGGGCGTTACAAAAGGAGGAGTCACATACCAAGGAACAATCCCCCAAAGCAGTTTTAAGAGAGGTGCTTTGAGCAAGAAGATCGAAATCGCAGCAAAATGAGCTAGAACTCATGCTTGAGCTGGGTGGTGATTTTTTGGGAGGAAGAAGAAGTGTGTGGGTGCGGGAATAAGTGCAGGGGAGCCACCATGGGCCCACGAGGCAGGGGCGCGCCCAGGGGGTGGGCGCGGCCTGGACCCTCATGCCCAGGTGTTTGCTCCCCTGATGTCTTCTCAGTGCCAGATATTCTCAAATATTCCAGAAAAAAAATCATATTTCAATTTCAGGGCATTTGGAGAACTTTTATTTTCGAGGTATTTTTATATTGCACGGATAATTCAGAAAATAGACAGAAAATACTATTTTTACTTTATTTCAACTAAATAACAGAAAGTAGATAGAGGGTACAAAAGGTTGTGCTTTCTAACTTCATCCATCTCATGCTCATCAAAAGGAATCCACTAACAAGGTTGATCAAGTCTTGTTAACAAACTCATTCCGAATAATATGGAACCGGAGAAATTTCGAATAACACTATGTTACCTCAACGGGGATATGCACATCCCCAATAATAAGAATATCATATCTCTTTTTGATAGCAGGAAGAGGAAATTCAAAACCCCCAATAATAATCGATGGAATTTTTCCAATAGAATTGATACTGTGGACTTGAGGTTGTTTCCTCGGAAAGTGTACCGTATGCTCATTACCATTAACATGAAAAGTGACATTGCCTTTGTTGCAATCAATAACAGCCCCTGTAGTATTCAAAAAGGGTCTTCCAAGAATAATAGACATACTATCATCCTCGGGAATATCAAGAATAACAAAGTCCGTTAAAATAGTAACATTTGCAACCACAACAGGTACATCCTCACAAATACCGACAACTATAGTAGTTGATTTATCAGCCAGTTGCAAATATATTTCAGTAGGTGTCAACTTATTCAAATCAAGTCTACGATATAAAGAGAGAGGTATAACACTAACACCGGCCCCAAGATCACATAAAGCAGTTTTAACACAGTTTCTTTTAATGGAGCATGGTATAGTGGGTACTCCTGGATCTCCTAACTTCTTAGGTATTCCACCCTTAAAAGTATAATTAGCAAGCATGGTGGAAATTTCAGCTTCTGGTATCTTTCTTTTATTAGTAGCAATATCTTTCATGTACTTGGCATAAGGATTCATTTTGAGCATATCAGTTAATCGCATACGCAAGAAGATAGGTCTAATCATTTCAGCAAAGCGCTCAAAATCCTCATCATCCTTTTTCTTGGATGGTTTGGGAGGAAAAGGCATGGGTTTCTAAACGCATGGCTCTCTTTCCTTACTGTGTTTCCTAGCAACAAAGTCTCTCTTATCATAACGTTGAGTCTTTGATTGTGGGTTATCAAGATCAACAACAGGTTCAATTTCTACATCATTATCATTACTAGGTTGAGCATCAACATGAACATCATCATTACCATTATCACTAGGTTCATGTTCATTACCAGATTGTGTTTCAGCATCAGAAATAGAAATATCATTGGGATTCTCAGGTGTGTCAGCAACAGGTTCACTAGAAGCATGCAAAGTCCTACCATTTTTCTTTTTCTTCTTTTTAGAAGGACTAGGTGCATCAATATTATTTCTCTGAGAATCCTGCTCAATTTTCTTAGGATGGCCTTCAGGATACAGAGGTTCCTAAGTCATTTTACCAGTTCTAGTAGCCACTCTAACAGCAAAATCATTATTCTTACTATTCAATTCATTGAGTAAATCAGTCTGAGCCTTAAGTACTTGTTCTACTTGAGTGGTAACCATAGAAGAATGTTTACTAATGAGTTTAAGTTCACCTTTAACTCTAGACATATAATCACCCAAGTGTTCAATCATATAAGCATTTTGTTTCAATTGTCTACCAAAATAAGCATTGAAGTTTTCTTGCTTAACCATAAAATTATCAAACTCATCCAAACATTGGCTAGCAAACTTAGAAGGAGGGATTTCAACTTTATCATATCTATAGAGAGAATTTACCTTTACTACCTGTGTCGGGTTATCAAGACCATGTGTTTCTTCAATAGGTGATGAATTAAGACCATATATTTCTTCAACAGGCGGTGAATTAAGACCATGTATTTCTTCAAGAGGAGGTAAATTCTTAACATCTTCAGCTTTTATACCTTTTTCTTTGATAGATTTCTTTGCCTCTTGCATATCTTCAGGACTGAGAAATAGAACACCCCTCTTCTTCGGAGTTGGCTTAGGAGTTGGTTCAGGAAGTGTCCAATTATTTTCATTGGTGAACATATTATTCAATAGAATTTCAGCTTCATCTGGTGTTCTTTCCCTGAAAACAGAACCAGCACAACTATCTAGGTGGTCTCTGGAAGCATCGATTAGTCCATTATAAAAGATATCAATTATTTCATTTTTCTTAAGAGGATGATCAGGCAAAGCATTAAGTAATTGGAGAAGCCTCCCCCAAGCTTGTGGGAGACTCTCTTCTTCAATTTGCACAAAATTATATATTTCCCTTAAGGCAGCTTGTTTCTTATGAGCGGGGAAATATTTAGCAAAGAAGTAATAAATCATGTCCTGGGGACTACACACACAACCAGGATCAAGATAATTAAACCATATCTTAGTATCACCCTTTAATGAGAACAGAAATATCTTAAGGATATAATAGTAGCGAGTTTTCTCATCGTTAGTGAACAGGGTGTCTATATCATTTAATTTAGTAAGATGTGCCACAACAGTTTCAGATTCATAGCCATAGAAAGGATCAGATTCAACCAAAGTAATTATATCAGGGTCAATAGAGAATTCATAATCCTTATCAGTAACAAAGATAGGTGAACTAGCATAAGCAGGATCATATTTCATTCTAGCATTCAGAGTTTTTTGTTTCAGCTTAGCTAATAATTTCTTAAGATCACTTCTATCATTGCAAGCAAGAAAGTGTCTAGCAGTTTCTTCATCCATAACATAACCCTCCGGCACAACAGGCAATTCATATTTAGGGGGAGAATCTTCATCATCACTTTCATCAATATTATCAGTTTCAATAATTTCATTCTCTCTAGCCCTAGCAAGTTGTTAATCAAGAAATTCACCAAGTGGCACAGTAGTATCAAGCACAGAAGTAGTTTCATCATAAGTATCATGCATAGCAGAAGTGGCATCATCAATAACATGCGCATATTAGAATTAATAGCAGAAGCAGGTTTAGGTGTCGCAAGCTTACTCAAAACAGAAGGTGAATCAAGTGCAGAGCTAGATGGCAGTTCCTTACCTCCCCTCATAGTTGAGGGATAAATTTTTGTTTTCGCATCTTTCAAGTTCTTCATAGTGACCAGCAGATATAAATCCCAAGTAACTCAAAGAATAGAGCTATGCTCCCCGGCAACGGTGCCAGAAAATAATCTTGATAACCCACAAGTATAGGGGATCGCAATAGTTTTTTAGGGTAGAGTATTCAACCCAAATTTATTGATTCGACACAAGGGGAGCCAAAGAATATTCTCAAGTATTAGCAGTTGAGTTGTCAATTCAACCACACCTGGATAACTTAGTATCTGCAGCAAAGTATTTAGTAGCAAAGTAGTATGATAGTAATGGTAACGGTAGCAAAAGTAATATTTTTGGGTTTTGTAGTGATTGTAACAATAGCAGCGGAAAAGTAAATAAGAGGAGAACAATATGTGAAAAGCTCGTAGGCATTGGATCGGTGATGGAGAATTATACCGGATGCGGTTCATCATGTAACAGTCATAACATAGGGTGACACAAAACTAGCTCCAATACATCAATGTAATGTAGGCATGTATTCCGAATATAGTCATACGTGCTTATGGAAAAGAACTTGCATGACATCTTTTGTCCTACCCTCCAGTGGCAGTGGGGTCCTAGCAGAAACTAAGGGATATTAAGGCCTCCTTTTAATAGAGTACCGAACCAAAGCATTAACACATAGTGAATACATGAACTCCTCAAACTATGGTCATCACCGGGAGTGGTCCCGATTATTGTCACTTCGGGGTTGCCGGATCATAACACATAGTAGGTGACTATAGACTTGCAAGATAGGATCAAGAACTCACATATATTCATGAAAACATAATAGGTTCAGATCTGAAATCATGGCACTCGGGCCCTAGTGACAAGCATTAAGCATAGCAAAGTCATAGCAACATCAATCTCAGAACATAGTGGATACTAGGGATCAAACCCTAACAAAACTAACTCGATTACATGATAAATCTCATCCAACCCATCACCGTCCAGCAAGCCTACGATGGAATTACTCATGCACGGCGGTGAGCATCGTGAAATTGGTGATGGAGGATGGTTGATGATGACGACAGCGACGGATTCCCCTCTCCGGAGCCCCGAACAGACTCCAGATTAGCCCTCCCGAGAGAGTTTAGGGCTTGGCGGCGGCTCCGTATCGTAAAACATGATGAATCTTTCTCTCCGATTTTTTTCTCCCCGAACACGAATATATGGAGTTGGAGTTGAGGTCGGTGGAGCTCCAGGGGGCCCACGAGGCTGGGGGCACGCCCAGGGGGGAGGCGCGCCCCCCACCCTCATGGAAAGGGAGTGGGCCCCCTGGCCTTGATTCTTTTGCCAGTATTTTTTATTATTTCCAAAAATAATCTCCGTGAAGTTTCTGGTCATCCCGAGAACTTTTGTTTCTGCACATAAATAACACCATGGCAATTCTGCTGAAAACAGTGTCAGTCTGGGTTAGTTCCATTCAAATCATGGAAGTTAGAGTCCAAAACAAGGGCAAAAGTGTTTGGAAAAGTAGATACAACGGAGACGTATCACGGCTGATGTCTTTTACATATAGCACTTTGTGGTTATGTATTTTACGTCATCTATTGGAGATGCTCTTAGAATTCCACTCAGTTTAACGTTGTCTCTCCTGTCCTGCTTCAGCCTCGGCGTCATACAACTCACCGGAGCTGCTCCAACGACGAAACCCTCCATCACAGCAGAGCAGTACCTCGGGCTCCATCTCAAGATGCCTAAGATCTTCTTCCCCTCCTCCGACAGCCAAGTCAGTCGGATCATCCTCACCGACAAACCCAATCACGCTGAGATCCACATGGCTTTGCCAAAGAGGTTGTACACTTGTTGCATCTCTTTTTTACACTACATGTTATATATATATTGTCCACTGAGCACACGCAGTAACGTGAAATACGATTAGTTTCTCCTACTATATGACAAGCAGTGAGGTACCAGGCAACTTAGCTATCCGTGATGGACTCTCTTGAACGCCATCATTATTAATCTCTGCGCGTTTGAGCTGTGCATTTGTCGATGGGCCTGGGAGTTGAGCTAGTAGGGCAGTGGCCTGGGTCCAAAGTAATAGAAGTAGCACAAAACATTTTTTGAGTCTAGGCTTTTCCTTGCTCAAGCCCGCCTACTAGAATCGCTAGTGCTTGAAAGGAAAAGTGAAGGAAAAACATAGGAATTGGAAAGTTTCCTATGGTACTACTATTCATGAATTTGGTTCAAAGGAATGGAGCAAAGGAAAACTGTAGGATTTGTTCCTTTAGTGTCTCCTTGAAAGAAAAACCGTAGGAATTTTAATTTCCACTTGTCCTCCTTTTCAAATTCCTATTCATGAAGCACAAGACTAAGAGATAGTAGCATAATAGCATTATAACCGTACATTTTCTTGTGGTTTGCCTTTATCTCACCTTGCTTCTTTACATCCTGTGCTCTTCCAATTCTTGTGAATCAAACACCCAGATTGGCATAAATCCTGTGTTTTTAAATTCTCTATTTTTCACGTGCATTCCTATCCTATTCCTGTCTATTTCCTATCCCTGCATTGTTAGAATCCTCAAATTCAAACAAGCCCTTACACAATTACTTCTGTTATACATATGTGTCAAATAAAACCTTGTGTGGTTTGTCCTGCTCCTGCTGCGATGTGTTCCACCCCAGCCCAGCTGCTCCAACGACGGAAGGGTTCACCACAGCAGGGATTCGCTCTCCAGACTGACTTTCACCACCTCAGATCTTCTTCCTCGCCGCCGGCAGCCACAACAACTGCATTACCATCATCAACTGAGCAGATGACCTTGAGGACTACACGGGTCCTCAAGAGAGGTCGCACTCTTCCATGTCTGCTTACGTCATGCATCGCTTAATATGATGACATGCTACTTTATCGTCGTGTTCACCTATTAGACTCCGAGTTAGGTCCAAACTAATGATGAAACTTGAGTTTTTAAATGGTTGTGGGGTACATATTGGGGCAGCAATCAGTATTTTCTGTCTACTATCTGGTTAATCTCGGGTGTCTACTATGAGTTTCATGTTGGGTGCAAACAAACATTAAAGGAGCCATTATCTGTATTTTTTAACTAAAGCTATTATCTGCCTGCTATCATTGGTTTTGGGTATATCACAGTTTGCTACCATCACTTTGGATTTGTGCATGCACTCCTTACATAATCTCACTATGTTTTATTCCTATGCATGTTAGTTATTGTACACAATGGAACTGAACATGTAGAGAAAAAGAGACGAGCCTTGCGTTGCAATAAAATTTCATGCAGACGTCACTCCATGGTGGGCGCAAAGGCAGCCCCCCTCCACCCATTTCGGATTGTAATCAAGAGGAAGATAACTATTTTGAGGAGGATTCAGAAGGAGAAGACCACTCCTATTTACCCCCTGAGGTCTTCGCTCTAACTTGGCATGCTGATGTTGGTAATATCATGCATATGGTGCCTTGCATTGCTTACCAGATACATCAAATATGTCATCTGCTTAGTTCAGACATGCTTTGTGTCAATGCCATCTATTTAGTTTCTTTATCGTATATGTGAATCATGCAATGCCATCTTGTTTAGCCAGGCATCATATATGTGAATTTTGCAATGCCACCCTGGTTAGCCAGTCATCTTATATGTGAATTATATCATGCCATCATTTTTTATTACGTGTTAAATTTGTCAACAATTTTAGTACATTCAATTACTCTTCTTGTGCATCAGCCATTCGACACGGTCATGGAAAAATCTGAAGTGGAAACAAGGTCTTCAGAGAAGACAATGCTATCTGACAAAGCACATGTCTTGCTGGTTACGGATAGCTCCTCAGAGGAGGATTCAGAGATAGACGACCAGTCCTATTTCCCCCCGAGGTGCATGCTCTAACTTGGCAGGGTTATGTTGCTCATATCGTGCGTATGGTATCTTGCATTGCTATGTCATTTGCTTAGTTTAGGCATGATTTGTGTGAATGCCACATGTTTAGTGTCAAATTACCATATATGTGAATTATGCTATGCCATCTTGTTGCAAGGCATTATATATGTGAATTATGCAATGCTATATTGTTGCAAGGCATTGTATATGTGAATTATGCAATGCCATGCTGTTTAGCCAAGCGTCATATATGTGAATTATATCATGCCGTCCTTTTTTTGTATTTCTCGTTGCATTTGTCGACAATGTTTGTATATTCAACTGCTCTTCCTGTGCATAAGCCATTTGAATTGGTGATGGAGAAATCTGGAGTGAAAACAAGGTCTTCAGAGCAGACAATGGTACCTGCTGAAGAAGATATCTTGCTGGTTACAGATAGCTCTTCAGAGGAGGATTCAGAGGCAGATGACCAGTCCTATTATCCCCCTGAGGTGTATGCTCAAACTTGGCAGGGTTATATTACTCATATCATGCATATGTTGTATTGCAATGCTTAGTTTTTACATCATATGCACAATATTGAATGCCATCTCCTTAGTTGACACATCATATATGCGATTGCCCTCTGCTCACTTGCTTAGTATATAAATCATATATTTGAATTATATCATGCCAAGATGTTCACATAGACAGCATGTATCTGAATTATGGCATGCCAACCCATTTTCTAAAGACATAATATAGTTATATCATCTCATCCTGTTTACATAGTCATCGTATTTTGAATTATGTCATTCTATCTTGTTTAGTTAGCCATCATACATTTGAAATTGTGTCATGCTATCCTGTTTAATTAGCCATCATATATGAGAAATTATGTCCTGCTATTCTGTTTGGTTAGACAACATAAATGTGAATTATTTCATGCCCTGTTTTCTTCCCTACTATCCATTGCTCCTGTCTATCTTACAATGTTTGTACATTCCATTACTTTTCTTGTTTATCAGCCATTTCAATTGGAGGGGGTGATGGCAGTATCTGTGGGAGTAAAAACATGGTCTTCAGAAAAGATTGTGCTACCTGTCGATGCAGATAGAACCACGGTTGTACTTGCCCAAGAACCAGCCCCACCACACATAACTTAGACTCACGCAGATTGTACCCCTACCCAGTTGGACAGAGAACCAGCTACACCCCTTCTAACCCCTACCCCAGCAGATAGTAACCAGGTTACAGTTGACACAGCACCGTCTCCACCACAGAGCACCCAAACACGAGCAGGTAGTAAGGCAACTGCAGTGCCCAACGCACGAGGACCACCACTCTGAACCCCAAGTCAATGCTTAAAGCAGAAGAAGAATTGTTCTTAGGTCAGGTTCCGTAGCTATGGTTCATACTACTTTGCTCTTGCATCACTGTATTTACTCATACCAACTAATTTCAAATTGAAGGATGCAATTGAAACTCCAATCGCGCAACATGTATGTTTTAAACCTGTTTCTTTAACGTGATTGCTGTTGTAACTTGCTCTATGTTGATTTCAGTTTCAATTGAATAAACAATTTTGTTCTCATGCCATGCACATTACAAGTGTTGTTATTGCTGTGTAGTTTCCCACACTTATATTCTGTCTATGCTGCTTTGTCTTAAATAGATATGATTCAAATTGTATCTATCTTGATTTGGCAACATAAACTAGAATGATATAGACCATACAGTGACCATACTACATAGATATATGTTTGTTTCATGCTGTTATCCTGTCCACCTTACTACTGAACTGGTTTACCAAAATGATTTTCATATGCTACATTTGTAAACCGGTGATGTGTTTGTTTGTCTCTCTTTTAGAACGCGGATAAAATATTGGAGAAGAGTACCCCGTTATGCAATGGTAAAGGAAGTTATGCAGATAAGGTTCAAGATAGTGAGACATCCCTGTTGGTCTCCAAGAAAGCAGATAAAAACTATATTGAAGACACTGAGACAACCCCAAAGTCCTGTCTTGATGTAGTGTTCGAGTTACTGGCTACTACTGCTGGCACCAGCTCTTCGAACTTGCTGCCTGAATCAGTTCGGCTTCTTGAGTCTCAATTTCAAGTTGAAACACATCGATAAGATGTTATGCGACAGGAAGCCGAAGAACTAAGGAAGTCCCTACAGAATTTATATGCATACTTTCTGGTGCAACAGCAAGTGCTGGAGGATTTAAGTGCCAAACAAGAGAAAGTTAATAGGCTTGCTAAGCATCTTGCCAGCATTATGGGTACCCAGGATATTGTTTCTTGAGCTCTTCTGAAGTGGTTTCAGTTCTGGACTTGTTTTGCTGCGGTGTTTATTTACACTGGTCGCCAACTTTGACAACCAGTTTATATGATATGCTGCTTTGTTCCCTATATTTGCACTGGTGGCGAACTTTGATGTCCAGTGGATGTAATATGTGTAATAGCTGTGATAGCCTAGCGTAAGTTGCTTTCTATTTATTTCCTTGTTTTCTTGTTTATTTGTTTGCTTGTAGTCAGTGCGGTTCTTTTTCCGCGGTTTGCTAGTGGCCGCAATAACCTATTTTCTAAAACTAGGCCACAATAACCATGGGCTACATATTTACTGTAGTTACCATGGGCCTCCTACGGGCCATAGAAAGAATGGGCCTTCTACGTGCCGTAGAAAGAATGGGCCTTCTACGGGCCGTAGCATCAATGGGCCTTCTACGTGATGTATGATCGATAGGCCAAACATGGGCCAATGACAGACCGCATTATGGGCCATAAACGGGCTAGATTTGGAATCGTCCGTTCATGGGCCGACAATAACAGGCCGTCGTTAATCGGCCGTATTTGATGACATTATGAAAATGGCCCAACGGAGTAACGAGCCGCAAACGGGCCGATTGTAACCGCGGGCTGAATTTGGCCCACAGGCAGAAAATGCCAATGACGGGTCATAAGTAACCGAATGCTGGAAATGAGCCCAAGAATAAATGGCCCTGAGAAGGCCGAAAGATAACATGGGTTGGAAACGACCCAATGGAATAATGGGCCATTGATGGGTATAAAGGGGTACACTGTTCATTGCGGGCCAGATTCACCACGAGCCATTAATGGGCCAAGAGTTACAAATGGTCTCGTATGGGCCGAAAGACATCATGGGCCATAAATGGGACGGAAGTTACAACGGGCTGGAATCATATTGGAAGGCCCAGATGAAGCTACTGGGCTTAATTCGGATAGGCCATAACGGGCCGTGAGTTAGCGGGCCGTAAATGGGCTATATACGAACATGCCATTAACAGGCTTTTCGTGGGCCTGCCCGTTACCTTTTGACCAAGTCAAACGGGCCGGCCTTTTCACCGAAATGGGCCTCTGTTGGGCCGTGCCACGTGTCAGCGTATCATAGGCGCCTCCTGTCCGATGAATGGATGACATCTGCCCCAACGGTGAGCCAACACGTGTTTTCTCCGGCCAATGAGAATTTTACACGTGGAAAATCGTCATTGGTCCGGGCTGTTACGGGGTTATCGGATCCAAAACCGGACCCGATAGCTTAACGGCGTCCCGTTACGGCGGATGCAACATGTCGGACACCCTTGACGAAAGCACTTCCATGACGCGTGATTTATCATCATGGAAGTGGACACTTCTGTGATGATAATTTTGGTAATGTCATGGAACACTTCTACGATAGCACAGGTATGACTATCTTGATTCTGTCATAAATTTGTCATGGATGTACATGCATGATAGAAAACGTGACCTATTGTGACAAACACGTATCATCACGGAAGTGTATTTTTTTGTAGTGCACCCCCAGGGAGGTCTTGGTGTCGTCTGCCTCGTGAGGCTTGGCTATACGTCCCATGAAGCGCCACAAGTTGACTCAGTTCGCAGGCAATTGGGGCCTGCGAAGCTTTACCCTTGCCCTTTGGCTTTGCCTTGAAGCCAAGTTCGAGCGCGCCTTGGGCTCGGGGACTACTGTCGGCGTTCTGGGAACCAGGGTACCCAGACATGTCTGCCTGTAGCCCACGGCGTGGCTCCATCAGCGGCCTGGTATGGCCCATCTATGAAACCTTCAAGACAAGACCCTCGCGAGGCAGGCGACATCAAGACCTCCCGAGGCGTGGCTCCTTCAGCGGCCTGGTACGGCCCATCTATGGAACCTTCAAGGCAAGACCCTCGCGAGGGGCCAAGCCTCGCGAGGTGGGCAACATCAAGACCTCCGGAGGGAGCTGCCTCCCCAGGTTGCCTCCTGAGGAGCAAAGATTTCTATGCAGGTGCCCAACCTCGTGAGGTTGGGGTAACGCAAGCCATGACGACCAAGGCCAGGCGGGCTCCAGCGAGCGCAGAGGAGCCAGTTTCCTCTTTGGTGCTATGAGGCAAGCGCAGGCGTGGGGTCCCGAGGAATCAGGCAAAGGTTTCCATTCCCGTGCAACGAGACCAAGACCGCCAGGACGATGTCATCACCGAGCCCACCGCAGCGTCACGACCAGAAGCTTTGCAGGCGAAGACCATCATTCTTCAAGATAAGATGTACTACTTGTCCCCTTTTGAATTGGCCATTGTGGGATCCCTTCCCGCCTTTGTTTTGGGGGAAGACGACCGAGGCCACGATAAATATAGGTTAGCCGCCACCAAGAGAGGGACCTGATCCACACCTCATAACCTCACACCCTCACCAGAGCAGACCTTGCGAGGTTGTTCTTCCCATGTACTAGTTCATCCTCGACCCTCATGAGGCTAATCCACCACAAAGCAGGAGTAGGGTCTTACACCGCAAGGTGGCCTGAACCTGGGTAAACTGTCGTGTCCATCTCCTTCCTTGTTCATCGAGCTAGGCCATGGGGGCGACAAGCTGGTTTGCTAAAGAGGTTGAGTTCTTCGCACACGCCCCAGAGTTCGAACCTTCTTGGGTCCGTGAAGCCCTGAATCCAACATTTGGCGCGCCAGGTAGGGGCGTGTCGAAGGTCCGCTTCTTCATCAGCCACGCTCTGTCGGTGTTCTGGGAACTGGGGATACCCAAACTTGCCTGCCTGTGGCCCATCGCGTGGCTCCAGCTACGTCCTAGTATGGCCCATCTTCATCACCAAGAACACAAGACCCTCGCGAGGGGCGAAGCCTCGTGAGGTGGATGACGTCAAGACCTACAAAAGGAGTGGCCTCTTCAGGCTGGCTCCTGAGGAGCGGAGATTTCTATGCAAACCCTCACCTCGTGAGGTTCGGATGACGCAAGCCATGACGACCAAGGCCAGGCGGGTGCCAGCGGGCGCAGAGTAGCAGGTTTCCTCTTTGGTGCTAAGGAGGCAACGCAGGCGCGGAGTCCCAAGGAATCAACTAAAGGTTTCGATTTCCATGCTACAAGACCAAGACCGCCAGGATGCGAGGATGGAGGTCATCGCCGAGCCCACTATGGTGTCACGACCAGAAGCTTTGCAGGCGACGACCACCTTTCGTCAGGATAAGATGTACTAGTTGTCTCCCTTCGAATTTGGCCGTTGTGGCATCCCTTACCGCCTTCATTTTGGGAAGAGGACCAAGGCCACCATAAATTGACCTAGCCACCACCATAGAGAGGGAAGGGATTAGATCAGATCCAGTCCATTGTCACACCCCCCAGCTCACCCTAGAACACACCTCTGGAGGTTGTTCTTCCACTGTAATAGTTCATCCTCAGCCCACCTCGAGGCTAATCCACCACAAAGCAGGAGTAGGGTTTTACATCGCAAGGTGGCCCGAGCCTGGGTAAATTGTCGTGTCCCGTTTCTATCCAGTTCATCGAGCTAGGTCATGGGATCGACGAGTTGGTAGACTGAGGAGGTTGAGTTCTTCGCACGCACCCCGGAGTTTGAATCTATCCAGGGTCTGCAGAGCCCGAAATCCAACATTTGGCGTGCCAGGTAGGGGTGCGTCGAAGATTCGCCTCTTCGCCTTTTATACACCACCTGCGCCGTTCACCCTCATGGCGGGCGCTGTTCCACCGACCAGGCCGACGAGTGCATTCGGAGGCGCCGTGGGTCTCCGGGCGTTCACCCCCGCCTTGTGGCGGGTGCAATGGCCGCCAAAGTTTAGGCCGGAGCAGCTGCCTCGGTACGACGGCACGGCGGACCCTGTGGGGTTCCTTCAAGCGTACGAAAAGGCGGTTTGGGCAGCAGGTAGCAGCGGCAAGGTCGGGGCGAACTGGCTACCCATGGCCCTTATGGGCGTGCCGCGCGCCTAGCTCTTGGGTTTGCCGGAGTCCTAAGTGGCCTCTTGGGACGAGCTGCACGACCTCTTCATCGCACGCTTCAGGACGCCAGTGCCGCACGCCGTCACGTCACGCCTTGGTGGCTCGCAGGCGCCGACCTCGGACTGCCACGTCAAGCAGTTCTTCCTCCAGATGGGCGACGCCCAGGCGCAGCGGGGAGCTCCTCCGGGCTGGGCGGCGCCTAAGGCCGACCTCACCTTCGACTCAAGGGATCACCCCACAAATGCGGCCGGCTCGGGTGCACTCCCAATGCTCTGCACCCCCACCATCTGCAACATGGCAATCACTAGGACCCTCATCGACGGCGGCGCCGGCCTCAACATCCTCTCCGTGGAAGCATTCAGCCTTTTTCATGTGCCCCATGGCCGGCTCCGCCGTAGCAAGCCTTTCACCGGGGTCATTGATGGCTCTACCTGCCCCTGGGGTAGATCCGCCTCCCCGTCACCTTCGGCACCCGCGACAACTACCGCACTGAGCTCATCGATTACGATATCGTCCGCATCGGCCTCCCGTACAATGCCATCCTCGGGTACCCGGCCTTGGCCAAGTTCATGGCGGAAACCCATCCTGGCTACAACCTCATGAAGATGCCAGGAAGCAGTGGCGTCCTCACCGTGGCGGGGGACTCCAAGGAGGTGCTCTCGGCCCTCAAGTTTGCCTTCAGGGCCGCAGCGGCTGTGCGGGCAAGCGGGGTGGAAGCCCCGGAAGGCCCTTGGGCTGCACCAACAAAGAAGAAGCAATTGTTCTCTCAAGATCGGGCCGAGACGAAGCAGGTGCCAGTCGATGAGTTCGGGGCGTCGGGCCCCACCTTCACCATAGGCGCCGGCCTCCCTCCAGACCAAGAAGAGGCGTTGGTCAGCTTCCTACGCACGAACAAGGATGTGTTTGCATAGGATCCCAAGGATCTGGTCTGGATCCCGAGGGGGATAATCGAGCACCACTTGAGGGTGTGCCCCAACGCACGCCCGGTGAAACAGAAGGCGCGACGACAATCCACGGAGAAGCAGTCGTTCATCGTCCAAGTGACCCGCAAGCTGCAAGAGGCTGGCGTCATTCGGGAGGCGTGGTATCCAGAATGGCTGGCAAACCCGGTTATCGTCCCCAAGAAAGGCAGGAAGGAGCGCATGTGCGTAGATTTCACCAACCTCAACAAGGCTTGTCCTCAAGACCCTTTTCCACTTCCACGCATCGATCAGATCGTCGATTCCACCACTGAGTGCGACTTGCTGTGCTTCCTGTACACCTTCTCGGGCTATCACCAAATCAATATGGCGGTGCAGGATGTTGAGAAGACGGCTTTCTTGCCCCCATGCGGGGTGTACTGTTACATCTGCATGCTGTTCGGACCGCGTAATGCTGGGGCAACCTTCCACCGGCTCACATCGCTTTGGGCCGGCAGCTCGGGAGGAACACCGCGGCATACGTCGACGACATAGTGGTGAAATCTCGGGAGGCAAGGACCCTTATCGAAGACCCAGAGGAGACATTTTCTAGCCTACGCAAGGTGGACCTGCGCCTCAACTCAGAGAAATGTGTGTTTGGCGTCCCGTCCGGCAAGCTTCTAGGTTTCCTGGTGTCGCACAGAGGGATCAAGGCCAACCCGAAGAAGGTCAAGGCCATAGAGAGGATGAGTCCGCCACAAATCCTCGAGGAAATGCAGAAGTTGGCAGGCTGTGTAATCTCGCTCGGGCGTTTCATCTCCAAGCTGGGGGAACACGCCCTCCCCTTCTTCAAGCTGATGAAGAAGAAAGGCCCGTACGAATGGACTCCAGAGGCTGACACAACCTTCCAAGACCTCAAGAGGTACCTCACCAGCCCACCGGTGATGGTAGCATCGCGCCCCCTTGAACCCTTGGTGCTCTACATAGCCGCCTCGCCTCACTCCGCCTGCGCAACACTGGTGGCAGTGCGGGAGGAGCGCCTGACCAAGGGCTCACGATGAAGCACCTCGCACCCGGTTGAGGCGCCGCGGCCTCAGGACGGAGCTCCTGAGGCCCCGACCGCCCCGCCAGTCAACGGTGCTCCTGAGACCCCGGCCACTCCTCCGGACAGCGAGGATCCTGAGGACGATGCTCATGAGGCCAGGACCACCCTGGCGGACGACAAGGCTCTCGAGGACCCCCTGCCCCAGGAGGTGCATGACCCAACTGTCGCGTTCTAGGAACGGGGGCACCAGACTTGCCTGCCTGCGGCCCATGGCGTGGCTACATCGACGGCTTGGTACGGCCCAGCTTCAGCATCAACAACTCAAGACCCTCGCGAGGGGCCAAGCCTCGGGAGGCGGACGACACCAAGACCTCCACGAGGGGTGACCTCTCCAGGCTGGCTCCCGAGGAGCGGAGATTTCTATGCAAGCCTCGCCTCGCGAGATCCAGATGATGCGACAGGCGGGCGCCAGACAGTGTACCGGTTTCCTCTTTGGTGCTAAGGAGGCAAGGACAGGTGCAGATTCCTGAGGAATCAGCCAAAGGTTTCCATTCCCGTGCAACAAGACCAAGACTGCCAGGATGGCAGGACAGAGGACATCGCCAAGCCCACCATGGCGTCATGACCAGAGGCTTTTGGAGGCGAAGACTACTTTTGTCAGGATAGCGTGTACGAGCTGTCCCCCTTCGAATTTGGCCGTTGTGGGATCCCTTCCCGCCTTCCTTTGGGAAGAGGACTAAGGCCACTATAAATAGGACTTAGCCACCACCGTAGAAGGGGGGGTCATTCAGATCATCCTCTCACCCACCAGCTCACTTGAGCCCAAGAACACCTCTCCTCCGGAGGTTATTTGCCACTGTACTAGTTCATCCTCAGTCCCTCGAGGCAAATCCACCACAAAGCAGGAGTAGGGAATTACACCGCAAGGTGGCCCAAACCTGCGTAAATTGCTGCGTCTCTTTTCTATTTAGTTCGTCGAGCTAGGCTGTGAGATTAGCGAGTAGGCAGATTGGGGAGGACGAGTTCTTCGCACGCAACCTAGAGTTCGAACCTCTCAAGGGTCTGCGGAACCCGAAATCCGACATTTGGAGTGCAAGGTAGGGGTGCATCGGAGCCTCTCTTCCACGGGTTGATCCGCAATCGCTCCACCGCTTCCATGGCTGACGCCCATCGAGCTCGTGCTGAGCGCCTGGCCTGTCGGTGTCAAAAACGGCGGATCTCGGGTAGGGGGTCCCGAACTGTGCGTCTAAGGCGGATGGTAACAGGAGGCGGGGACACAATATTTACCCAGGTTTGGGCCCTCTCGATGGAGGTAATACCCTACTTCCTGCTTGATTGATCTTGATGATATGAGTATTACAAGAGTTGATCTACCACGAGATCGTAGAGGCTAAACCCTAGAAGCTAGCCTATGATTATGATTGTTGTTCTTGTCCTACGGACTAAACCCTCCGGTTTATATAGAGACCGGAGGGTGCTAGGGTTATACAGAGTCGGTTATAAGGGAGGAGATCTACAGATCCGAATTGCCAAGCTTGCCTTCCACGCCAAGGAGAGTCCCAGCCGGACACGGGACAAAGTCTTCAATCTTGTATCTTCATAGTTCAACAGTCCGGCCAAAGGATATAGTCCGGCTGTCCGAGGACCCCTTAATCCAGGACTCCCTCAGTAGCCCCTAAACCAGGCTTCAATGACGATGAGTCCGGCGCGCAGATTGTCTTCGACATTGCAAGGCGGGTTCCTCCTCCCAATACTCCTAGAAGATTTTGAACACAAGGATCGTGTTCGGCTCTGCAAAATAAATTCCCCATACCACCGTAGAGAGTATAATATTTCACAAATCTAATCTGCTGACAAGTTTCATAGCGTGACATCACGCCACGGCCTGGTCATTATTCGAACCGTTTTTCCCAACCAGCTACTGCACATATTGCGAGGCGGTTTTCTTTGCACGTCTTGTCGAAGCAGAGATCGTGTCCCCTTATCACGGGATTCTCATCAATACGGGTGTGGGTAACCTAACCGTGCCCGCTGGTATGACTCCTCGATTTTAGGCAAGTTCCAAACGGCCACGCGGAGGACGCTTGATATTCACCCTCTTTATAAAGGGGCCAAGGCCTGTCTTTTTCTTCTCGCGCTCGATCCTTCCCTTCCCTCACCTTGAGTTCCAACACCCAAGGCTCAGGCTAAGAGCTTCGGACCTTCGATCATGTCTAGATCCAACCTTCAAGGCCGGTGGATGGCCTCCTCTGTCACAGAGGAGGACATCAAGAAGCTAAGAGAAGCCAGGTATCTGACCCTGAAATCTCGCACAGGCTGCCTGCTCGAGGGCAGGTCACCCCCACTCCCGAACCCAACGAGAGTGTCGTATTTGTCTCCCACTTCCTCCGAGGGCTAGGCTTTAGTCTTGATCCCTTTGTTAGAGGGCTTATGTTCTATTACGGGCTCGATTTCCATGATCTGGCTCCGGATTCCGTCCTTCACATCTCGTCGTTCATCGTCGTGTGTGAGGCCTTCCTCCACATCACCCCACACTTCGGCTTATGGCTCAATACCTTCAATGTGAAGCCGAAGATGCTCGATGGGCGACACGCAGAATGCGGAGGTGCCATAATAAGCAAAGGCGCCGATGCTCCATGGCCAAAGGGAACCTTCCCGGAGATGTCCAACTTATGGCAGCGGGAGTGGTTTTACATCACGGCTCCCCGAAGTACTAAGTGGGTAGCTTCCCCCGCCATCCGTTTGGGCCTCCCGCCACAACTGGCGTCATGGGTCAACAAGGGGTTGGACTGGGGGCCGGTTAATGATGTGCCGACATTGCAGAGTCGCATCCGAGATCTCCTTAAGAGAGATGTCAGCCTTGTCAAGGTAATGCAAGTCATGCTAGTTCGTCGGGTCCTACCATGCCAACGTCGACCTCTCCGTATGTGGGAGTTCAACCCGGAAGGACTGCGAACTATTCAGCAATTCTTCGGCGTGACGCTCGAAGAGATGTATGGATTGTTCTTCGGATCATGAATAAAGTGTCCGTACACCACCGAGGATGCGGGTCTAAACTGCAATCGTCCAGATACCCAGGTAAGTAATTCTGCAGCCGAACATGTTGTCTTTTTATTTATTGCAACATCATTCTGAAAAGTTGCTCTTTGACCAGGATTGGGTAAAAAAGGCGAAGATGATCAGGTGTTCGGCCCCCCTTCCCGAAGGCTTACTGGATCCTGTACTAGCCAGGATGCTTGAGTATGTACCTTATCAGGTGCCATTAGAGGAAGATAAAGAGAGGGATAAAGAAGCCGAAAGTGGGCCTCACGCATTACTCATCCGAACCGGGGGAATTAGTGTCTCCGCGAAGGAGGATAACCGGGGAGAAGAATCTAAAATTCCCTCTCCCCAAGGACGAAAGAGGACCACCTCTGAAGATTTGGAAACGAGGGAAGAAACCTTCGCCAGGGGGTCCTACCCCGGAGGGCATCCTTACCGCACAGTGCCCGCAAGGGGATCAGCCCTCCACCGAGCTGTAAGTGAACAAGAGTACTTTTGATAAATATATCTTGCTTCATCTCTGAGGACAATAACCGAGACGTATGTCTTGCAGTTCGGATCGTAGCCCTTCTCGACAGAGTTCTTCTTCAGGGGATCTTCTTCCGGAGAAGATGGAGAGCGAAATGCCTCCCCCTGCCTCCCCGCCTCATGAGGCGGACTACCGTGAAGTGTCGTCACGGAGGATTTCTCCTGATCCACCAAGACCAGAAGGTAACCCTTCGGCCACCCGAACTCCGGAGTATTCCGCTCCTAAGGAGAACAACAGAAAGAGTCCGGGACTGTCCGGTGCGCAACCGGACGCACTGATGAGTCTTCTGGAGCAAGCGGCTATCTCAGAGGCGCATCGTACTTTAATGGGTACGGTGGTTGAGAGGATCTCATCCGCCGAAAAGTGGGTTGCGTGAAGCTTTTATGAGCCTGCTAAGAGGCTTTGAGGTACGCAAAGTAATATATATATATATATTTTGACAGTACCGCACACGCTAGGTGTGCCCTATGCAGACAGTAGCCCCTGAGACTCTGGTTGCTGTCCAAAGGCGGCAAACAGAGGATCATAGTCCCAGGTAATGATCATGCTGCTTTCATGTGCAGGCGGCCGAGGGTCCGGTGGCTGGCCGGACTGGCGAATTTGCCGAACTGAGGCGGCAACTTGATGCGGCAGATGCAGACATCGTGCTTATAAACAAGCGACTTGATGAGGCATAGGGTATGTATTCTCCGGTGGTCAACATATATTAAGAGGAGCATGATGCTAGTATCTATAATATGTTGTGACTGCAGATGGAGCTGCCGCTCTGGAGACCCTTTGGGCGGAACTTGCCCGAGCCAAGGAACAAGCCAGGAGAAGTGATGCGGCCGCCCTAAAGCCGGTCGAAGAGTTAATAGCCGAATAGGCTGTGCATCGCCAGAGCAAAGACAAAATAGCCAAGATGGCTGTTGAGTTGAAGGATGCCAGCGACCGTTATGAGCTTCTTGAAAAGGAAAGCCAAGCGAAAGTGGTGGACCTGAAGAAAGCCATGGTAGCAGGCAAGGAAACCCGCTCTATAATTAGAGCGCAAAGGAGGAGCTTCGTCAAGCCGGAGATATCACGGCTGGGAAGCCCTTTTTGTTGCGGACGAAGTTCGGAGATCTGAAGTATGCCCCTCTGGATCAATTATAGAGTGCTGCAGACGCGTACTTGGACTTGGCGACGAGTGCTGCTGATGCGACAGAGTTTTTCAAAGATCAGAAAGATCACGAAGTGGAAAAGTTGTTCTGGTCGCAGTTTAGTGCTCCAACGCGTCCGCTGCTATTAAATGAGCAAATGGCCGAGTGGGCTGAGCTCCACAGGTTGTCCGGGCTTGCCATGAGGTCTGTCGTGGATCATCTTTGGCCAGAAGGGCCAAGGCCGAATAGT
This sequence comes from Triticum aestivum, assembly GCF_018294505.1. Lineage (NCBI taxonomy): Eukaryota > Viridiplantae > Streptophyta > Magnoliopsida > Poales > Poaceae > Triticum > Triticum aestivum. Next base: position 260,383,543 of record NC_057805.1, read on the forward strand.
TATTTTGGTTTAGTGCAACGATTCCTTGGTGTTGTGCCGCATATCGACGCTGTAAAGAGGTCGGCGTGCATAGAGGGTGCACGGATGGCTCTTGCCCGTGTTAAGATATACTGGGCAGAGATGGAGGCCACCGCTATTGCAACCCGGGGTCCGGCCGTGGGCCAGGTCTCGGCCGAGCACTATTTTGAAGAAGTCCTAGAAGGTGCTCGTTTAATAGAGGCTCAGTGCTCGAAGAGTATCATGTTTGAGTGACATGTATCCCAATTGTAAAAACAATGCTATTTGGATTATAAAGGCTGTTTTTATACTTTTGCCTGAAAGTATTATGATGCCTCCTGTGCGGCCGTTTATGTATGTATATAACCTGAAAGTTTGCAGTCGTTGGCTTCAGCCCCCACGCATATAATGTGGGGGTGTTCGGAAAAGCGCGTGTTCACACTTGATCCAATGTCTTGGTCCGTTAAGGAGGTGATAGCGTGGCGAACAAGGCAATCAGACTATATTGCTTTAACACTTTCACTTAGCCAGAGGAGTTTGACGGTGGGGCTACTATATAGCCCCTGGTACTTCCGCGCTCATCCGAGTATGGGGCGCGTACATACATGACCGGAAACCGGCCCTTCGTTAATGCGGAGGAATCACGAAGATTCCGCTGAGTCATCGAGTGGTTGACCAGTCTCGCGCTTTATCATGATAGTCAGTTTTCAGCTTTCTCTACTGAGGTGCTCATCCGGATGAACCAGGGCACAATCGCAGTAGTTCTCCCGGTGCCACCTTAGCCGATAGAGCGGAACGTAAGGTAGCAAAACACGGGAGCCGGGCAAACCCAACTATTGACCAAAGACATGATTCGGAGCTGATGCATATAAGGCCAAACTGGCAATGCTGAACACTCCCTAAGGTATTCGGCCTTCACAACGCATACTGGGCTGCATGACGCCGTCGATAATAAGCCCTGAATTTCCAGATACGTGCATTAGTCTGACGTGGCGAAATGCCAATAACGCCAGCATCCCTCTTGGTTATTTTGAGTATCCGGAGGGTGTGAAGCAACAAGAGACAGTGAAAAAGGTTTACACAGGGTCTTAATCTAAAAAGAAACCTTTGAGCAGGGTCCTGCTGCACGTCTGCGCCTGTGTCTCCGTTGTGCCGTATCCTGGAAGGGTGTAGCACGATTATCATCTGTAAAAGAGAAAAACTTAGGTGAAAGTCTTCGTGCGAAAAATTGGTTATTCTTAATAAACCATTAAAATTCAATCTAAATAAGGTCAAGCCGAACTGTAGCCCTTTTTACATGCGGGAAGCCCCTAGCACCACCTATGGGGGTATATCCGTCGACCCAATCTCAGGTTTATCTGAGCTGTTACAGCTAGTGGTGCGCCAGACTCGTCTAGCCATGTCCGCGGTCTTGACGACCGATCATTTATTCTGGTTGGAGAGGCCGTTCAGTGTTCGGCTGCTAAAGCCGCCACACCTTCTTTCGCGCGTAAGGAACGCTCTGTGTTTCCGCTAACTATAATGATGATGCGTGGACCGGGCATCTTAAGCTTAAGATAAGTGTAATGCGGTACTGCGTTAAAACGAGCGAAGGCCGTTCTTCCGAGTAGTGCTTGATAGCCGCTTCGGAATGGAGCGATGTCGAAGGTTAACTTTTCACTTCAGAAGTTGTCGGGAGAACTGAATACAACCTCTAGTACTAGAGAGCCCGTGCAGCGGGCCTCTGTGCCTGGTATTACTCCTTTAAAGCTAGTATTGCTTTGGCTAATTCTTGTCGGGTCTATCCCCATTTTGCGGACTGTGTCCTGATATATCAGATTAAGACTACTACCGCCGTCCATAAGGACTCGGGTGAGATGGTATCCGTTGATTATTAGGTCTAGTACCAAGGCGACCGATCCTCCGTGCCGGATACTGGTCGGGTTATCCCTGCGATCAAAAGTGATCGGGCAGGCCGACCAAGGGTTAAACTTGGGGGTGACAGGCTCTACGGCGCATACGTCTCGGAGTGCGTGTTTGCTCCTCCTCTTCGTTACGTGAATCATGTTCACTGTTTTGACCTCTGGTAGGAATTTTTCTGTCCCCCAGTGTTTTGCTGGCGAGGCTCATCCTCGTCTTCACTTGGTGTCTCCCTGCCCTTGTGTTCGGCGTTTAGCTTACCGGCCTGCTTGAAAACCCAGCATTCTCTGTTGGTGTGATTTGCAGGTTTTTCGGAGGTGACATGAATCTGACATAATCTGTCTAGAATCTTGTTTAGGCTGGACGGTCCATCTCTGCTGCCTTTAAATGGCTTTTTCCATTGACCGGGTCGAGAGCCCCTGAATCCGAAATTTACCGCCATGTTGTCTAGGCTATCTTCATTGTTTCGACGCTTACTTTTCTTGCGTCATGGTTTTCCATTACCATCCCTTCCTTCGAATGTGCCTGGGTCGCTGGTGCCGCTATGGGCCAGCCAACTATCTTCGCCCGTGCAAAAGCGGGCCATAAGGCTTGTTAGGGCTGCCATTGTCCTCGGTTTTTCCTGGCCGAGGTGTCTGGCGAGCCATTCGTCCCCGACACTGTGTTTGAAAGCCGCTAAGGCTTCGCGTCCAGGCAGTCGACAATTTGATTCTTCTTACTGAGGAATCTGTTCCAAAGCTTTCGGGCTGACTCTCCGGGCTGTTGAATTATATGACGTAAATCGTCTGCATCCGGAGGTCGGACATAGGTCCCTTGAAAATTAGCCCCAAAAGCATCCTCAAGCTCTTCCCAACTTCCGATTGAGTTTTCAGGGAGGCTCTTTAGCCAGTGCCTGGCTGGTCCTTTCAACTTGAGGGGCAAGTATTTGATGGCATGGAGATCATCTCCGCGAGCCATATGGATATGGAGGATAAAGTCCTCGATCCAGACCCCAGGGTCTGTCATTCCGTCGTATGCCTCTATGTTCACGGGTTTGAATCCCTCTGGAAATTCGTGATCTAGCACCTCATCGGTGAAGCATAGGGGGTGCGCGGCACCCCTGTATTTGGATGTGTCATGGCATTCTGGCGGTTGTAGTGTTCGGTTTTTCTTCTGTGCCGGAGCTCGCTTCCTAGATCCGTAGATGGACCTGGTTATACCGGATTTTTGGTGCAAGTCCTCACGTAGATCGTGTGGTGAATTATGTGCGACATCGTTAGCCGACCTATCGCGGTCGCGTGGTGGTCGATCCGGCTGATCGGCCGTTTTATTTTTCGGCTGTATAGGCTCTAAGGCCTCGTATCGAATTCTGGCAGCAACTTGCGCTTTGGATAGCCCTTTGTGTGGCGACTGCCACCGTACTTTTCTTCAGTGTCGAGCACTTTGTTCCATCTACTGTTGAGCGTATTCTGCGCGGCCTTAAACCTTTGCTTCTGCTTCTTCAGACTCCCCGCGGTGGCAATAAGCCTTCTATGGAGGTTCTCTTGTTCCAAGTGCCTTTCCGAGATGATGTGTGCATCGTCGTCCAGACTGTTCTCCTCTCAGGAGAGAGGTTGATGAGCTTTATCCTCGGCGTCGCCGTGATCGGACATCGGCTCCATACCATGTTCGCCATCCGCCGGCTCGTCCTGCTTTGTTGCCGGGTCCATGTGGTCGTCGTTTCCTCTGGACTCGACCGAGGTATTATTTTTTCTTGCGCTGTTATCGCTGTTTTTGCTGAGGCGGGATTTGGAGCAGCGCCTACGCCGTCGCTTTGGTTGCTTCTCGAGGGAACTATCCTTCGCTGCATCCTTCCGTTCCTCGTCATTGTTTTCTTTGGGTGTATCCACCATATATATATATATCATGTGATGAAGTGGCAGTCCAGCGCCCTATGGGCGGTGGTTCCTGTTCGTCTCCTGCATTGTCGTCCACACCGTCGATGTCTTCGGAGTTGAAATCGAGCATGTCGGTTAAGTCGTCGACAGTGGCTATTAAGTGGGTGGTGGGTGGGGAACGAATTTCTTCATCGTCCGCTTCCCACTCAAGCCAGACACAGTTCGGCCAAGGGCCTCCTAACAAGGAGAGAGACCTTAATGAATTTAGCACATCGCCCAAAGGCGAGTGCTGAAAGATATCCGCGGAGGAAAACTCCATGATCGGTGCCCAATCAGATTCGATAGGCATGGACGCAGGCGGTTCAGAGCCCGTGGCCGGGGACGAATCCAAGTGTCCGGCAGCACATGTCTCATAGGGGGTGAAGTCAGCATTCGGCTCTATCGCCGCTGAGTGTGCGGCCTTCGTGGCGGGGTCCATCCACCCGTCCTCGGATGGCGCGATCTGCACCAGATCGAGGGCCGGAGTTGCCACAGGGGTGATCTTCCGAACACTGTCCGTCGGCAGAGCTAAGTCATGCTCGTCGTGATTGTGCGGCGCACCTGACATGGGCTCGAATCCGTCGAAGATCAAGTCTCCGTGGATGTCGGCAGTATAGTTTAAGTTTCCAAACCTGACTTGACGGCCAGGGGCGTAGCTCTCGATCTGCTCCAGATGGCCAAGCGAGTTGGCCCGCAGTACGAAGCTGCCGAATACGAAGATCTGTCCGGGGAGGAAAGCCTCACCCTGGATTGCATCATTGTCGATGATCGAAGGAGCCATCAAGCCTTTATTGCGACGGCACAGTGGAACTCTCAATGAAAGCACCAATGTCGGTGTCAAAACCGGCGGATCTCGGGTAGGGGGTCCCGAACTGTGCGTCTAAGGCGGATGGTAACACGAGGCGGGGGACACATTGTTTACCCAGGTTCGGGCCCTCTCGATGGAGGTAATACCCTACTTCCTCCTTGATTGATCTTGATGATATGAGTATTACAAGAGTTGATCTACCACGAGATCGTAGAAGCTAAACCCTAGAAGCTAGCCTATGATTATGATTGTTGTTCTTGTCCTACGGACTAAACCCTCCGGTTTATATAGACAACGGAGGGGGCTAGGGTTACACAGAGTCGGTTACGAGGGAGGAGATATACAGATCTGAATTGCCAAGCTTGCCTTCCACACCAAGGAGAGTCCCACCCAGACACGGGACGAAGTCTTCAATCTTGTATCTCATAGTCCAACAGTCCGGCCAAAGGATATAGTCCGGCTGTCCGAGGACCCCTTAATCTAGGACTCCCTCAGGGCCGCCCTTGCCGGCCGTGTTGCTCAGACAACGCCGGCGTGTGACGGCTGCCCTCGCCGTCCCCCGTCTCCAGCGACGAACGCTGCAACCGGCTCGGTGGGGCACGAGCAGCAAGCTTCGTCGCTGCACCCCTCTGTGAAGCGCGATGGGCGCACCGCCACCCCATTACTGACTCCGGCTGGTTCGTCATCTCATGCTCGTCATGGGCCGGCGAACACGCAGGTTGCGTTGCTCATGGAGCACGAGCTCCTGTGCTATCGCCCTGCCGACGACCTCTAGGAAGACTGGCTGAACCGCATCGCTGAGCTTGCCAGCGCCTGAGGGAGTCCTGGATTAAGGGGTCCTCGGATGTTCGGCCTGTTGGACATGGGCTGGACTGATGGGCTGTGAAGCAGATCGAAGACTCTCACCCATGTCCGGATGGGACTCTCCTTGGCGTGGATGGCAAGCTTGGCGTTCGGATATGAAGATTCCTTTCTCTGTAACCGACTTTGTACAACCCTAGTCCCCTCCGGTGTCTATATAAACCGGAGGGTCTAGTCCATAGGGACAATCATAATCATACAGGCTAGATTTCTAGGGTTTTAGCCATTATGATCTCGTGGTAGATCAACTCTTGTAATACTCATATTCATCAAGATCAATCAAGCAGGAAGTAGGGTATTACCTCCGTAGAGAGGGCCCGAACCTGGGTAAACATCGTGTCCCCTGTCTCCTGTACCATCGACCTTAGACGCATAGTTCGGGACCCCCCACCCGAGATCCGCCGGTTTTGACACCGACATTGGTGCTTTCATTGAGAGTTCCGCTGCGTCATCTTCAAGAGGATCGATGGCTCCGTCAATCATCTACAACAATGCTGTCCAGGGGGAAGTTTTTCTCCCCGACCAGATATTCGTATTCGGCGGCTTCGCACTGCGGGCCAACTCGCTTGGCCATCTAGAGCGGATCGACAGCTACGCCCCTGGCCATCAAGTCAGGTTTGGAAGCTTGAACTACCTTGCTGATACCCACGGTGACTTGATCTTCGATGGATTCGAGCCCACGGCAGCCGCTCCCTGCCACCGCAATGAGCATGACCTAAATTTGTCATCGGACCATACCCAGGAGATAGCACCTGTAAGTGCTCCGACCCTAGATCCGGAGCAGATTGCACCATCCGAGGACAGGAAGCTCAATCCCGCCGCGGGAGCCGCAGACTCAGCGGCGCTGGAGCCGCACACAGACCCAACCTCGAGCATGACCTGCGTCACCGGAACCTCGGATTCGTCTCCGGCCACCAGTTCTGAACCACGCGCGTCCACGTTCGTCGAGCCAAATCAGGCGTCGGTCGTCAAATTCAGCGCCGCGGACATCTTCCGGCACTCACCTTTAGGCAATGTTTTGAACTCATTAAAAACCCTCTCCTTAGCAGGGGACTCATAGCCGAATTATATCCGGTTTGAACTAGGGGTTGATGATGGGGAATTTCGCTTCCCACCCACCTCCCACTTCATAGCCAATGTCGAGGACTTAACCGATATGCTCGATTAAGGCTCCGAACACATCGACGGTATGGACGACGATGCCGGAGACGAGCAGGCCCAAAACCCGCCGTTTACCGGACGAAGGTCGGCCACCTCTTCATATGACGTGTATATGGTGGATACACCCAAAGAGAATAACGACGTTGACAAAGAAGACCCAGTTGAGGATAAACCTCCTGAGATACCGCCAAAGCACCGGTGTTAGCGGCGCCGCTCTAAATCACACCGTAGAAAAGACAGCAACACCAGTACAGGAGACAACACTTCGGACGGTGCCGAAGACAGAGAAGACCCCGACGAGGCAACTGCCGAACAGGACGATCGGGAAGATGGGCAAGTCAGCCCTGAGGAACATGCCGCAAATGAAGACTCGGAGGACAGTAATTATCTCCCACTCTCCGAGGATGAGGTGAGCCTCCGTGATGAAGACTTCATCGTGCCTGAGGAACCTCTCGAGCAGGAGCGCTTTAAACGCCGGCTAATTGCCACTTCAAGGAGCCTGAAAAAGAAGCAGCAGCAGCTTCAAGCTGATCAAGATCTGCTCAATGACAGATGGACCAATGTCTTGGCAGCGGAGGAATACGGCCTCGAGCGCCCGACCAAAAGTTATCCGAAGCACAAATTGTTACCTCAATTTGATGACGAGGCGCTGGAGCCTGTACCGTCAGCGCGTAATGCGGCTGACCGACCACCACGTGGCCAGGACAAAGCGGCAACCCAAGCCGAACACCAGCCCATACTACCCCGCCGTAAAGGCACAGACATAACTACTCAGGGTTATAGATATGACCTGCGGGTCAGAACAGATCGATCTATGGATCACGGGGGACATGCCCCGACACGCGACAACGGCTATCTAGCCGGACGCAACAATCATAATCACGCCCGGGCCGAGAACCGCAAACGGACTCCATCCGAGCTACGTCGCGACGTGGCCCGATATAGAGGCACCACACACCCGCTTTGCTTCACTGATGAGGTAATGGAGCACAAATTCCTAGAAGGGTTTAAACTCGTAAACATCGAATCATATGATGGGACAATAGACCCCGCGGTATGGATTGAGGATTTTCTTCTCCATATTCATATGGCCCGCGGTGATGATCTCCATGCCATCAAATACCTCCCACTAAAACTCAAAGGACCAGCTCGGCACTGGTTGAAAAGCCTGCCCGAAAACTACATTGGCATCTGGGAAGACTTGGAAGAAGCCTTCCTCGAGAACTTCCATAGCACATATGTCCGACCTCCGGATGCCAACCGCTTAAGTCACATAATTCAACAACCCGGAGAGTCAGCCAGGAAATTCTGGACTTGGTTCTTAACCAAAAAGAACGAGATCGTCGATTGTCCAGATGCCGAAGCCCTAGCGGCCTTTAAACATAGCATCCGGGACGAATGGCTCGCCCGACACCTCGGCCAAGAAAAGCTGAAGTCCATGGCAGCCCTCACGGCGCTTATGACCCGCTTTTGCACGGGCGAAGATAGCTGGCTAGCCCGTAGCAATAATAATTCAAGCTAACCTAGCACTTCGGAAGCAAGAAATAGCAATGGCAAGCCCCGATGCAACAGACACAAGCGTCGAAGCAACAGTGATAATACCGACGACACAAGGGTCAACACCAGATTCAGTAGCTCCAAGTCTGGCCAGCGGAAGAAGCCGTTCAAAAGGAATAATTCGGGATCATCCAGCCTTGTCGGATTTCGGGTTTCGGCAAACCCTTGAGGTTCGAACACTGGGGTGCGCACGAAGATCTCTCTCTCCCTAGATCGCTCTCGCAACAATCGCAAGGCCTAGCTCGACGAACCCAAAGAACGAGAGACACAAGAGTTTATACTGGTTCGGGTCACCGATGTGGTGTAATACCCTACTCCAGTGTGGTGTGGTGGATTGCCTCTTGGACTGAGGATGAACAGTTACAAGGGAAGATCAGCCTCCCGAGGAGAGGTGCTCTTGTGCTTGGTGAACTTGTGTGTGGCTATGGATGGAATGGCTTTGATCCAAGATGAGATGCCTCCTAGGGTCGTGGCTAGTCCTATTTATAGAGGCCTTGGTCCTCTCCCCAAATATTGAGCGGGAAGGGATCCAACAATGGCCAAATTTAAAGGGAGACAACTAGCACAGGTTATCCTGACTAAAGGTGGTCTTCGCCCGCCAAAGGCTCTGGTGGTGACGCCGTCTTGGGCTCCACGGTGACCTCCACCCTGCCGTCCTGCGTGTCTTGGTCTCGTTGCACTGATATGGAAACCTTTGCCTGATGCCTCAAGATTCCTCGCCTACGCTTGCCTCTTTAGCACCAAAGAGGAAACGAGGACACTGCGCGCGCTGGCGCCCTCCTGGCTCTAGTCGTCTTGGCTTGCATCACAGAAACCTCATGAGGTGTCCCTTGCCTTGATCTCTTCGCCCCTCGTGAGCCGGCCTGGTGAGGCCGCCCCCGAGGAGGTCTTGTGTCGTCCGCCTCGCGAGGCTTGGCCCCTCGCGAGGGTCTTGAGTGTTTGCTGGTGAGGATGGGCCATACAGGGCCGCTGGTGGAGCCACGCTGTGAGCCACAGGCAGGCAAGTCTGGGGACCCCCGTTCCCAGGACGCCGACAGTAGCCCCCGGGCCCAAGGCGCGCTCGGACTTGGCTTCGAGGCGAAGCCCAAGGACAGGTGTGGAGCGCCGCGGGCCCAAACAGCCTGCGGCCCCGCTTGACGCGTGGTGATTGATTGGACGTGGGCATCTCCGCTTCCCCATGCCACCTCGGCAACTGCCCGACTTGACGAGTCCCTGCTTCATGCAGAGAAAAATCATCATTACCTGTGATCGTGGGGATCGCCGGTTGGCCTTCTCCCGCTATAAATGAGGGGGCGGAGCCCCCGTCGCTCATCTCCTCCTACTCCGCCCGCTTCTTCTTCCTCGCTTCATTGCTAGTAGCGACTCCCATGGTACCTACGAAGAGGTTCTCGGCCGCAGAGAAGGGGAAGGTCCGCCAGGAAGGGCCCGACTCTCCGCCACCCAAGAGGGGGCGCGGCCGTCGCTGCAAGCACACCGCGACCCCCGCCGTGGCCCCTCGCGGCCGCGAGGGCGCATCTTTGCGTGGTGGGACTCGGCCAGGTTGTGGTAGCCCCGTCGATGAAGGGAGGCGCGCCATGGTCGCACGGCCTCCCCGGCCGTGCTTCCACTCGACCGGCACCTGGCTTCAGCTCCCACGCTTCTTTGCTGGCGAGCTGCCGGTCACGGGTCCAGGCAGGCTCTGGCTGCAGGTGGACAACAGTTGCAGCGAGGCTTCATAGGTCGCGGTCGAGGTCTCTGTCGCGGGCTACGCAGCCCTGGCTCGCGGCTGGCAGACGTTCGCCCGCGCGCGCGGTCTAGGCAGGCGGTGCACCCTCCACTTCAAGTACGAAGGCAACGTGACCCTCTACATGAGGGTGTTCGGAGAAGACGGCCGTCGCGTCGGGTGCTGCCCCGAGGACAACGACGGCGGTGAGGTGCTTGACCTTGGCGACGGTCGAGACGAGGATGAGGATGGTCTTGCCTTCAGCGCTGGCCGCTGCTCGCCCAGCTACGGCGATTCTTCCTCCGGCGATAGCTCCAGCAGCGGCGGCTACGACCAGCCGCCGCGCCCGCTTCGAGGGTGGCAGCGGGCCGTCTCGTTGCCACGCCCTAGTGAAGCGCGAGGAGGGGTCCGACTGAGCTCAGGAGAGCGCCATGGGTCCATCCTCGCGAGCTGCTGTAGGGGCACGCGCCACTTTTGTTTCGTTCTTTCTTTTCTTCCTGCATTAAGAGAGAGACAAGTATGGGGGCCCGTAGGAGCGTGCAACGAACCATGGTTTCCAAGTTGCTATGCTATGTTTATTGCTCCTGTGTCGCATTGCAGCGTCAACGTTTTATGTTGGCTCGTAGAGATAACTTAGCTTGACACGCTCGAAGTACTTTTCGCCTTGTGAGGCGCACATTTCCTAGTACCGGGCGAGGCCTCCTTGGCCTGGAAGGCGTCTAGGAACTGCAAAAATTCGTTAGGAAACTCTTATTCTTCCGAGCCCTGGTCGCAGGCGCCACTAGCCACGATCCAGCGCTTCGCATCGCGGTACCCGAGGGGCACGGATTGAGAGAAATGCGCCAGCTTATGAGCTCGAACGAGAGTGCCTCGCGAAAAACAGGAAAAACGCTCACGAGGGCACCTGTCCAGCCCCCTCGCGAGGCATGCGAGAGAGAGTACAGGTTGAAACAAGGAACTGAAAAAGAAAAGGAGGCAAAAGGCGATGGAACCAAACCGGCAAGGAACACCAGAAAGCAAATTTTCATTAAAGAGGGGCAAGCCAACTACGGTAGCCCCCAGGCACTCGAGGGAACGGGCCCAAGATATCCAACCCCTAGACCGCGAATGGCCACGAGAGTGGGATGGTCTGGAGGCCCTGAGCTAGCTGATCGATCTGCTTGGCGTGGAATTGACAGGCCTCACAGGACTTCACCAGCTCAGTCGCGTCATTGAGCGTCGTAGGCCAGTAGAACCCGCTGCGGAACGCCTTTCCGACGAGAGTTCATGACGACGAGTGGTGCCCGCAGTTCCCGTCGTGTATGTCAGCTAGCAGCTCTTTCTCCTGTTCCCTAGAGATACAACGCAGGGAAACATCATTCGGCCGCTTCCTGTATAACTCACCGTCCTGGATGCAGTACGCCATGGCCTACCACGCCACGCGCTCCGTGTCTTCCTCCTTCTCTGGCAGCGTCCCTTGCGTCAGGTACTCCTTGAACTCCTTGGTCCAGCACCCCTCCTGAGGCTCGAGCGCCAAGAGTAGGCGCGCTCCCAAGGTCAGGCCGCAGGCCGGGGCTCCCGAGGTAGGTGGTTGGGGGAGCTCCTCCCGAGGCAGCGCCGGCCTTGAAAGTGGTGGTGTTGCCGATGGCTTGAAGAGCCGCTCCTCGAAGACGCCAGGCTCTTGGGGTAGCCGCTTAGATGCTCTCTTGGCGATGTCGTCGGCTTCCTTGTTGGTGCCACGGGGCACGTGCTGCAATTCCGGGCCCAAGAACTGCTTTCCCATTTTGCGTACCTCCGCGAGGTATGCCTCCATGTGCTCGTCCCTCGGCTCGTATACCTTGTGGGAGAAGTTGACGAGGAGCTGCGAGTCGCCCTTGAAGGTGAGGCGCTTCACCCCCAGGGCTACCGCAGCCTTGACGCTAGCTATGAGGCCTTCGTACTCTACTATGTTGTTGGAGACCTTCTCACCCTGCCGGAAGCAGAGCTGCACGGCGTAGTAGAGCTTGTCCTGAGTGGGCGAGACGAGCATTGCTCCAGCACCCGTGCCTTGGCGCGCAAATGCGCCATAGAAGTACATCACCCAGTCGAGAGGGACTGATCCTCGCCTGCTTCAAGCTCCGGGGCGTCCGTCCATTCTGCCACGAAGTCGGCGAGCGCGGCTCCCTTGATGACCCTGGTTGTGCTGAACTCCAGCTGGAACGCCTGCAGCTCGATATTCCAGTCGGCGACTCTTCCAGCAGCGTTAGGGATCCTGAGTACCCTCTCTAGTGGGTAGGCCGAGACGACCTTGATTGAGTGACCTTGAAAGTAGTGTTGTAGCTTACGCGAGGACCTAGGCACGACTCTGGAGATGTTCAACATGGCAACCAAGTGTGCGAGAGCTGAGGAGGGTCGCCTCTCCCTCCTGGAGCTCCCGGGGACTGACACAGAAGACAAGAAGGCCAAGGGCAAGGATGTGAAGCGCAAGGGACAGGCCTTGCTTGCAGCTGAACTGGAGATGAAGCGCGACTGCGACCACCCAGAGTCGTCCAAGGGCATCCGCCCATTCTGCGTCTTCCACAACATGCACAGCCACAACACCAATGACTGCTAGTAGCTCGGGGCCATGCGCGACGGGCGCCTCGGTCATCGCTCGGAGTGCAACGATCGAGGCTACGGCCACGGAGGAGGCTGAAGTGGAGGACGCTGGGATGGCCGTGACCTCCGCCAGGACTGGCGCGATCAGCCTCGTGAGGACCGCTAGCAGGGCCAGCCTCGAGAGGGCCCCTGGAGGGACCAGCCTCGTGAGGACCGTCCTCAGGCCAACGCTGGCCTCCCTTCGCTGCCACCACCACCAAGGAGGAACGACGACCACCAGTAGGACGAGGGGGCTGGGGGCTTCCAGGAACCTCGTGCCATCGCCTGCATCCTGGGCGGCGCTCAGGACCCAGCCTCTCATCGCATCTTCAAGCAGTTTGCCCGTGAGGTGAACGTGGCCCTCCCCAAGCTCGTGGCTACGCGTCCGCTCAGGTGGTCCAAGTGCGCCATCACCTTCAGCTCGTCCGACCAGCTCAATTGTGCGGCAACTGCCGGCGCTCTCCCGATGCTCTAATTGCCAACCATCAGCAACGTCCTCGTCACCAAGACTCTCATCGATGGCCGTGCGGGGCTCAACGTTCTTTCCATCGAGACATTCGATTGACTCCAGGTGCCCTACGACCAGCTGCAGCCTACCAAGCCCTTCTCAGGAGTGACCGACGACTCCACCACCCCAATAGGGAAGATCCGCCTCCCTGTCACCTTCGGCAAGCGCGACAACTACCACACTGAGTTCATCGACTTCGACGTTGCCCACATCCACCTTCCATACAATGCCATCCTTGGCTATCCGGCCCTGGCCAAGTTCATGGCGGTCACTCATCATGGTTACAATGTCCTCAATATGCCTGGGAGCGGCGGCATCATCACGGTCGCCTACGAGGAGAAGGACGCAGTGTGCTCTCTCGAGCGTGCTTACCAGGCTGCGGCAGTCGAGAACCACGATGACGAAGGCGCCGTCTACCCTCCTGAGGCTCCCCCCAAGAAGAAGAAGTAGCTGCTCCACCAAGGACCTCAGGAGAGCGGGGTGTCCAGCGGCACCACCTCAGGCACTGCGCCCGCGGATGGGGTGCCTCCCTTCCTCGCATAGGAAGGCGCGCCCGGCGCCCCTCTCAGGCTGGGCTCGGGGGCTCTCCTTTGGAGGGCCTCTGACATAGCCAATGTCATGAGGGAGGCGCTCGGGCACCACGTGGAAGCGTGCTTCAGCGCGCGCTTCCGCCAGGAGGGCACAAGGCACGTGGTGCCAGGTGCTCAGGAGTTCATCACCAAGGCAACCGAGGAGCTTCAAAAGGCAAGAGCTATGCGCGGCGATCGCCGCCCACCACCCGGCGCAACTCCTTGTCCCGGCGAGGATAGCGAGCTGCGAATCTACGTCAACATCCCAGGGCTCAACAGGGCCGCATCTCAGGAGCGCTTCTAGCCATCACACGTTGGACGGTGCGGGGGCCCCTCACAGCTATGTTCACATGCCTTTTGGCCTACCAAACGCGGCTATTACCTTCCAGCGACTCATGCAGGGCGCCCTAGCAACTCGCGAGGCCAGGCGCCAGGCAATCCTAGTTGAGGAGGAGCCAGAACCACTAGGGTCCCCCGGAAATCGGCCACCGGATGACTCGTGAGGAGCGAATTCTTCAGCATGCGTCTTTAGCTACTTCAACATCTCTTCAGCAATGGTGCCAGGTGACATTTTCTAGTTTGTTCAGTTGGGGGCGCCCCTCGGACTGCATCATCCCCAAGCCGCGTGGGTCCGTCCCTGCGGCATGTGCCATTTTGCATCTATCAGGACTGGCTTTACCTCCTTCCATCAGTTTCTTTATGATTATCATCTGCCTGTCCAGTACTTCGTTGCCATGAACGTCGTACGCCCATGCAAACCCACCCTCAACCGCCTCATGATTAAGGACTGGCACGGCGTCTCTGCTCGGGTCCGTCCCTGTAGCGTCGCTAAACCCAACTGGCTGAGCTCTGGCTCGCGGGCCAGCTCCCATGCATGTCACCTCCCATGGTCCTTGGTGCCTTGTTCTTGCATGAGCTAATCACGGGCGGATGAGCTAGGGCGCGCGACCCGGTGCCTCGTCACCACGGGAGCCACGCGCCGGCTGTCTTTCTTCAGGACTTTCGCATGAGAAGACTGGGCATGGCGTCTGTGCTCGGTTCCGTCCCTGCAGCGTCGATAAACCCAACGACTGAGCTCTGTCTGGCGGGACGGTCCCGTTCACGTCACCTCCTGAGGTCGTTGGTGCTTGGCCTTCTCATGTGATAACCTCAGCAGATTCATTCGGCGCAGGTTGTCTAACCATCTCGCAGGGCTATCACAAGGGTTCCGAATCAAATTCAGGCGCAACCCGCCTTGATGTAGGGCCTTGTGAGTCCCGCGCTGGCTCACGAGTGCCCATACACACCTCCTCTAGCCCTACCATGCAAGCCACGTGTCAGGGCGGGGCTGTACACGCCCCGGGGGCTCCACTTAGAGGGAGCCTCTCACCCACGCACCAATGGAAGCACCACGCTCCGTGTTGGCAGTCGACACGGTCGAGGAGTGGCTATGCCAGTGCAAGTGCGGAAGCACCATGCTCCGCGCTGGTGATAAACAACTGAGGGTAGCCCCACGGCCGTAACAACCTCAAGGAGCCGCCAGGCTCGGTGTTCAGCCTCACCGCAATGCTTTCTCTTTGGGAGAGTCGCGTGAGGGGCCTGGGCACTGGGGCTATGCTCAGGTTACGCCTAGCGTACACCACCCTGCCAGGTCCCTCGGACCTGGTCTTCGCGCGCCCCTCCCGAGCGGGGTCTCGGCGAGGAAAGGTATGGAGGCCTGTTCGTACGTCAAGGGGGACTCATGAGCATCGCGACTCAGGATCCTAACTGGTCACGTAGCCCCTCACCTCTTGGTCTCATCGTGGTGATCCGGACGACCCAACGGCGGCTGAGGTATGCGCGGGCCCGGGCCCTGCCGACACAAAACGCTAAGGCCTACTCTCGCATCTCCTTCCTGAGGGTTGTTTGTGTTGGGGAACGTAGTAATTTCAAAAAAATTCCTACGCACACGCAAGATCATGGTGATGCATAGCAACGAGAGGGGAGAGTGTTGTCTACGTGCCCTCGTAGACCGACAGCGGAAGCGTTATTACAACGCGGTTGATGTAGTCGTACGTCTTCACGATCCGACCGATCAAGTACCGAACGTACGGCACCTCCAAGTTCTACACACGTTCAGCTCGATGACGTCCCTCGAACTCCGATCTAGCCGAGTGTTGAGGGAGAGTTTCGTCAGCACGACGGCGTGGTGACGATGATGATGTTCCACCGACGCAGGGCTTCGTCTAAGCTCCGCAACGGTATTATCGAGGTGTAATATGGTGGAGGGGGGCACCGCACACGGCTAAAATATCGTATATCAAGTGTGTCCTTAGGTGCCCCCCTGCCCCCGTATATAAAGGAGCAAGGGGGAAGCCGGCTGCCCTAGGCGCGCCAAGGAGAGAGGGGGAGTCCTCCTCCTAGTAGGAGTAGGACTCCCCTTTCCTAGTCCTACTAGGAAACAGGGGGGAAGGAAAGAGAGGGAGAGGGAGAGGGAAAGGGGGCTGCACCCCCTTCTCCTAGTCCAACTAGGACTCCCTTTGGGAGGGGGCGTGCCACCTCCTGGCTGCTGCCCTCTCTCTCCCCTCAAGGCCCACCAAGGCCCAATACTTCCCCGGGGGGTTCCGGTAACCCTCCGGCACTCCGGTTTAATCCGAAACTTCTCCGGAACACTTCCGGTGTCCGAATATAGTCGTCCATATATCAATCTTTATGTCTCGACCATTTCGAGACTCCTCGTCATGTCTGTGATCACATCCGGGACTCCGAACAACCTTCGGTACATCAAAACATATAAACTCATAATATAACTGTCATCGTAACTTTAAGCGTGCAGACGCTTTGGGTTCGAGAACTATGTTGACATGACCGAGACACCTCTCCGGTCAATAACCAATAGCGGGACCTGGATGCCCATATTGGCTCCCACATATTCTACGAAGATCTTTATCGGTCAGACCGCATAACAACATACGTTGTTCCCTTTGTCATCGGTATGTTACTTGCCTGAGATTCGATCGTCGGTATCTCGATACCTAGTTCAATCTCGTTACCGGCAAGTCTCTTTACTCGTTCCGTAATACATCATCCCGCACCTAACTCATTAGTCACAATGCTTGCAAGGCTTATAGTGATGTGCATTACCGAGTGGGCCCAGAGATACCTCTCCGACAATCGGAGTGACAAATCCTAATCTCGAAATACGCCAACCCAACAAGTACCTTTGGAGACACCTGTAGAGCACCTTTATAATCACCCAGTTACGTTGTGACGTTTGGTAGCACACAGAGTGTTCCTCCGGTAAATGGGAGTTGCATAATCTCATAGTCATAGGAACATGTATAAGTCATGAAGAAAGCAATAGCAACATACTAAACGATCGAGTGCTAAGCTAACGGAATGGGTCAAGTCAATCACGTCATTCTCCTAATGAGGTGAACCCGTTAATCAAATGACAACTCATGTCTATGGCTAGGAAACATAACCATCTTTGATTAACGAGCTAGTCAAGTAGAGGCATACTAGTGACATTCTGTTTGTCTATGTATTCACACATGTATTATGTTTCCGGTTAATACAATTCTAGCATGAATAATAAACATTTATCATGATATAAGGAAATAAATAATACTTTATTATTGCCTCTAGGGCATATTTCCTTCAGTCTCCCACTTGCACTAGAGTCAATAATCTAGATTACACAGTAATGATTCTCACACCCATGGAGTCTTGGTGCTGATCATGTTTTGCTCGTGGAAGAGGCTTAGTCAACGGGTCTGCAACATTCAGATCCGTATGTATCTTGCAAATTTCTATGTCTCCCACCTGGACTAAATCCCGGATGGAATTGAAGCGTCTTCTGATGTGCTTGGTTCTCTTGTGAAATCTGGATTCCTTTGCTAAGGCAATTGCACCAGTATTGTCACAAAAGATTTTCATTGGTCCCGATGTACTAGGTATGACACCTAGATCGGATATGAACTCCTTCATCCAGACTCCTTCATTTGCTGCTTCCGAAGCAGCTATGTATTCCGCTTCACACGGAGATCCCGCCACGACACTTTCCTTAGAACTGCACCAACTGACAGCTCCACCGTTCAATGTAAATACGTATCCGGTTTGCGATTTCGAATTGTCCGGATCAGTGTCAAAGCTTGCATCAACGTAACCTCTTACGATGAGGTCTTTGTCACCTCCATAAACGAGAAACATATCCTTAGTCCTTTTCAGGTATTTCAGGATGTTCTTGACCGCTGTCCAGTGATCCACTCCTGGATTACTTTGGTACCTCCCTGCTAAACTTATAGCAAGGGACACATCAGGTTTGGTACACAACATTGCATACATGATAGAGCCTATGGCTGAAGCATAGGGAACATCTTTCATCTTCTCTCTATCTTCTGCAGTAGTCGGGCATTGAGTCTTACTCAATCTCACACCTTGTAGTACAGGCAAGAACCCTTTCTTTCCTTGATCCATTTTGAACTTCTTCAAAACTTTGTCAAGGTATGTGCTTTGTGAAAGTCCAATTAAGCGTCTTGATCTATCTCTATAGATCTTAATGCCTAATATATATGCAGCTTCACCGAGGTCTTTCATTGAAAAAACTCTTATTCAAGTATCCCTTTATGCTATCCAGAAATTCTATATCATTTCCAATCAGTAATATGTCATCCACATATAATATCGGAAATGCTATCGAGCTCCCACTCACTTTCTTGTAAATACAGGCTTCTCCAAAAGTCTGTATAAAACCAAATGCTTTGATCACACTATCAAAGCGTTTATTCCAACTCCGAGAGGCTTGCACCAGTCCATAAATGGATCGTTGGAGCTTGCACACTTTGTTAGCTCCCTTTGGATCGACAAAACCTTCCGGTTGCATCATATACAACTCTTCTTCCAGAAATCCATTCAGGAATGCAGTTTTGACATCCATTTGCCAAATTTCATAATCATAAAATGCGGCAATTGCTAACATGATTCGGACAGACTTAAGCATCGCTACGGGTGAGAAGGTCTCATCGTAGTCAATCCCTTGAACTTGTCGAAAACCTTTCGCAACAAGTCGAGCTTTATAGACAGTAACATTACCATCAGCGTCAGTCTTCTTCTTAAAGATCCATTTATTTTCAATGGCTTGCCGACCATCGGGCAAGTCAACCAAAGTCCATACTTTGTTCTCATACATGGATCCCATCTCGGATTTCATGGCTTCAAGCCATTTTGCGGAATCTGGGCTCACCATCGCTTCTTCATAGTTCGTAGGTTCATCATGGTCTAGTAACATGACCTCCAGAACAGGATTGCCGTACCACTCTGGTGCGGATCTTGATCTAGTTGACCTACGAGGTTCCGTAATAACTTTATCTGAAGTTTCATGATCATTATCATTAACTTCCTCACTATTTGGTGTAGGTGTCGCAGAAACGGATTTCTGCGATGATCTACTTTCCAATAAGGGAGCAGGTATAGTTACCTCATCAAGTTCTACTTTCCTCCCACTCACATCTTTCGAGAGAAACTCCTTCTCTAGAAAGGATCCATTCTTAGCAACTAATACCTTGCCTTCGGATCTGTGATAGAAGGTGTACCCAACAGTCTCCTTTGGGTATCCTATGAAGACACATTTCTCCGATTTAGGTTCGAGCTTATCAGGTTGAAGTTTCTTCACATAAGCATCGCAACCCCAAACTTTAAGATACGACAACTTTGGTTTCTTGCCAAACCATAGTTCAAAAGGCGTCGTCTCAACGGATTTCGATGGTGTCGTATTTAGAGTGAATGCAGCCGTCTCTAAAGCATAACCCCAAAACGATAGCGGTAAATCAGTAAGAGACATCATAGATCGCACCATATCTAATAAAGTACGATTACGACGTTCGGACACACCATTACGCTGTGGTGTTCCGGGTGGCGTGAGTTGCGAAACTATTCCGCATTGTTTCAAATGTAGGCCAAACTCGTAACTCAAATATTCTCCTCCACGATCAGATGGTAGGAATTTTATTTTCTTGTTACGATGATTTTCAACTTCACTCTGAAATTCTTTGAACTTTTCAAATGTTTCAGACTTATGTTTCATTAAGTAGATATACCCATATCTGCTCAAATCATCTGTGAAGGTGAGAAAATAACGATATCCGCCATGAGCCTCAATATTCGTTGGACCACATACATCTGTATGTATGATTTCCAACAAATCTGTTGCTCTCTCCATAGTTCCGGAGAACGGTGTTTTGGTCATCTTGCCCATAAGGCACGGTTCGCAAGTACCAAGTGATTCAAGATCAAGTGATTCCAAAATTCCATCAGTATGGAGTTTCTTCATGCGCTTTACACCGATATGACCCAAACGGCAGTGCCACAAATAAGTTGCACTGTCATTATCAACTCTGCATCTTTTGGCTTCGACATTATGAATATGTGTATCACTACTATCGAGATTCATTAAAAATAGACCACTCTTCAAGGGTGCATGACCATAAAAGATATTATTCATATAAATAGAACAACCATTATTCTCTGATTTAAATGAATAACCATCTCGCATTAAACAAGATCCAGATATAATGTTCATGCTCAACGCTGGCACCAAATAACAATTATTTAGGTCTAAAACTAATCCCGAAGGTAGATGTAGAGGTAGCGTGCCGACGGCGATCACATCGACTTTGGAACCATTTCCCACGCGCATCGTCACCTCATCCTTAGCCAATCTTCACTTAATCCGTAGCCCCTGTTTCGAGTTGCAAATATTAGCAACAGAACCAGTATCAAATACCCAGGTGCTACTGCGAGTATTAGTAAGGTACACAACAATAACATGTATATCACATATACCTTTGTTAACCTTGCCATCCTTCTTATCCGCCAAATACTTGGGGCAGTTCCACTTCCAGTGGCCAGTCTGCTAAAGTAGAAGCACTCAGTTTCAGGCTTAGGTCCAGACTTGGATTTCTTCTCCTGAACAGCAACTTGCTTACTGTTCTTCTTGAAGTTCCTTTTCTTCTTCCCTTTGCCCTTTTTCTTGAAACTAGTGGTTTTACTGACCATCAACACTCGATGCTCCTTTTTGATTTCTACCTCCGCTGCCTTTAGCATTGCGAAGAGCTCGGGAATTGTCTTATCCATCCCTTGCATGTTATAGTTCATCACGAAGCTCTTGTAGCTTGGTGGCAGTGATTGAAGAATTCTGTCAATGACGCAATCATCCGGAAGTTCAACTCCCAGTTGAATCAAGTGATTATTATACCCAGACATTTTGAGTATATGCTCACTGACAGAACTATTCTCTTCCATCTTGCAGCTGTAGAACTTATTGGAAACTTCATATCTCTCAATCCGGGCATTTGCTTGAAATATTAACTTCAACTCCTGGAACATCTCATATGCTCCATGACGTTCAAAATGTCGTTGAAGTCCCGGTTCTAAGCCGTAAAGCATGGCACACTGAACTATTGAGTAGTCATCGGCTTTGCTCTGCCAGACGTTCATAACTTTTGGCGTAGCTCTTGCAGGAGGCCTGGCACCTAGCGGTGCTTCCAGGACGTAATTCTTCTGTGCAGCAATGAGGATAATCCTCAAGTTACGGACCCAGTCCGTGTAATTTCTACCATCATCTTTCAACTTAGCTTTCTCAAGGAACGCATTAAAATTCAACGGAACAACAGCACGGGCCATTTATCTACAATTAACATAGACAAGCAAGATACTATCAGGTACTAAGTTCATGATAATTTTAAGTTCAATTAATCATATTACTTAAGAACTCCCACTTAGATAGATATCCCTCTAATCATCTAAGTGATTACGTGATCCAAATCAACTAAACCATGTCCGATCATCACGTGAGATGGAGTAGTTTCAATGCTGAACATCACTATGTTGATCATATCTACTATATGATTCACGCTCGACCTTTCGGTCTCTGTGTTCCGAGGCCATATCTGCATATGCTAGGCTCGTCAAGTTTAACCTGAGTATTCCGCGTGTGCAACTGTTTTGCACCCGTTGTATTTGAACGTAGAGCCTATCACACCCGATCATCACGTGGTATCTCAGCACGAAGAACTTTCGCAACGGTGCATACTCAGGGAGAACACTTTTATCTTGAAATTTTAGTGAGAGATCATCTTATAATGCTACCGTCAAACAAAGCAAGATAAGATGCATAAAGGATTAACATCACATGCAATCAATATAAGTGATATGATATGGCCATCATCATCTTGTGCTTGTGATCTCCATCTCCGAAGAACCGAGCCCGTGATCTCCATCTCCGAAGCACCGTCATGATCACCATCATCACCGGCGCGACACCTTGATCTCCATCGTAGCATCGTTGTCGTCTCGCCAACTACTTGCTTTTACGACTATCGCTACCGCTTAGTGATAAAGAAAAACTATTACATGGCGATTGCATCTCATACAATAAAGCGACAACCATATGGCTCCTGCCAGTTGCCGATAACTCGGTTACAAAACATGATCATCTCATACAACAAATTATATCACATCATGTCTTGACCATATCACATCACAACATGCCCTGCAAAAACAAGTTAGACGTCCTCTACTTTGTTGTTGCAAGTTTTACGTGGCTGCTACGGGCTTAGCAAGAACGGTTCTTACCTACGCATCAAAACCACAACGATAGTTTGTCAAGTTGGTGTTGTTTTAAGCTTCGCAATTACCGGGCGTAGCCACACTCGATTCAACTAAAGTGAGAGAGACAGACACCCGCCAGTCACCTTTAAGCAACGAGTGCTCCGAACGGTGAAACCAGTCTCGCGTAAGCGTACGCGTAATGTCAGTCCGGGCCGCTTCATCTTACAATACCGCTGAACCAAAGTATGACATGCTGGTAAGCAGTATGACTTACATCGCCCACAACTCACTTGTGTTCTACTCGTGCATAGCATCAACGCATAAAACCAGGCTCGGATGCCACTGTTGGGGAACGTAGTAATTGCAAAAAATTTCCTACACACACGCAAGATCATGGTGATGCATAGCAATGAGAGGGGAGAGTGTTGTCTACGTACCCTCGTAGACCGACAGCGGAAGCGTTATTACAACGCGGTTGATGTAGTCGTACGTCTTCACGATCCGACCGATCAAGTACCGAACGTACGGCACCTCCAAGTTCTACACACGTTCAGCTCGATGACGTCCCTCGAACTCCGATCCAGCCGAGTGTTGTGGGAGAGTTTCGTCAGCACGACGGCGTGGTGACGATGATGATGTTCCACTGACGCAGGGCTTCGCCTAAGCTCCGCAACGGTATTATCGAGGTGTAATATGGTGGAGGGGGGCACCGCACACGGCTAAAATATCGTATATCAAGTGTGTCCTTAGGTGCCCCCCTGCCCCCGTATATAAAGGAGCAAGGGGAGGCCGGCTGCCCTAGGCGCGCCAAGGAGAGAGGGGTAGTCCTCCTCCTAGTAGGAGTAGGACTCCCCTTTCCTAGTCCTACTAGGAAAGAAGGGGGGAAGGAAAGAGAGGGAGAGGGAGAGGGAAAGGGGGCTACGCCCCCTTCTCCTAGTCCAACTAGGACTCCCCTTGGGAGGCGGCGCGCCACCTCCTAGCTGCTGCCCTCTCTCTCCCCTCAAGGCCCACCAAGGCCCAATACTTCCCCGGGGGGTTCCGGTAACCCTCCGGCACTCCGGTTTAATCCGAAACTTCTCCAGAACACTTTCGGTGTCCGAATATAGTCGTCCAATATATCAATCTTTATGTCTCGACCATTTCGAGACTCCTCGTCATGTCCGTGATCACATCCGGGACTCCGAACAACCTTCGGTACATCAAAACTTATAAACTCATAATATAACTGTCATCGTAACTTTAAGCGTGTGGACCCTTTGGGTTCGAGAACTATGTTGACATGACCGAGACACCTCTCCGGTCAATAACCAATAGCGGAACCTGGATGCCCATATTGGCTCCCACATATTCTACGAAGATCTTTATCGGTCACACCGCATAACAACATACGTTGTTCCCTTTGTCATCGGTATGTTACTTGCCCGAGATTCGATCGTCGGTATCTCGATACCTAGCTCAATCTCGTTACCGGCAAGTCTCTTTACTCGTTCCGTAATACATCATCCCGCAACTAACTCATTAGTCACAATGCTTGCAAGGCTTATAGTGATGTGCATTACCGAGTGGGCCTAGAGATACCTCTCCGACAATCGGAGTGACAAATCCTAATCTCGAAATACGCCAACCCAACAAGTACCTTTGGAGACACCTGTAGAGCACCTTTATAATCACCTAGTTACGTTGTGACGATTGGTAGCACACAAAGTGTTCCTCCGGTAAACGGGAGTTGCATAATCTCATAGTCATAGGAACATGTATAAGTCATGAAGAAAGCAATAGCAACATACTAAACGATCGAGTGCTAAGCTAACGGAATGGGTCAAGTCAATCACGTCATTCTCCTAATGAGGTGATCCCGTTAATCAAATGACAACTCATGTCTATGGCTAGGAAACATAACCATCTTTGATTAACGAGCTAGTCAAGTAGAGGCATACTAGTGACATTCTGTTTGTCTATGTATTCACACATGTATTATGTTTCCGGTTAATACAATTCTAGCATGAATAATAAACATTTATCATGATATAAGGAAATAAATAATACTTTATTATTGCCTCTAGGGCATATTTCCTTCAGTTTGTACGTCAAGGGGGACTCCTGAGCATCGCGACTCAGGAGTCTAACTGGTCACATAGCCCCTCACCCCTTGGTCTCGTCCGGGTGATCCAGACGACCCAACGGTGGCTGAGATACGCGCGGGGCCAGGCCCTGCCGATGCAGAACATTTAAGCAAATGGAAAGGGAATCGCAGAATCCTTGTAAATTATTACAGAACATAATGTCTCTTAAGGGTATCAAGCATAAGTTCTTACGCCTCCAGAGGCACGATACGTGTTGCAGGATCTAAACAGAGGGAAGCGCCGCCGTCAAGTTCCTTCTTCAGCCTTGGATGCCACCATCGCCCACTTGGGGAGCCTCGTCGTTGACGACGACTCCACCGTCGCCGCCGTCCTTGCCGCCAGCTGTACCCACAGGGTCGACGGCGAGGAACCTCCATAGCAGGGCCTCCACCTGGTCCTTCACGGCTTCGGCAGCGGCGGTGTAGCACTCTGGGTCCACGGGCTCAAGCAAGGCACCAAAGTTGAAGCCAGGGTCGCGAAGATGGAGGTGGCTGAAGACGCGTGTCATGGACGAAGTGGAGAGCGAGCGAGCTTCTCCTTCCACGATGGGGCCAACTCTGACGACAATGCCCTCGAGCACCGTAACGAGCTTGAGGAGCAGCTTGGCAGGGCCTTCCTCCGTAGTCACCAACGGCTCCTTCGACCCGCTCCCATAGAGATCCCGCAGTGCCTTGCAGCACCGGATTATAACATATAACACGAAAAAATGCCACATGACAAGAAACCATAACCTCACTGCCCAATGGAGACAACATGAATCCCGACGGACAAACTAGACGAGGATCAAAGCTCAAATTAAAGATAAACTCGTAGAAAAGGGGTCCATCGATAGATGCCCTAATTAACATAGCCGACTTGACATAGATGGCAGCCGAGTAGTCTTCGTGCATGTGCCCCCCATGACTAGCGCCTTGGAGGAACTCAGTTGTCGCTGTTTAACCCTCGCAGTGATCCGAAGCACATGACACCTAATTTTGCGAGATGACAAGAAACCTTTTTTTAGATTTCTCACCAGAACTACAGCCCTGTACAACACAACCTGCACGATATGTAGACGATAGCCAATCCAGGCGTGTCTGCTGGAGTCTGGTCACATGCATGGACGAACTAATCTTCCGTGTCATGCAGGGATCGTCCAAGCACCAACGTATGTACAACACTTCTCTAGTACTATCGCTCGTCTCTCTCTTCTATTAACTCACCCGACTTGCGGGGTCGGGGAGTGTGCCTATGGTTAGTTCTCAATTGTGGTCCAACATGTGTGTGCAAACGCAATATGACGCGCGTTCCATTCGGAGAGCGGCGTGCCAGACTGACCGACCGTCTGGGGTGCGACGCGAACGCGACGGGCGTGATGTATACTCCGTACATGTGTACCGCCGTTTTCTTGAGGCTTTGCTCCATGGCGCAATCCATGGATACAAAATTAGTATACTGTACTATTTAAAAGTCGAGGGCGAGGATTTTCCCGCGCGGTAGGCGGGGCAGTTCCGCCTAGTCGGTTCGACAGAGACGCGAGAAGATGAGGGAGTAGGCTGCTGCAAACATAGGGCAGTGTGATTTGACAGCGAGTTACTGCTGGACAGGTGGGGCCCGGTGATTTGACTTGCCATTATCATTTTAACTGTGGCACTACGACCGGCGTGAGTCTCCCAATTCCTGACCACCTCCATACAGGTTCCTCTCCAGATGCTCCACCATGTAGAGGTTGGCTCTTGATTGAGAGCCCACTCCTCCACTTTTTCCTTGCCTCTTTCCCCCACATATGCAAAAATGCCATGTAAAGCGGGCTTATAGCCCACTATTGTACTTGATCCTACAGGTGCTAAGCCTGCCACATAGGCATAAAGTCTGATGTGGCAAGTTAATTAAGAAGAGAGAGACTAGTTTGGTGACCCCGGGAAGAAACGGTGCTAAGCGCGTGTACCTAGATGAAGCAAACTTAGCAACAAAAAACTAAGCACCTATGCATTGGGGACTTGAGTTTCTAAGCCATTTAATGCCCATAGCACCTCATCTAAGCACCATTTCATTGGAAGAGGTCACTCCTTGGCAAATGCAATAAATACTACGAAGAAAGAGATAGAGAGAAGTAAATAAACAATACTCTTATAGCCAACCTTATAGCTAACCTTGTTGTAGTATGAGTGACTAAGTGATGACTATGTATGACATGCCAACATCAGATAGCCTAACACACCGTGTTAAATCTCCAAGGGCGCGACCGCGCGAGCGAGGCGACGGTCGTGGTAGGCGCGACCATGATACGGGCTGCTGGCAGCCCTTGGATCTGAGATCGAACGGTCCCATGCTAAGTTGCTGAAAATTTGCAGAATAACCCTCTAGTATAGGATATTCACCCATAGGTCTAGAATCACACCATGCAACCGTTCGATCTCAGATCCAAGGGCTCTCGGAAGCTTCGTATCACCTGTAATTTTCCCGACGCTTGACATGACATCGAAAGCCATTTAATTGGGCGTCGAGTAGACCTGACATCTAATTGGGCCCCCATAGTACTATGCATGAATCCATTTATCCACCAGGCAAGCCACTACCATGCCGTTCGCACGCGCCCCCACTCGGCATTTTTACAATCGATAAACCGCTCCTAGTCGTCCCGTCCTTTCACATTATGACAGTTCCACTAATCCTAACCCTCCTCCAAAATTCATGGCGTCCCAAATCTTCATGGTCGGCGGTGAGTACAAGGTTAGAACCATCACCGGCGATGAGTTCGACGTCATCTACACCCGTTCTTCCGCGACGGTGAAAGGATGCCTTGATCACTTCAGACGCATGTTCGAAAACTCAAATGATGAGTGGGTCGCTGGGCTAGATGTTGAGTACACAACAATCCTGGGAAAAGAGAAGAATCTAAAGGAGGAAGAGAGGAAGAAGCCTGCCGTGATCCAGGTTTGCATGCATGACTTATGCTTGGTCTACCACATATGCCATGCCGACGTTGAGTGCGAGGAATTTAAGAAGTTCCTCAAGGGCGGCTGAGTCAAATTCGTTACTGTAGACTTTACGAACGACATAAGAGTCCTGGAATGGATAGGCCTCATTATAGGCAAACCCTTCGACCTCTAGAATAATGGGCTGGTGTCCTCCCGTGATGAGCCTTCAATGCTGACCCTGGCAGGAGCCATGGTTCATCCTTCGTACGGTAAACTGAAGAAACCTCCGCACACGTTTCATCGTGCATGGCAGTGGAATATACTAGATATAGACCACATCCACTATGCTGCATTCGATGGCTACCTTTGTTTCAATATCTACAAGGGTTGGATGAAGAGCAAGAGCCAAGTGTGCGGTTCAAGCAAAGAAGTATCGGCCAAGAGGAAGAGGGACAAGGAAGAAGTCGAGGACGTGGACGAGGACTCCAAGTAAGGTCCAGTGTCGTTGCTCATGGTGGTTCTAATGCAGTGCCTACCGAATTAGTTGCTTAGTTCAATTTCTGGTGTGCTTAGTTTTATTTGAGGCGTGTGTTGTGCTGAGCCCCCAGCAGAACTATGCTATGTTTCTTCTCGTTACTTTAACTCCTCAGTACGTACATACTAGTATTTCTTAGAGTTCATCTTTTAGTTGGTATAGTACTATGACTACCACTTGTTTCTTCACATTATATACGTACAATGTATATGGCCAACATCATATAGCCAGCAGTTTAGTTGTCAAAGAATTTCAGGGGGCTTAGTTTTGTCAAAGATTTCAGGGTGCTTAGTTTTATTTGAGGGGTGTGTTGTGCTGGACACCATTATTGTGACTCAAATCTCTTTTGCCATGTTATAATGACATAAATACCGATGGACCAACATGCCAGCTCTCCCTCTATCTCACTACAGTAAAATAAAGTGTGGGGCCTACTTGATCCCAACAGCTTCTTATTTTCCTGTAAAATTGTTCGCTTGGTTACTCCTGACAAGCGGGGCCACACTTATCATTGTGAGAATCGGCTTATTTTGGTCATGTAACATGGTTAACGGGTTTGACGTGAAAATCACAATGTCTAATGGCATTTTGAGCAAACATCTAACTTAACGATGGCATTTTTGAGATATCTAATTGCATTTTTGAGCAGGCATCTCATGGATCGATGGCATTTTTGAGTAGTTGTAACTTCTAATGGCAAAAATAAGTAGTAATACGCAAACTAGTGGCATAAATAATAAGAACCCAAGAATTAAATAGGTATGCTAATTTCTTTAATAGAATTTAGCACCCCATTTAAGCACGTACTAGCTTTTTAAATAGTACTATATGCATAATTTGGCGACGAGCGCTCTCTATATGTACCACCTTTTTTTATTTAATTTCATCTTGTTAGTTTTGCTCCATGGCGCAATCCATCGATCCTACTACTGTACAAAAGTATACATTTTTTAAAAGGCTAGAGGGCGGGGAGTCTAGCTAGGTGTTTCAAGAGAGGCGAGGGCCTTTGTGATTTGACGGCTCATTACTGCTGGAAGGCGGGTCCTTGTGATTTGACTGCTCGTATAAATGTGCGAACGACCTGAGGAGGAGCAAAGAACCATGCGGTATACTCAAGTTTTCCACTGGAGTACGACGGAGGAGCACGAAACACGGCATCCCAGTTCCATATCCTCTACTCTCTAATCTTATTGTATATTACTAGCAAGAGGCATTGTTCTATTGGCGATAAAGGATAATCTAATCTGCTAGTCATCTCATTTTTAGCATCTTCTATTCATGCCTCGCAGAGAAGGTGACACGTGCGGCGAAACACCTGAAGCAAAAGAAGAAACATAGGAGCAAAAGAAGAAGGAAGATTATCACCCCCAAAAAAGAAGGAAGACGCACACACAAGTTTGGGGCGCTGCTCCCACTACATGAAGGGTTGCTGGCCGCGGAGTCGTAACTGCTTCTTCATCGCCTCCACGACCTTCATCTCCTTGCACGTCTCCTCCGGCATCTTCTTCATTGTGTCCATGACACAGGATTTCTCGACGCGAGCCTTCATCATCTGTTCCACGGCCGCATTACGTACCTTGACAGCAGCCGGGTGCTCAATGCGGAGCTTCGCCAACTCCTCCTTCTGTTCCATGATGAGGGCCTGCAGCATCTTCATCGAGGAACTACTATTCTCATGTAGCTTCTTCTAGCCGGCGTTCTCCTCATTCAGCAGGTCGAACTCGTGGCAGAGCTTCACCTTGTCCTCCTGAAGTTGCAGGATTTCGCCCGTCGCCTTCTTCTCCGAGGCAATGCTCTTCTTCAGCAGCATCACCAAGCCTGCGGTCAACTCTCCCTGCTCATTGAGCTCAGCGGGCATGTCGTCGAGGCTCTCCTTCAGCAGCTCCACCAAGCCGTGGATGAACTCCTTCTACTTATTGAGGTGCTTATTGAGCTGATCGGGCATGCCGTCGAGGGATAACGACTCCAATGCCGCTAGCTCGGCATGTTCGCCTTTGCGGCTAGGGCGCTCCTGGGAGCCATCGCCTGCCCGTGAGAGATCTTTCGAGGTCTCTGCGTGGCGGCGAGCTCTCTCTTTTTAACGACCTAGGTACACGTGTAAGACTTGTAAACTGAGATAGAGGGAGTACTACACTGCTCAAATGCGGTCGCACAAGTCAGTGATGTAAATGGTCGTACATGTCAGACCAAGCCGATGCGTGTCCCTTCGGTGAGACGCGGGTCCGACCGACCGTCTGTTGGTGCGACCGACCATAAAGTACTTACGCGATGGAGACTTCTGGTTTGTGGCTTCGGTTGATTGTCACGACCAAGCATTCTAAAACTAGTGATAAATCAATTACCATCTTTTTCCAAACGACCAAGTATTTTTTACAGGAAAACAATACATATAGATGGAGTGATTGTCAGGGTTGCAAACCGACATGGCATTGCAAGTTCACTGCAGCAAGAACCGAATAGGTCACTGCATCGCTGGCGGGGAAGGAGGGCAGCTCACCTCGCCTACGATGCATGCCCAGCGGCACCGCCGCAACTGGTCCTGGGATTTGGCTTCTCCTTCCACCCATTTGAACAGTTGCACCGACTGCTCATGCCATTGCGCAGGCATGCGCTTTCTTTCCTCCGTAGTTGACTCCATGAATATGATCTCTGCCATTAGCCCTAGCTCGAAATCAACGCGACACTGCCAGATGCTGACATCCCTCAGCATCTCTCCCCTGAGATTGACTTGCGCCTCCACCTTGTGCTGCGCCAGGCGCAGCTCCTTGGAACTTCTCTCCAATCGATGTGACGCTTCCTCGATCCGATTTGCCCTTGCTGCCCACTACCTGAAATGTAGCCCTGGCATGTCCTCCAGTGCCACCGATCTCTAATTCCAGAGCAATGGATCCCCTCTAAAACACATGTGGGTTTCACTCAAAGGCGGTAGTGCTGCGGGCCGTAGCGAGAGGGCAGCCCGCGGGATCCTGAGATCGAAGGGATTATCCATGGCGGGATCCGGTGGGCAAGGCGGGGAGGTGAGCCTAGGTGCTGGGAGAGCCCTACGAGGCTAGGATAAAGATAGTACTACTCCACTCCGTCCATATTTAAATACAAAGGCCACCAAGAGTAGCCCTCGCAAAAATTGATCATGCTACCTGCGTCCTGGTTTATTGTCCCCCTTTTTTTGTGACACTTTTTATGACATGCATAAATATTATGTTACATACAAATATGGTCAAAAATTGGCACAAAATACGAAGGAGACCAATGGAAGTACTGGTACCCCATGATTTAACTACTCGCATGCGCGCAGTGGAGTAGTAATGTCTTTCTTCCGCCCTCACGTCCACTCAATTTGCATGCGCTGTATTAATTGACCATCAATGTTTACAATCATGAAGATTTTGCCACAATGCGCTGTATTAATTTGCATGCGGTGTATCTAGATTCCACCAGATTTTGCCACATGTACAATCTAAAAGACTCCATGGTTGAACTTAAGCATAATGCATAAACCTCAAAACACAAGCACTTCTTTGTTCTAGAATCTTCCGTATCAGAATTGCCCAAATGTTTTTCTACATGATTTGCCATTATTTGTTTTTACTTTATGCCTTACAACGCACAATTCCATGAATCTTAAAATAGATTAGCTTTCTTATAAAAACTAGATGATTTTGAATGAAATGAACTATAAGAATTAAACGAACATCTACATCATGCATATATGACTCAAAGCTTACATGCTATATGTGGTATTTATTCATAATTTGGTTGCCAAATCTCATGCGTGCAATGCACGTGTACCTTACTAATCTAAATAGTGTTTGTGTGTGTGTTGTGCGTGTTAAACACATTGTACGTAGTATATCATACATGGTTTAGATTCCGAACATCTAGCTAGAGCATACATGTACTATGATTTGAATTCAACATAAAATGGATACATATATTTGAATTTGAGATCGTATGTACATGTAGTTCGTATTTATATAGGAATTTGCTTCTCCTATATTCATGTCATGAGTTGTGAAGATAATATTTAGATGGTTGTATAACTAACCCGAGTACAATCCCATTCAAATAGGGAAAATGTACTCAAATATAGTCCATATGCTAGACAACACACATTGTTTTTTTATTGTTGAGGGAAGTGCAAATTGTTTTGGTACTGTACACGTTATGTTTGTTGTCCTGATTTTTTTTATTTTTTTGTTGTATTTGAATGTATTTCTAGTAATATAGTAAAACGGGACATAGCTCTCTCTAGTGCTGAGGTGCGAATTGTCTTTTTTTTGGTACACGTTAAGCTTGTTCTCCCGAAATTTCAAGCTGCGCCTTGTTATGCCAAAATTTCAAGCTAGCATCTCTGTCTATCATGCTGCGAAACTCCCGCCTCTTCAACCCGCGCCCTGTTACCCCGAAATATTTAAGATATATCTTTGTCTCGTTGTGCTCCGACAACTCCCTCCATCTCAACCCGCGCCTTGCTATTCCAATATTACAACGCGCGCGAAAACTCCCACCTCCTGTGAAATCCCGACACACGAAATGCCCGTGATATCCCTGAACCGAAAGAATAGCCTAGGTCAAATCGGTGGGGGTACTTTCCTAACTTACCCCACATTTCGGACAAGCGCGTCCCTAACCATGGTTCCCCACTCCCATCCCATCCGCCCACCCATTCGTACACCGAGGCCGCGAAAACCCGCGAAGCCCCACACCCTCCTCCGTCCGCCACCCGGTCGGAGCCTCTTCCCCGACGACATAGTCCACAGCAACACCTCGATGTCCCTCA
This sequence comes from Triticum aestivum, assembly GCF_018294505.1. Classification (NCBI taxonomy): domain Eukaryota; kingdom Viridiplantae; phylum Streptophyta; class Magnoliopsida; order Poales; family Poaceae; genus Triticum; species Triticum aestivum. The sequence goes on from NC_057805.1 coordinate 260,416,001, forward strand.
TCCACCGTACCGGATGAGGATCCGTCGTCGATCTCGTCGTCCCGCCGGTTCAGCCACCCCGTCCTCCACATCCAAGGAGCTGCCCCGACGTTCCCCTCGTCTTTCGCGCCACCACCTGCATCATCGAAAGAGCATCATCATCACCGTTTCCTCGGATGAAGTTGAGGCCTAATCGGCGCCACCAAAGAAGTTGTACACTAATCGCCGCATTTTCTTCTTCATTCGATCTCACGGTACTGCTGGCGCTCGGTCTCGAGCCGACATGGCGCGGCACCATCCCCGGCGGCGTCGCCGGCCACTTCCTCCATGGCGTCGCTCCCTCGGTGGCGACGTCCATGTCAGTAGGAGTTGCTGCTGCTTTGGCTCTCGCTCGCGCTGCTGCTCTGCTCTTGCTCTCGGTCCCCTGTGTGGTCTGCTCTTGCTATTGCTCTTGCTCGCACTACTGCTCTCGCTCTTGCTCTTGCTTGCGATGCTGCTCCGATTTAGCTACACTTCAGTCAATTGAATTGACTTTTGGGTCAGTCGATTTTCAGGGGGTGGGGGGGGGGGCTCGCAGGAGTTACGGAAGAACTAGCCGCAGTGGGGAGGGGGCTCGCCGGAGAGGTACGCCACTATCTATCTTATGGTTCAGGCTGGGGGCGGTGGTCGCGGGTGGTGGTGGGGCAATGGTGTGGGGATCGCCGGAGAAAAAGCTCGGCACGGGGGGCCTAGAGGGATGGCCGGGGCGGCGGCGGACCGGCGGTGGGGAGTGGTTTCGGGGCGGGCGGGGCGGCGCACCGCTGGCCGCGGGCGGCGGGGGCGGCTATTAGGCCGGTGGTGGCTGGCGGCTTAGGGGTGTGGAGGTTGAAGATGAACTGCAGGCCCTTGATTTCGTATCCAACTGCTAGAAAATCGACTGACCAGAGATGAAAAAGTCTGTCGACTAACGTGTAGCCTCACCTGATGCTGCCACACGACCAGTTGCCCGGCTCTCGCACGCGCTGCTGCTACTACTACTACTTTTCTGCTACTAGTGCGTTCAGTTTTGAAAGTACAATTCAGTTTCGACAGCAAAATTTAGTTTCGACAGTTAAATTCAGTTTTGATAGTTAAGTTCAGAGATGAGCGTCTGATGTCCTTTAGATCTAGCACTTTGTGGTTACGTATTTTATGTCATCTATTGGAGATGCTATTAGAATTCCACTCAGGTTAACGCTGTCTCTCCTGTCCTGCTTCAGCCTCGGCATCATACAACTCACCGGAGTTGCTCCAACGACGAAACCCTCCATCACAGCGGAGCAGTACCCCGGGCTCCATCTAAAGATGCCTAAGATCTTCCCCTCCTCCGATAGCCAAGTCAGCCGGATCATCCTCACCGACCAACCCAATCACGCTGAGATTGACATGGCTTCGCCAAAGAGGTTGTACACTTGTTGCATCTCTTTTTTACACTACATGTTATATATATTGTCCACTAAGCACACGCAATAACGTGAAATACGATTAGTTTCTCCTACTATATGACAAGCAGTGAGGTACCAGACAACTTTGCTATCCATGATGGACTCTCTTGAACGCCATCATTATTAATCTCTGCGCGTTTGAGCTGTGCATTTGTCAATGGGTCTGGGAGTTGAGCTAGTAGGGCAGTGGCCTGGGTCCAAAGTAATAGAAGTAGCAAAAAAACATTTTTTGAGTGTAGGCTTTTCCTTGCTCAAGCCTGCCTACTAGAATCGACAGTGCTTGAAAGGAAAAGTGAAGGAAAAACATAGGAATTGGAAAGTTTCCTATGGTACTACTATTCATGAATTTGGTTCAAAGGAATGGAGAAAAGGAAAACTATAGGATTTGTTCCTTTAGTGTCTCCTTGAAAGAAAAACCGTAGGAATTTTAATTTCCACTTGTCCTCCTTTTCAAATTCCTATTCATGAAGCACAAGACTAAGAGATAGTAGCATAATAGCATTATAACCGTACATTTTCTTGTGGTTTGACTTAATCTCACCATGCTTCTTTGCATCCTGTGATCTTCCAATTCTTGTGAATCAAACACCCAGATAGGCATAAATCCTGTGTTTTTAAATTCTCTATTTTGCACGTGCATTCCTATCCTATTCCTGTCTATTTCCAATCCCTGCATTGTTAGAACCCTCAAATTCAAACAAGCCCTTACACAATTACTTCTATTACAGATATGTGTCAAAGAAAACCTTGTGTGGTTTGTCCTGCTCCTGCTGCGCTGTGTTCCACCCCAGCTCAGCTGCTCCAACGACGAAAGGGTTCACCATAGCAGGGATTCGCTCTCCAGAATGTCTTTCGCCGCCTCAGATCTTCTTTCCCGCCGCCGACAGCCACGACAACTGCATTACCATCATCAACTGAGCAGATGACCTTGAGGACTACACGAGTCCGCAAGAGAGGCCACACTCTTCCATGTCTGCTTACGTTATGCGTCGCTTAATATGATGACATGCTACTTTATTGTCGTGTTCCCCTATTAGACTCCGAGTCAGGTCCAAACTAATGATGAAACTTGAGTTTTTAAATGGTTGTGGGGTACATATTGGGGCAGCAATCAGTACTATCTGGTTAATCTCGGGTGTCTACTATGAGTTTCATGTTGGGTGCAAACAAACATTAAAGGAGCCATTATCTGTATTTTTTAACTAAAGTTATTATCTGCCTGCTATCAATGGTTTTGGGTCTATCCACAGTTTGCTACCATCACTCCAGATTTGTGCATACACTCCTTACATAATCTCACTATGTTTTATTCCTATGCATGTCAGTTATTGTACACAATGGAACTGAACATGTAGAGCAAAAGAGACGAGCCTTGTGTTGCAATAAAATTTCATGCAGACGTTGCTCCATGGTGGGCGCAAAGGCAGCCCCCTCCACCCATTTCGGATTGTAATCAAGAGGAAGATAACTGTTCTGAGGGGGATTCAGAAGGAGAAGACCACTCCTATTTACCCCCTGAGGTCTTCGCTCTAACTTGGCATGCTAATGTTGGTAATATCATGCATATGGTGCCTTGCATTGGTTACTGGATACATCAAATATGTCATCTGCTTAGTCTAGGCATGCTTTGTGTCAATGCCATCTGTTTAATTTCTTTATCGTATATGTGAATCATGCAATGCCATCTTGTTTAGCCAGGCATCATATATGTGAATTTTGCAATGCCACCCTGGTTAGCCAGTCGTCTTATTTGTGAATAATATCATGCCATCATTTTTTATTACGTGTTAAATTTGTCAACAATTTTAGTACATTCAGTTACTCTTCCTGTGCATCAGCCATTCGGCACAGTCATGGAAAAAATCTGAAGTGGAAACAAGGTCTTCAGAGCAGACAATGCTATCTGACGAAGCGCATGTCTTGCTGGTTATAGATAGCTCCTCAGAGGAGGATTCAGAGATAGATGACCAGTCCTATTCCCCGCCCCCCCCCCCCGAGGTGCATGCTCTAACTTGGCAGGGTTATGTTGCTCATATCGTGCGTATGGTATCTTGCATTGCTATGTCATTTGCGTAGTTTAGACATGATTTGTGTGAATGCCACCTGTTTAGTGTCTAATTACCATATATGTGAATTATGCGATGCCATCTTGTTGCAAGACATTATATATGTGAATTATGCAATGCTATCTTGTTGCAAGGCATTATATATGTGAATTATGCAATGCCATGCTGTTTAGCCAAGCGTCATATATGTGAATTATATCATGCCGTCCTTTTTTGTATTTCTCATTGCATTTGTCGACAATGTTTGTATATTCAACTGCTCTTCCTGTGCATCAGCCATTTGAATTGGTGATGGAGAAATCTGGAAAGAAAACAAGGTCTTCAGGGCAGACAATGCTACCTGCTGAAGCAGAGATCTTGTTGGTTACAGATAGCTCTTCAGAGGAGGATTCAGAGGCAGATGACCAGTCCTATTATCCCCCTGAGGTGTATGCTCAAACATGGCAGGGTTATATTACTCATATCATGCATATGTTGTATTGCAATGCTTAGTTTTTACATCATATGCACAATATTGAATGCCATCTCCTTAGTTGACACATCATATATGCGATTGCCCTCTGCTCACTTGCTTAGTATATAAATCATATATTTGAATTATATCATGCCAAGATGTTTACATAGACAGCATGTATCTGAATTATTGCATGCCAACCCATTTTCTAAAGACATAATATAGTTATATCATCTCATCCTGTTTACACAGTCATCATATTTTGAATTATGTCATTCTATCCTATTTAGTTAGCCATCATACATTTGAAATTGTGTCATGCTATCCTGTTTAATTAGCCATCATATATGTGAAATTATGTCCTGCTATTCTGTTTGGTTAGACAACATAAATGTGAATTATTTCATGCCCTCTTTTCTTCCCTACTATCCATTGCACCTATCTATCTTACAATGTCTGTATATTCCATTACTTTTCTTGTTTATCAACCATTTCAATTGGAAGGGGCGATGGCAGTATCTGTGGGAGTAAAAACACGGTCTTCAGAAAAGATTGTGCTACCTGTCGATGCAGATAGATCCATGGTTGTACTTGCCCAAGAACCAGCCCCACCACACATAACTCAGACTCGCGCAAATTGTACCCTTACCAAGTTGGACAGAGAACCAGCTACAACCCTTCTAACCCCAACCCCAGCAGATAGTAACCCAGTTCCAGTTGACACAGCACCATCTCCACCACAGAGCACCCAAACACGAGCAGTTAGTAAGGAAACTGCAGTGCCGAAAGCACGAGGACCACCATTCTGAACCCCAAGTCAACACTTAAAGCAGAAGAAGAATTGTTCTCGGGTCAGGTTCCGTAGCTATGGTTCATACTACTTTGCTCTTGCATCCCTGTATTTACTCATACCAACTAATTTCAAATTGAAGGACGCAATTGAAACTCCAATGGCGCAACATGTATGTTTTAAACCTGTTTCTTTAACGTGTTTGCTGTTGTAACTTGCTCTATGTTGATTTCAGTTTCAATTGAATAAACAGTTATGTTCTCATGCCATGCACATTACAAGTGTTGTTATTGCTGTGTAGTTTCCCGCACTTATATTCTGTCTATGCTGCTTTGTCTTAAATAGATATGATTCAAACTGTATCTATCTTGATTTGGCAACATAAACTCGAATGATATAGATCATACAGTGACCATACTACATAGATATATGTTTGTTTCATGCTGTTATCCTGTCCACCTTACTACTGAACTGGTTTACCAAAATGAGTTTCATATGCTACATTGTAAACCTGTGATGTGTTTGTTTGTTTCTCATTTAGAACGGGGATAAAATATTGGAGAAGAGCACCCCGTTATGCAATGGTAAAGGAAGCTATGCAGATAAGGTTCAAGATAGTGAGACATCCCTGTTGGTCTCCAAGAAAGCAGATAAAAACTATATTGAAGACGCTGAGACAATCCCAAAGTCCTGTCTTGATGTAGTGTTCGAGTTACTGGCTACTACTGCTGGCACCAGCTCTTCGAACTTGCTGCCTGAATCAGTTTGGCTTCTTGAGTCTCAACTTCAAATTGAAAGACATCGATAAAATGTTATGCGACAGGAAGCCGAAGGACTGAGGAAGTCCCTGCAGAATTCAGATGCATACTTTCTGGTGCAACAGCAATTGCTGGAGGATTTAAGCACCAAACAAGAGAAAGTTAATAAGCTTGCTAAGCATCTTGCCAACATTATGGGAACCCAGGATATTGTTTCTTGAGCTCTTCTGAAGTGGTTTCAATTCTGGGCTTGTTTTGCTGCGGCGTTTATTTGCACTGGTCGCCAACTTCGATAACCAGTGTATATGATATGCTGCTTTGTTCCCTATATTTGCACTGGTGGCGAACTTTGATGCCTAGTGGATGTAATATGTGTAATAGCCATGATAGCCTAGCATAAGTTGCTTGCTTATTTATTTCCTTGTTGTCTCGTTTATTTGTTTGCTTGTAGTCAGTGCAGTTCTTTTTCCGCGGTTTGCTAGTGGATGCAATAACCTATTTTCTAAAACAAGCCCACAATAACCATGGGCTACATATTTACTGTAGTTACCATAGGCCTCCTACGGGCCGTAGAAACAATGAGCCTTCTACGGGCCATAGAAAGAATGGGCCTTCTATGGGCCGTAGCATCAATGGGCCTTCTACATGCCGTATGATCGATAGGCCAAACATGGGCCAATAACAGACCGCATTATGGGCCGTAAACGGGCTAGATTTGGAATCGTCCGTTCATGGGCCAATAATAACAGGCCGTCGTTAATCGGCCGTATTTGATGACGTTATGAAAATGGCCCAACGGAGTAACGGGCCGCAAACGGGCCGATTGTAACCGCGGGCTGAATTTGGCCCACAGGCAGAAAAGGCCAATGACGGGCCGTAAGTAACCGAATGCTGGAAATGAGCCCAAGAATAAATGGGCCCTGAGAAGGCCGAAAGATAACACGGGTTGGGAACGGCCCAATGGAATAATGGGCCATTAATGGGTATAAAGGGGTACACTGTTCATTGCGGGCCAGATTCACCACGGGCCATTAATGGGCCAAGAGTTACAAATGGTCTCGTATGGGCCGAAAGACATCATGGGCGATACATGGGCTGGAAGTTACAACAGGCTGGAATCATATTGGAAGGCCCAGATGAAGCTACTGGGCTTAATTCGGATAGGCCATAACGGGCCATGAGTTAGCGGGCTGTAAATGGGCTATATACGAACAGGCTGTTAACAGGCTTTCCGCGGGCCGGCGCGTTACCTTTTGACCAAGTCAAACGGGCCGGCCTTTTCACCGGAATGGGCCTCTGTTGTGCCGTGCCACATGTCGGTGTATCATAGGTGCCTCCTGTCCAATGAATGGATGACATCTGTCCCAACGGTGAGCCAACACGTGTTTCCTCCGGCCAATGAGAATTTTACACGTGGAAAATCCTCATTGGTCCGGGCTGTTAGCGGGTTATCGGATCCAAAACAGGACCCGATAGCTTAACGGTGTCCCGTTACAATGGATGCCATGTGTCGGTCACCCTTGACGAAAGCACTTCCATGACGCGCGATTTATCGTCATGGAAGTGGACACTTCCGTGATGATAATTTTGGTAATGTCATGGAACACTTCTACGACAACACAGGTATGACTATCTTGATTCTGTCATAAATTTGTCATGGATGTACATGCATGATAGAAAACATGACCTACAGTGACAAACACGTATCATCACGGAAGTGTATTTTTTTGTAGTGCACCCCCAGGGAGGTCTTGGTGTCGTCTGCCTCGCGAGGCTTGGCTATAGGTCCCATGAAGCGCCACATGTTGACTCAGTCCGCAGGCAATTGGGGCCCGAGGCGCTTCGCCCTTGCCCTTTGGCTTCGCCTAGAAGCCAAGTCCGAGCGCGCCTTGGGCTCGGAGACTACTGTCGGTGTTCTGGGAACCAGGGTATCCAGACATGTCTGCCTGCAGCCCACGGTGTGGCTCCATCAGCGGCCTGGTACGGCCCATCTACGAAACCTTCAAGACAAGACCCTCGCGAGGCGGGCGACATCAAGACCTCCCGAGGCGGGGCTCCTTCAGTGGCCTGGTACGGCCCATCTACGGAGCCTTCAAGACAAGACCCTCGCGAGGGGCCAAGCCTCGCGGGGTGGGCGACATCAAGACCTCCGGAGGGAGCTGCCTCCCCAGGTTGCGTCCTGGGGAGCGGAGATTTCTATGCAGGTGCCCAACCTCGTGAGGTTGGCGTGACGCAAGCCATGACGACCAAGGCCAGGCGGGCTCGAGCGAGCACAGAGTAGCCAGTTTGCTCTTTAGTGCTATGAGGCAAGCGCAGGCGCGGGGTCCCGAGGAATCAGGCAAAGGTTTCCATTCCCGTGCAACGAGACCAAGACCGCCAGGATGGCAGGACGATGTCATCACCGAGCCCACCGCAGCGTCACGACCAGAAGCTTTGCAGGCGAAGACCACATTTCATCAGGATAAGATGTACTACTTGTCCCCTTTTGAATTGGCCATTGTGGGATCCCTTCTCGCCTTCGTTTTGGGGGAAGAGGACCGAGGCCACGATAAATATAGGTTAGCCGCCACTAAGAGAGGGACCTGATCCACACCTCATAACCTCACACCCTCACCAGAGCAGACCTCGCGAGGTTGTTCTTCCCATGTACTAGTTCATCCTCAACCCCTCGTGAGGCTAATCCACCACAAAGCAGGAGTAGGGTCTTACACCGCAAGGTGGCCCGAACCTGGGTAAACTACCGTGTCCATCTCCTTCCTTGTTCATCGAGCTAGGCCATGGGGCGACAAGCTGGTTTGCTGAAGAGGTTGAGTTCTTCACACACGCCCTAGAGTTCGAACCTTCTTGGGTGTGCGAAGTCCTGAATCCGACATTTGGCGCACCAGGTAGGGGCGTCTCAAAGGTCCGCTTCTTCATCAGCCGTGCTCTGTCGGTGTTCCGGGAACCGGGGTACCTAGACTTGCCTTCCTGCGGCCCATCGCGTGGCTCCAGCTATGGCCTAGTACGGCCCATCTTTAGCACCAAGAACACAAGTACCTCGCGAGGGGCGAAGCCTCGAGAGGCGGACGACGTCAAGACCTCCAAAAGGAGCGGCCTATTCAGGATGGCTCCTGAGGAGCGGAGATTTCTATGCAAACCCTCACCTCGTGAGGTTCGGATGACGCAAGCCATGATGACCAAGCCCAGGCGGGTGCCAGCGGGCGCAGAGTAGCAGGTTTCCTCTTTGGTTCTAAGGAGGCAAGCGCAGGCGCGGAGTCCCGGGGAATCAACTAAAGGTTTCCATTTCCATGCTACAAGACCAACACTGCCAGGACGCCAGGACGGAGGTCATCGCCGAGCCCACTGCTGCGTCACGACCAGAAGCTTTGCACGCGACGACCACCTTTCGTCAGGATAAGATGTACTAGTTGTCTCCCTTCAAATTTGGCCATTGTGGCATCCTTTACCGCCTTCATTTTGGGAAGAGGACCAAGGCCACCATAAATAGAGCCTTGCCACCAACATAGAGAGGGAAGGGATCAGATCGGATCTAGTCCATCGTCACACCCACCAGCTCACCCTAGAACACACCTCCCGAGGTTGTTCTTCCACTGTAGTAGTTCATCCTCAGCCCACCTCGAGGCTAATCCACCACAAAGCAGGAGTAGGGTTTTATATCGCAAGGTGGCCTGAACCTGGGTAAATTGTCGTGTCCCATTTCTTTCCAGTTCATCGAGCTAGGTCATGGGATCGACGAGTTTGCAGACTGGGGAGGTTGATTTCTTCACACGCACCCCGGAGTTTGAATCTATCCAGGGTCTGCGGAGCCCAGGATCCGACATTTGGCGCGCCAGGTAGGGGTGCATTGAAGATTCGCCTCTTCGCCTGCTATACATCGCCTGCGCCATTCACCCTCATGGCGGGCGCTGCTCCACCTACCAGGCCGACGAGTGCATTCGGAGGCGCCGTGGGTCTCCGGGCGTTCACCCCCGCCTTATGGCGAGTGCAATGGCCGCCCAACTTCAGGCTGGAGCAGCCGCCTCGGTACGACGGCATGGCGGACCCTGAGGGGTTCCTTCAGGCGTACAAAGAGGCGGTTTGGGCAGCAGGTAGCGACGACAAGGTGGTGGTGAACTGGCTACCCATGGCCCTTACGCGCGTGCCGCGCGCCTAGCTCCTGGGTTTGCCGGAGTCCTCAGTGGCCTCTTGGGACGAGCTGCGCGACCTCTTCATCGCGTGCTTCGCGGCGCCAGTGCCCCACGCCGTCGCGTCACTCCTTGGTGGCTCGCAGGCACCTACCTCGGACCACCACGTCAAGCTGTTCTTCCTCCAGATGGGCGCTGCCCAGGCGCAGCGGGGAGCTCCTCCGGGCTGGGCGGCGCCTAAGGCCGACCTCACCTTCGACTCAAGGGATCACCCCACAAATGCGGCCGGCTCGAGTGCACTCCCAATGCTCTGCACCCCCACCATCTAAAACGTGGCAATCACTAGGACCCTCGTCGACTGCGGCACCGGCCTCAACATCCTCTCCGTGGAAGCATTCGGCCTGCTTCATGTGCCCCATGGCCGGCTCCCCTACAAAGCCTTCCACTAGGGTCATTGATGGCTCTACCTACCCCTGTGGTAGATCCGCCTCCCCGTCACCTTCGGCACCCGCGACAACTACCGCACCGAGCTCATCGATTTCGACATCGCCCGCATCGGCCTCCCGTACAATGCCATCCTCGGGTACCCGGCCTTGGCCAAGTTCATGGCGGCAACCCATCCTGGCTACAACCTCATGAAGATGCCAGGAAGCAGCGGCGTCCTCACCATGGTGGGGGACACCAAGGAGGCGCTCTCGGCCCTCAAGCTTGCCTTCAGGGCCGCAACGGCCAAGCGGGGTGGAAGCCCCGGAAGGCCCTTGGGCTGCACCAGCAATGAAGAAGCAATTGTTCTCTCAATATCGGGCCGAGACAAAGCAGGTGCCAGTCGATGAGTTTGGGGCGTCGGGCCTCACCTTCACCATAGGCTCCGGCCTCCCTCCAGACCAAGAAGACGCGTTGGTCAGTTTCCTACGCATGAACAAGGATGTGTTCGCATGGGAGCCCAAGGATCTGGTCGGAATCCCGAGGGGGGTAATCGAGCACCACTTGAGGGTGTGCCCTAACGCGCGCCCGGTGAAACAGAAGGCGCGGCGGCAATCCACAGAGAAGCAATCGTTCATCATCCAAGAGACCCATAAGCTGCAAGAGGCTGGCATCATGCGGGAGGTGTGGTATCCAGAATGGCTGGCAAACTCGTTTATCATCCCCAAGAAAGGCAGAAGGAGCGCATGTGCGTAGATTTCACCAACCTCAACAAGGCTTGACCTCAAGACCCTTTTCCGCTTCCACACATCGATCAGATTGTCGATTCCACCGTCGAGTGCGACTTGCTGTGCTTCCTGTACACCTTCCTGGGCTATCACCAAATCAAGATGGCGGTGTAGGATGTTGAGAAGACGGCTTTCTTGACCCCATGCGGTGGTGTATTGCGTAATGCTGGAGAAACCTTCCAGCGGCTGATGCACATCGCTTTGGGCCGGCAGCTCGGGAGGAACGCTGAGGCATACTTCGACGACGTAGTGGTGAAATCTCGGGAGGCAAGGACCCTTATCGAAGACCCGGAGGAGACATTTGCCAGCCTACGCAAGGTGGATATGCACCTCAACCCAGAGAAATGTGTGTTTGGCGTCCCATCCGGCAAGCTGCATAAGTTTCCTGCTGTCACACAGAGGGATCAAGGCCAACCCGGAGAAGGTCAAGGCCATAGAGAGGATGAGTCCGCCGCAAATCCTCAAGAAAATGCAGAAGTTGGCAGGCTGTGTAACCTCGCTCGGGCGTTTCATCTCCAACCTGGGGGAACGCGCCCTCCCCTTCTTCAAGCTGATGAAGAAGAAAGGCCTGTTCGAATGGACTCTAGAGGCTGACGCAACCTTCCAAGACCTCAAGAGGTACCTCACCAGCCCACCGGTGATGGTAGCACCGCGCCCGCTTGAACCCTTGCTGCTCTACATGGCCGCCACGCCTCACTCCGCCTGTGCAACACTGGTGGCAGTGCGGGTGGAGCGCCCAACCAAGGGCTCACGATGAAGCACCTCGCACCCGGTTGAGGTGCCGCGGCCTCAGGACGGAGCTCCTGAGGCCCGACCGCCCCGCCACTCAATGGTGCTCCTGAGACCCCGGCAACTCCTCCGGGCAGCGAGGCTCCGGAGGATGATGCTCCTGAGGCCATGACCGCCCTAGCGGACGACAAGGCTCCCGAGGACCCCCTGCCCCAGGAGGTGCAAGACCCAACTGTCCGCGTTCTGGGAACGGGGGCACCAGACTTGCCTGCCTGCGGCCCATGGCGTGGCTACATTGACGGCCTGGTATGGCCCAGCTTCAGCATCAACAACTCAAGACCCTCGCGAGGGGCCAAGCCTCGGGAGGCGGACGGTACCAAGACCTCCACGAGGGGCTGCCTCTCCAGGCTGGCTCCCGAGGAGCGGAGATTTCTATCCAAGCCTCGCCTCGCGAGATCCAGATAATGTGAGCCATGACGATCAAGGCCAGGCGGGCGCCAGCGGGCGCAGTGTACCAGTTTCCTCTTTGGTGCTAAGGAGGCAAGGACAGGAGCGGATTCCTGAGGATCAGCCAAAGGTTTCCATTCCCATGCAACAAGACCAAGACCGCCAGGATGGCAGGACGGAGGTCATCGCCAAGCCCACCATGGCGTCATGACCAGAGGCTTTTCCAGGCGAAGGCTACTTTTGTCAGGATAGCGTGTACTAGCTATCCCCCTTCGAATTTGGCTGTTGTCGGATCCCTTCCCGCCTTCCTTTGGAAGAGCACTAAGGCCACTATAATTAGGACTTAGCCACCACCATAGAAGGGGAGGATCATTCAGATCATCCTCTCACCCACCAGCTCAGTCGAGCCCAAGAACACCTCTCCTCCAGAGGTTGTTTGCCACTGTACTAGTTCATCCTCAGCCACTCGAGGCAAATCTACCACAAAGCAGGAGTAGGGTATTACACCGCAAGGTGGCCCTAACCTGGGTAAAATGTTGTGTCTCTTTTCTATTTAGTTCATCGAGCTAGGCCGTGAGATTAGCGAGTAGGCAGACTGGGGAGGACGAGTTCTTCGCACGCACCCTAGAGTTCGAACCTCTCAAGGGTCTGCGGAACCCAAATCCAACATTTGGCACGCAAGGTAGGGGTGCGTCGGAGCCTCTCTTCCGTTGGTCGTTGCGCCATCGTTCCACCGCTTCCATGGCTGACGCCCATCGAGCTCGTGCTGAGCGCAGGGCCGCCCTTGCCGGCCGTGTCGCTCAGACAACGCGGGTGGGTGACAGCTGCCCTCGCCGTCCCCCATCTCCAGCGGTGAACGCCGCTACCGGCTCAGCGGGGCGCGAGCAGCAAGCTTCGTCCCTACACCCCTCCGTGCGGCGCGATGGGCGCATCGCCACCCCGTCGCTGACTGCGGTTGGTTCGTCGTCTCATGCTCGTCGAGGGCCGGCGAACACGCTGGCTGTGTTGCTCATGGAGCACGAGCTCCTGTGCTATCGCCCCGTCAACGACTCTATGAAGACTGGCCGAACCGCATCGCCGAGCTTGTCAGCGCCGCTGGGGGCTCTCCTGCACCCTGCCCCTCGATGCCTCGCCCGCCGCCTGCTGCGGGTGACGTAGCCCATGGATCACCTCCTCCACCTCCCTGTCAAGACGTCGCCCTCGGTCCAAGGCGCAAGGCCCCGCGGCGCGACCCGCCACGCAGGGCACCCACGCATGAAGAAGAAAGCTAACAGGAGGTCCAGCAGCCGCAAGAAGATGCTCGTGCACTCCCAGGACCGCCAGGTCAAGACTGCACGCCGCCTGCAGCAGTGGCGCGCGAGCGCCAAGATCAGGCTCCACCTCCACGATGGGCTCCATTGCCACAGCGGGTTGCCGCGCCTTCACTCTGGAGCTTCGTAGCGTCGTCTGGCCGGGGAAGTTCAAGCCCGACCTACCTCCACGCTACGACGACACCCCAGACCCTACTGAGTTCCTGCAGCTCTACAAGCTAAGTATCGAGGCAGCCAACGGTGGCGGGAAGGTCATGGCAAACTGGTTTCCCATGGCCCTCAAGGATGGTGCATGCTCGTGGCTCCTGAACCTGCCCGTCGGATCGATCTCCTCCTGGGACGAGATGCGAGGGCGTTTCGTCGCCAACTTCCAGGGCACCCGCGACCGGCCGCTGGCTGCGGGTGACCTGCGGCGTATCAAATAGCTGCCAGGGGAGACTTTGCAGAAGTACATCCAACGCTTCAACAGCGTTCGCCTCAAGATTCCCAAGGTTTTGGACGAAGCTATCATCTCGGCATTCTCTGATGGCGTCTGCGACGTCAAGATGAAGGAGGAGCTCGCCATACACGAGGACCTAGGTACGACTCTTGCGATGTTCAACATGGCAACCAAGTGTGCGAGAGCTGAGGAGGGTCGCCTCTCCCTCCTAGAGCTCCCGGGAGCTGACACAGAAGACAAGAAGGCCAAGGCCAAGGACGTGAATCGCAAGGGACCGGTCGTGCTTGCGGCTGAACTGGAGATGAAGCACGACTGCGACCACCTAGAGTCGTCCAAGGGCAGCCACCCATTCTGCATCTTCCACAACGTGCACAGCCACAACACCAATGACTGCCAGCAGCTCGGGCGCCTCGGTCGTCACCCGGAGCGCAATGATCGAGGCTACGGCCACGGAGGAGGCTGAAGTGGAGGACGCTGGGACGGCCGTGACCTCCGTCAGGACTGGCACGATCAGCCTCGTGAGGACCAATAGCAGGGCCAGCCTAGCGAGGGCCCCTGGAGGGACCAGCATCGCGAGGGCCCCTGGAAGGACCAGCCTCATGAGGACTGTCCTCAGGCCAATGCTGGCCTCCCTCTGCTGCCACCACCACCAAGGAGGAACGACGACCACTAGCAGGACGAGGGGGCTGGGGGCTTCCAGGAACCTTGTGCCATTGCATGCATCCCGGGCGGCGCTCAGGCCCCAGCCTCTCATCACATCTTCAAGCAGTTTGCCCGTGAGGTGAACGCGGCCCTCCCCAAGCTCGAGGCTACGCGTCCGCTCAGGTGGTCGAAGTGCGCCATCACCTTCAGCTCGTCCGACCAGCTCAAGTGCGCGGCAACTACCGACGCTCTCCCGATGCTCTGCTTACCAACCATCAGCAACGTCCTCTTCACCAAGACTCTCATCGATGGCCGCGCGGGGCTCAACGTTCTTTCCATCGAGACATTCGACTGACTCCAGTGCCCTACGACCAGCTGTAGCCTACCAAGCCCTTCTCAGGAGTGACCGACGGCTCCATCACCCCGATAGGGCAGATCCGCCTCCCTGTCACCTTCGGCAAGCGCGACAACTACCGCACTGAGCTCATCGACTTCGACATCACCCACATCTGCCTTCCATACAGTGCCATCCTTGGGTATCCGGCCCTGGCCAAGTTCATGGTGGTCACTCATCATGGTTACAATGTCCTCAAGATGCCTGGTAGCGGCGGCATCATCACGGTCGCCTGCGAGGAGAAGGACGCAGTGTGCTCTCTCTAGCGCACTTACGAGGCTGCGGCAGTCGAGAACCGCGACGACGAACGCGCCGTCTACCCTCCTGAGACCCCCCCCCCAAGAAGAAGAAGCAGCTGCTCCACCAAGGACCTCAGGAGAGCGGGGTATCCAGCGGCACAACCTCAGGCCCTGCGCCCGCCGACGGGGTGCCTCCCTTCCTCAATAGGAAGGCGCGCCCGGGGCCCCTCTTAGGCTGGGCTCTCCTCTGGAGGGCCTCTGACATAGCCAATATCATGAGGGAGGGGCTCGGGCACCACGTGGAGGTGTGCTTCAGCGCGCGCTTCCGCCAGGAGGGCACAAGGCACGGGGTGCCAGGTGCTCAGGAGTTCATCACCAAGGCAACCGAGGAGCTTCAAGAGGCAAGAGCTATGCGCGGCGATCACCGCCCACCACCCGGCGTGACTCCTTGTCCCGGCGAGGATAGCGAGCTGCGAATCTGCGTCAATGATAACCCACAAGTATAGGGGACCAATTGTAGCCTCTTTCGATAAGTAAGAGTGTCGAACCCAACGAGGAGCTAAAGGTAGAACAAATATTCCCTCAAGTTCTATCGACCACCGATACAACTCTACGCACGCTTAACGTTCACTTTACCTAGAACAAGTATGAAACTAGAAGTACTTTGTATGTGTTTTTGGATAGGTTTGCAAGAAAATAAAGAGCACGTAAATAAAAATTAGGGGCTGTTTAGATAAAGACACAATAAAGTAAATATAGCGAGTGTGGAAAAGTGGTGATAGGAGTTGCGAAATTGTCCCTAAGCAATTGACTACTTCAATAGACCGATAGCAAGTTTTATGTGGGAGAGGCCACTGCTAGCATGTCATCCCTGACTTGGAATTCTATGCACTTATGATTGGAACTATTAGCAAGCGTCCGCAACTACTAACGTTCATTAAGGTAAACCCAACCATAGCATTAAGATATATTGGTCCCCCTTCAATCTCGTATGCATCAATTTCTATGCTAGGTTAAAGCTTCTGTCACTCTTGCCCTCCAATACATAGTCCTATCAACATACAACTAACCCTATGGTGTGATCCACGCGCGCACTCATATGATGGGCACACAAGGACTGCAACATAACCACAAGCAAATTAAATCAATCATAGCAATTCATCAACCACCGATAGGACAACGAAAATCTACTCAGACATCATAGGATGGCAACACATCATTGGATAATAATATGAAGTATAAAGCACTATGTTCAAGTAGAGGGTACAGCGGGTTGCGGGAGAGTGGACCGCTGTAGATACAGGGGGGAAGGTGATGGAGATGTTGGTGAAGATGGCGGAGGTGTTGGTGAAGATCGCGGTGATGATGATGATGGCCACGGCAGCGTTCCGGCGCCACCGGAAGAGAATGGGAGAGCGGGCCCCTTCTTCTTCTTCTTCCTTGACCTCCTCCCTAGATGGGAGAAGGGTTTCCCTCTGGTCCTTGGCCTCCATGGCATGGGAGGGGCGAGAGCCCCTCCGAGATTGGATCTGTCTCTCTGTCTCTCTCTGTTTCTGCGTTCTGGTATTCTGCCCTTTCACCGTTTTGTATATATATGGAGATCTGTAACTCCGATTGGATTGAAACCTTTGCCCAGATTTTTCTCCGAAAATTAGCTTTCTTACGGACAAAGAAGAGCAGCAACCGCTTTACGGGGGCCCACGAGGGGGGCAGGCGCGCCCCCCTGCCTCGTGGCCACCTCGGGCACCGTCTCGCGTTGATTCTTCTTCCCATATTTTCCAAATATTCCAAAAATATTCTCTGTCCGTTTTTATTCCGTTGGGATTCCGTTTGATATGGGGTTTCTGCGAAACATAAAACATGCAACAAACAGGAACTGGCACTGGGCACTGGATCAATATGTTAGTCCCAAAAAATAGTCTAAAAAGTTGCCAAAAGTATATGGAAGTTGTATAATATTGGCATGGAACAATAAAAAATTATAGATACAACGGAGACGTATCAGTCAACATCCCAGGGCTCAACAGGGCCGCATCTCAGGAACGCTTCTGGCCATCACACGTTGGCCGGTGCGGGGGCCCCCCTCACAGCTATGTTCGCATGCCTTTTCCCAGCCAAACGCGGCTATTTCCTTCCAGCGACTCATGCAGGGCGCCCTGGCAGCTCGCAAGGCCAGGCACCAGGAAATCCTAGTGGAGGAGGAGCCAGAACCTCCTGGGGTCCCCCGGAAATCGGCCACCGGACAACTCGCGAGGAGCGAATCCTTTAGCATGCATCTTTAGCTACTTCAACATCTCTTCAGCAATGGTGCCAGGTGACATTTTCTGGTTTGTTCAGTTGGGGGCGCCCCTCGGACTGCATCATCCCCAAGCCGCGTGGGTCCGTCCCTGCGGCATGTATCGTTTTGCATCTATCAGGACTGGCTTTACCTCCTTCCATGAGTTGCTTTATGATTATCATCTGCCTGTCCGGTACTTCGTTGCCATGAACGTCGTACGCCCTTTCAAACCCACCCTCAACCGCCTCATGATTAAGGACTGGCACGGCGTCTGTGCTTGGGTCCGTCCCTGCAATGTCGCTAAACCCAACTGGCCGAGCTCTGGCTCGCGGGCCAGCTCCCGTGCATGTCACCTCGCATGGTCCTTGGTGCCTTGTTCTCGCATGAGCTAATCACGGGCGGATGAGCTAGGGCGCGCGACCCGGTTCTTGGTCACCGCGGGAGCCACGCGCCGACTGTCTTCCTTCAGGACTTTCGCATGAGAAAACTAGGCACGGCGTATGTGCTCAGGTCTGTCCCTGCAGCATCGATAAACCCAACGACTGAGCTCTATCTGGTGGGCCGGTCCCGTTCACGTCACCTCCTGGGGTCGTTGGTGCTTGGCCTTTTCATGTGATAACCTTAGAAGATTCATTCGGCGCAGGTTGTCTAACAATCTCGCAGGGCTATCACAAGGGTTCCGAATCAAATTCAGGCGCAACCCGATTTGATGTAGGGCCTCGTGAGTCCCGCGCTGGCTCACGAGTGCCCATGCACACCTCCTCTAGCCCTACCATGGAAGCCATGTGTCAGGGCGGGGTTGTACATGCCCCGGGGGCTCCACTCAGAGGGAGCCTCTCACCCACGCACCAATGGAAGCACCATGCTCCGTGTTGGCAGTCGACACGGTCGAGGAGTGGCTATGCCAGTGCAAATGCGGAAGCGCCATGCTCCGCGCTGGTGATGAACAACTGAGGGCGGTCTCACGGCCTTAATAACCTTAGGGAGCCGCCAGGCTCGGTGTTCAGCCTCACCGCAATGCTTTCCCTTCGGGAGAGTCGCGTGAGGGGCCTGGGCATGGGGGCTATGCTCAGGTTACGCCTAGCGTACGCCACCCTGCCAGGTCCCTCGGACCTGGTCTTCGCACACCCCTCCCGAGCGGGTCCTCGGTGAGGAAAGGTATGGAGGCCTGTTCGTACGTCAAGGGGGACTCATGAGCATCGCAACTCAGGAGCCTAACTGGTCACGTAGCCCCTCACCTCTTGGTCTCGTCCTGGTGATCCGGACGACCCAACAGCGGCTGAGGTATGCGCGGGCTGGGCCCTGCCAACACAGAACGCTAAGGCCTACTCTCAGATCTCCTTCCCGAGGGCTGTTTGCACGTCATGGGGGACTCCTGGGCATCGCGACTCAGGAGCCAAACTGGTCACATAGCCCCTCACCCCCTGGTCCCATCCCAGTGATCCAGACGACCCAACGGCGTTTGAGGTACGCGCGGGGCCGGGCCCTGCCAATGCAGAACATTTAAGCAAACGGAAAGGGAATCGCAGAATCCTAGCAAATTATTATAGAACATACTGGGTATCAAGCATAAGTTCTTACGCCTCCACGAGGCACGATACGTGTTGCAGGATTTAAACAGAGGGAAGCGCTACCGTCAAGCTCCTTCTTCAGCCTTGGATGCCACCATCGCCCACTTGGGGAGCCTCGTCGTTGATGACGAATCCACCGTCGCTGCCGTCCTTGCCGCCAGCGGTGCCCACAGGGTCGACGGCGAGGAACTTCCGTAGCAGGGCCTCCACCTGGTCCTTCGTGGCTTGGGCAACGGCGGTGTAGCACTCCGGGTCCACGGGCTCAAGCAAGGCACCAAAGTTGAAGCCAGCGTCGCGAAGATGGAGTGGCTGAAGACGCGTGTCACGGCCGAAGTGGAGAGCGAGCGGGCTTCTCCACCATGGGGCCAACTCCGACGACAATGACCTCGAGCGTCGTAACGAGCTTGAGGAGCAGCTTGGCGGGGCCTTCCTCTGGAGTCACCAACGGCTCCTTCGACCCACTCCCGTAGAGATCCCGCAGTGCCTTGCAGGACCTCTGCTCGAGGAAGTCGAAGGCGGCACGCCCTGCTGTGGCTGCCTCCTCAGCCTTGGCAAGGAGTTGCTTCCTGGCCTCCAGCTGGGCCTTCTCCGCCTCCATCTCCTCCTTCAACTTCTCCAGGCGGCTGCTTCGGTGGATTGTTCCCGGGCTACCTTCTCCAGCTCGGCATCGCAGCCGGCAACCACAGCTTCCCGGGCCTTTAGCTTCTCCTCCTATGCCAAGAGCTGACGGGCCTAGGCGGCCTGCTTGTAGCCGAGGGTCTTCAGCTCGGCCTTCGCCACATGATAGCGCTCCTCGGCGGCCTTGGCGTCCTTCTCCGCCACATCGCGGGCGGCCGCGACTAGGCCAGCTACCTGTTGGCCCTCCTCTGAGGCCGCCACGGCCTGGCCCTAGTCCGCCCATATGGACGCCTCGGCCCGGAGCCACCCTGAGATCAGCTCTAGGCGCCCCGACGCCCTGCGCCGATCGGGCCCCTGAAGATCGCCCCGAAGCTAATCCTGTGTGGAGAGGGCCTCCTCCAGAACACCAGGCGCAGCGGAAGAATCACGGCCCAGCGGCGTGATGGACGGGGGAGGAGACGACGCGAGCGTCAAGACTGGCGAAGCAACAGCGGCAGAAAGGGCTAGGGGCTCCGAAGCCTTCGAGACCTCAGCAGGCGAGCTGAGGGCAGGCGCTTGCGAAGCCGGCCTTGTCCTTCTACGCCGGAGGTGGCACGGCTGCGGCAAGCTGCTTGGCCTCGGTGCTTTTGGCGTCCTCCTTCTTCTTCTTTGCCACCGGTGTTGGCCTGACCACAGAGAGGGAAATATCAGAACACTGCGTCAAGAGCAGGGAGCAAGAACAAGACGACGCACTTACTGGTCCACGGCGACATAATCCCTCGTCCTCTTCAGGAGCGTGATGCCCGCGGGCTTCATAGGCATGGGCGCCGTTGCGCCAGCCTCTAGGGTGGACGAGCCCGTGGCCAGCGTTTCGATGGTGGCAGCCGGTGGTGAGGCAGAGGCACCACCCCAGGGAAGCAGCGACGACTTGTCCCTCTTCGGGGTCCCCTGCCTCAGCCCCTTCCGGGGAGTGCCCCCGGACCTCGTGGCGACCCCGGCAGAGCGCTCCCTGACTAGGTGCTCATCATCATCGTCGTCGGAAAGGTTGCGGAGGAGATCGGTCTGTCGCGGGGGAGAGGTCTCTCCTACCCCCTCCCAGGTCGCCTCCGAGTCAGGCTTCTCCTCCTTGTCAGACTCGTCGGATGACACCGTCACCAGAGAGTCTGGCGGCAGGGAAGGCTCCAGCGGCACGAGCAAGGTGCGCACGACCTTGCCCAGCTCCTCGTCAGACAAGTTGTCCGGACGCAACCGGAGGTCGTCCTCCGTGCCCTTGAATCTCCATAGGGGACATGTGCGCGCTTGGAGCGGAGCCAAGTGCTACGTCAGGAACTCCTTGACAACCATGGCCCCCATCAGCTTCTCCGCCTTCAAGTCAGTCGTCATCTTCTCCAGCAGCAGCTCCGCCCGGGGATCGGTGAGCTTCTCGTGAGCCCATCCTTCTAGAGGCGTTTGCGGCGCGGTCGGCAGCTCCAGCCGGGCGTGGGTGCGCTTGGCATCCAGGAAGATCCACTTGTTCCGGAAGTCCTCCACCTTCTTCCCCGTTCGAGAGATCGCGTTGCTGACGTTGGCCGCTATGAAGCAGGCGCACCCCGAGCACTGGCTGCCATTGATTCAGAGGTAGAAGAAGTGGCGGAGCAGTGCAGCAGAGGGCATCACCCCCAAGAACGCCTCGCAGTAAAAGGCGAACACCGACAGGAGGAGGATGGAGTTGGGATGAAGATGGAGGGCGTGGAGCCCGTAGTGGCGGAGGACGGCGTAGAAGAATTTGGAGAAAGGGGGAACCAACCGGCAAGGACGCTCTGCAGGAAGAAGGGATAAGCGGTGCCCCCCAAGGCTTCCAGCTTGGTGAAGCCGACCCAGAGCACCATCTCTCCTGCTTCGTTGCTCCTGCTCGCGGTCAGTTGGAGCGCGGCGGCGAGGTGCTTCTCTTTAGTGATGGTGGACGCGCTCAAGGCCGGCTCGAACCAAGGAGCTGACCGCGCAGTCGGAGACGGAGACTTCGCCTTATCGGAGGCCATTGGTGGCGAGCTCGGGGAGGATCAGCAGATCTGGAGGTTTTTTCGAAGCGGAAGGAGAAGGGGATATGGAGCAAGACGAAGGAAGGGCAATGAAGGCTCCACAGCAGGCACCAGCCTTTTTGTCAGCCAGGAGCGGTTGCCGAGGCCGCATGGCGAAGCGGAGATGCCCACGTCCCATCAATCGCCATGCGTCGACCAAGGTCGCAAGCGGTTAGGGTCCGCCGTGCTCCCCACTTGCCCTTTGGCTTCGCCTAGAATCCAAGTTCAAGCGCGCCTTGGGTCTAGACTTGCCTGCCTGCGGCCCATGGCATGGCTACATCGACGGCCTGGTATGGCCCAGCTTCCGCATCAACAACTCAAGACCCTCACGAGGGCTTAAGCTTCATGAGGCAGACGACACCAAGACCTCCACGAGGGGCAGCCTCTCAAGGATGGCTCCTGAGGAGCGGAGATTTCTATGCAAGCCTTGCCTCGCGAGGTCCAGATGACGTGAGCCATGACGATCAAGGCCAGGCGGGCGCCAGCGGGTGTAGGGTACCAGTTTCCTCTTTGGTGCTAAGGAGGCAAGCGCAGGCGCGGAGTCCCGAGGAATGAGCCAAAGGTTTCCATTCCCGTGCAACAAGACCAAGATCGCCAGGATGGCAGGACGGAGGACATCCCGAGCCCATCACGGTGTCACGACCAAAGGCTTTTGCAGGAGAAGACTACTTTTGTCAGGATAGCATGTACTAGCTGTCCCCCTTCGAATTTGGCCCTTGTGGGATCCCTTCCCGCCTTCCTTTGGGAAGAGGACCAAGGCAACTATAAATAGGACTTAGCCACCACCATAGAAGGGGGGATCATTCAGATCATCCTCTCACCCACCAGCTCACTCGAGCCCAAGAACACCTCTCCTCCGGAGGTTGTTTGCCACTGTACTAGTTCATCCACAACCCCTCCAGGAAAATCCACCACAAAGCAGGAGTAGGGTATTACAGCGCAAGCTGGCCCGAACCTCGGTAAACTGTTGTGTCTCTTTTCTATTTAGTTCATCGAGCTAGGCTGTGAGATTAGCGAGTAGGCAGACTGGGGAGGACGAGATCCTCGCACGCACCCTAGAGTTCGAACCTCTCAAGGGTCTGCAAAACTCGAAATCCGACACCAGCCGATGCCTCCTCCCTCGTCGAGAACCCGGTGTACTTCGTCAGCACGTTGCTACGTGATGTGCAGGCGCGCTACCCCATGCCGCAAAAGCTCTTGCTCGCGCTCCTCGTCGCCTCCCAGAAGCTACGCCAATACTTCCAAGGCCATCCAATCAAGGTTGTCTCGGCTTACCCCTTGGAGAGGGTGCTCCGGAGCCACAATGCTGCGGGAAGGGTTGCATAATGGAACATCGAGCTGCAAGCATTCCAGCTGGAGTTCAGCACCACCAGGGTCATCAAGGGCGCGGCCCTTGCAGACTTCATGGTGGAATGGACTGACGTGCCAGGCCGTGAAGTGTGCGAGGACCGTTCTCTCATGCTCGGAGATGAGACACCAGATGGCTAGGCGATGTACTTCGATGGCGCGTTTGCACGCCAGGGTGCGGGGGTTGGAGTTGTGCTCATTTCGCCCACCAAGGACAGCTTTACTACACCGTGCAACTCTGCTTTAAGCATGGTAAGAAGGTCTCCAACAACATTGCGGAGTACGAGGTCTTGATCGCAGGACTCAAGGCTGCCGCAGCTCTGGGGGTCAGGCGCCTCACCATCAGGGGCGACTCGCAGCTCCTCGTAAACTTCTCCAACAAGAAGTACAAACCGAAGGCACATGGAGGCATACCTCGGGGAGGTACGCAAAATTGAGAAACAATTCTTGGGCCTGGAATTGTAGCATGTGCCACGCAGCTCAAACAAGGAGGCGGACGACATTGCCAAGAGGGTGTCTCGGCGTCTGTCGGTGTCAAAACCGGCGGATCTCGGGTAGGGGGTACCGAATTGTGCGTCTAAGGTCAATGGTAACAGGAAACGGGGGACACGATGTTTACCCAGGTTCAGTCCCTCTTGATGGAGGTAATACCCTACTTCCTGCTTGATTGATCTTGATGAATATGAGGATTACAAGAGTTGATCTACCACGAGATCGTAATGGCTAAACCCTAGATGTCTAGCCTGTATGATTGTGATTGCCTCTACGAATTAAATCATCCAGTTTATATAGACACCGGAGGGGCCTAGGGTTGCACAGAGTCGGTTTACAGAGGAAGGAATTTTCATATCCGAACGCCAAGCTTGCCTTCCACGCAAAGGAGAGTCCCATCCGGACATGGGAGGAAGTCTTCTGTCTTGTATCTTCATGGCCCATTAGTCCAGCCAACGTCACATAGCCCGGACGCCCGAGGACCCCTTAATCCAGGACTCCCTCAGTAGCCCCTGAACCATGCTTCAATGACGATGTGTCCGGCGCACAGATTGTCTTCGGCATTGCAAGGCGGGTTCCTCCTCCGAATACTCCAAAGCAGCCCTCAAACACAGAAAACTTGTCCGGCTCTGCAAAACAAGTACCACACACAACCGCACAGAGTATAATATTTCATGAGTCCCATCTACTAACAACTTTTATAGCGAGACATTACGTCCCTGCCCGGTCATTATTTCAAACCATTTTTTAGCCTCCCGCTCCATGTTTTGAGATGCGGCTTTCATTGGCACGTCTCATCGAAGCAGAGATCGTGTCCCCTTATTGTGGGATTCTCATCAATACGGGTGGGTAATCCAACCGCGCCGTCTGCACGGCCCTTGGGGAATAGGCAAGTTTTAAGGTGAATGGGGAGGTGCTTGATATTCACTGCCTTTATAAAGAGATAAGGATTTACCCTTTCACACATGCCTTCTTTCTCTCTTCCCACCCATTCTCGAGCTCCAGCGCTCAAGCTTCCATCCTTCCCGCCTCAAAAAAGCACTCCGACCATGTCCGGATCTGGAGCGCAGGGCAAGTGGATGGCCCCTGCCGTCACGAAGAAGGACATCACGAAGCTCCGGGAGGCAGGGTACTTGGCCCAGGAAATCGCCCACCGGCTTCCGGACAAGGGGCAGATCGTCCCCACCCCGGAGCCCCATGAGAGGGTGGTATTCATCCCCCACTTCGTCCACGGGTTAGGATTTCCTCTCCACCCATTTGTCCACGGACTCATGTTCTACTACGGGCTAGATTTCCATGATCTGGCCCCAAACTCCTTCCTCAACATCTTGGCATTCATTGTTGTGTGCAAGGCCTTCCTCCGCATCCCACCCCACTTTGGATTGTGGTTGAAGACCTTCAATGTGAAGCTGAAGGTGGTGGGTGGTCAACACGCAGAGTGTGGAGGCGCTATGGTGAGCAAATTGTCCAACATCACGTGGCCCAAAGGCACCTTTTTGGAGACTGTCAAAGGGTGGCAGCAGCAGTGGTTCTATCTCACAGAGCCCCGCGACACCACCTGGGCTGCGGCTCCCGAATTCAAGTCTGGGGCCCCAATGCAGCTTACCTCATGGCTAGAAAAGGGCCTGTACTGGGCGTCGTCGGACGAGGTGTCAGCGCTGTAGATTTGCATCAAGAGCATGGTGGACAAGAACATCAAGCTTATCAATGTGATCCAGGTGATGCTTTTTCGTCGGATCCTTCCTTGTCAGAGCCGGACTTGCAATTTGTGGGAGTTCGATCCGGCCAAGCACCAGACCTTGCAACAGCTCTTCGGCTCCACGCACGAAGGCATCTGGAAGGTGCTTTTTAAGGCCAATGAGACGTGGCCGAAGACGACCGAGTACCGTGCATATAACCTGACCCATCCCTCCAGTCCGGTAAGTTTTTTGTATTTTAAGGTGTATCCTTCACCTGTACATTCAAGGAAGATGTCTAAGCTTCCCTATGTCTTTTCAGGGCTGGACAAAGAAGGCGGAGCGGATCCAGTGTCCGGCTCCACTGCCCAAAAACCCAGCAATCCCACTTTTGACGAAGATGCTGGTTCCGGCGCCCTGCCAGGCGCCGGAGAAGAATGCCAAGAAGAAGGCCAAGGAGACTAGAAGTGGCCTCCGCCGTGAAGGCACTTCAGACGTGACGTCCGAAGATGCCGAAACGCACTCCTCCCCCGCCACCGAGGACGACGAGGAGGAGGAGGAAAGAAACTCTCCCCCTGAGGGGGTAGGAAGAAAAGGGCGGCCTCCACGGATCTGGAGGCAGAGGCGTCCAAGAAAGGGAGGGTCTCCCTCACGGACAACTTCGCGTTGGACACTAACAGCAGCTCCGAGTGGCGCCTCAGGGAAAAGCCCCTGGCCGAATCGTAAGTATTTAAAGGCACTTATACACACATATATCCAACTTCTTTACTTCGTGGTTTTAATATGTCGAATCATGCGCTGCAGTCCGGCCCACGCCCGCCCCCGGCGATCCTCATCTTCGGGGAATTCGCTGGATCCAAATGTGATGGACAGCGGGTCAGTTCCGGCGGCCTCCTCTCCCAAGGCCACGGACGATGCTGAGGTGTTGTACCGAAGGACCTTCCCAGGCCAGGGAGAGGTACAGGAGGCCGTCAAGGTGGCGCCAGAGGGTGATACCTCAGCCGCCGGACACATGGGGGAGCAAATCCCCCTGGAGACTGGCGATGGGGGCCATATCCAATTCGGCCCCCAGCCGAATACTGTTCCGGAGGCCCATACGGCTCCGGAATCAGGCAAGCAGCCTCCTTCGAAAGAAGGAGGTGCACCTATTCGGCCGGTGACCTCTGTCCATCCAGAGGCACCGGATCCTCTACCGGAAGCGCTGCAAAGTGCTTCCATTGTTGAGGAACACCGTATCCTTATGGGTACGGTGGTTGAGAGGGTTCAGTCAGCTAAGAGCGGGCTGACCGAAGCCTGCACCAGCCTTCTAACAGGCTTTGAGGTATGCGACATAGTTATGCAAAAAAGAATGCCATAGTATAGACAGTAGCCCCTGAGACTCTGTCCGGTGCTCGAAACGGAAAGCCGGACAGAGGATCAAATAATTTTCGCAGGAGACTAACCATACATGTCTATGTGAATAAGCAGGCGTCGATGCTGGATACGACCTCCCATTCTGCCGAAGTCTCCAAACTGAAGCAGAATCTGGAGCGGGCCGAGGAAGAGCTCGGCCGTGTGAAAACACAGCTAGAGGACAAGCAAGGTATGCGATGGCCTATTCATATCTAGAAAGATATGAATTGTTTGTCTTAATCATGTTATCATGATATTTCGTAGGAGCTGCGACCGAGGTGGAGACCCTCAAGAACATGCTGGCTGAGGCCCAGAAGAGAGCGGCAAAGGAACAAGCCACCCGCAAAAAACACGAGGCAAGGGTCGGGGAGGTCCAACAGGAGCTCCAGGACACCGTAAAGAAATGCGAGTCCTTGGAGCGCAAGATTTTGGACCAAGAGTCTGAACTTGCTAAGGCCCACCAAAGCGCACAAGAGGCCCAGGTTGAAGCCCAGGGCGCCCTCCAGGAAATCCAGGAGGCCAGGAAAATCGCGGCGGGTAAGGCCTTTATTATGCAGAGCAAATTTGCGAAGAAATGGTACCTCTTACTAACCCGGATTTGGAGTTCTCTAGGAGCGTTTGCGGATCTGCCGCGTAGTGCTTCTGATGCTGCGGAGTTCTTCCGAGCCGAAGAGGGGAGCTCAACGGAGAAGCTGTTCTCGTTGCAATACCTTGCACCAGAGCATCCGGTGCCCTTTAGCGATCAGCTGAAACAGCTGACCGAACTACATAGGGTGGCCGAATTGGCCATGAAGGATTTGATAATCCATCTATGGCCTGCCGAAGCCATACCCAGCAGCTAGTTTGGGCTCGTGAAGCGGCTGGTCGATGCCTGCCCTCGGCTTGATACCATCAAGCGGTCGGTCTGCATCGAAGGTGCGCGGATGGCCTTCGCCCGTGTCAAGGTGCGGTGGGCGAAGATGGACGCTGTCGAGCTCGTGACCGAGGGACCGCCCGCGGGCAAGGAGCACCGCATGCCTGAGCGGTACTTTGATGATGTCCTGACGGGATCCCGCATTGTAGAGGGCTAGTGTGCAAAAGACATTATCTTTGAATGAAGACATTCATGTTATCCCGTCATGTATTATGAAACAAAGCCGATATGTAATATAATGATGTTTGTTTGTTTAAAATTTTGCCTCTTGTGCGGCCGTTTTATTAAATATGAGAGTTGGCCAATCATCGGCTTCAGCCCCCACGTAGGTAGTACGGGGGTGTTTGGGTAGGAACCTAAACACTCTTGATCCAAGAGTTTGGTCCTTAAAGGAGGTGTTTAGCGCAACGAACCAGGCAATCGGACTATGTGGCTTTATCACCCTCACTTAGCCATAGGAGTTTGACAATAGAAATGTAGGCGAAGCCCCTAGTTAGGATTTGTTAATCCGGACTAGGGTGTTGTAGACAACTGATCGGGTGGAGGCCAATCCGTCGCATAATGCAGGAAAAAATCGCAAGAGATTATAACCTCCGAATAGCTGACCAGCTCTCGCCACATCATGGCAGTCAGTTTTCGGCTTTCTCTACTGAGGTGTTTACCCGGATAAACCAGAAACACAATCGCAGTAGTTCTCCCTTTACTACCCTAGCCGGTAGGACAGAATGTAAGGTCGTAAGCACAGGAGCCGGGCAACCCAACTATTGACCAAAGACATGATTCGGAGCTGATGCATATAATGCTAACTTCGGGGTGCCGAACTATACTGTAAAAAGTGTTCAGGCTTTTTGTTGCCGTAGTATGGAGCGCAATGAAGCCCCTGGCGAATTAAAGCGTACCAAAGTGTACGGGTGCAATCGATAAAAATAGCGAAATAAAATGTAGTAAGCCAGTGCCACATAAGTTGGGCCGCAAACTGTTTCCATTATAATTTGATTAATACACCCAAGCATATTTGTACAAATAGTGCGATAGGAAACATGGCTATTTAACATGCCGAGACCAAGGGGGTGCTGCGTGCGGGTCCTAAAAACTGGTAGCACTGGTGCGCGTCGGTCCTAAACAAATGGTTTTTTACCCCTTTCCGCAACGGCATTTGGAACCGTCGCCAAGTGAGTGTGTGCGATAGGGTGTCCTTCCCACACGACCTAGAAATCGTCGGGGATAGGCCCTCGGGACCCAGGCTGGGGCCGTGTGCAATTAGGCGAGGCATCGAAACCCAATCATTTCCGTAGGTATGTACATCCAACATGGTGAATCGCAGAAATCATTTCCGTAGGTATGTACATCCCACACGGTGAATCCCAGAAATCATTTCCGTAGGTATGTACATCCCACACGGTAATCCGAGAAAATCATTTCCGTAGGTATGTACATCCCACACGGTGAATCCCGGAAAAACATTTCCGTTCGTATGTATATCACACACAGTCAATCCAAGGAATACGTTTTTGTTCTTATGTACATCCCACACAGTCAATCTAGGGAAAACGTTTCCGTTCGGACGTACATCCCACACAGTTTTATGTGTAGGCTCGTGTGTGAAAGGTGTAACTATCACACATGGTATTCCTTGGTTAACTATTTGCTTTTATCAACTATATCACACACGATTTGATGAAGAAAACTGTGTGGCATTGGGCTATCCATCACAACCGCTTTTACTACTAGAACCGTTTGCAAAGGTCCATGACACATTTAGCAGGTTTATTAGTTTACAATTAATAATTCTAGTATTATGCAAATTCACATTTCATATCGAACAGTTGTTTGCCAATTTCATATCAGGCACATAAATATATTATAACATCACAATACGGTAGCTACATGAAAACAACACAGTACAACACATAGCTAGTTCAACTTCATAAGAACAATATATTCATTTCCCTAATCAAGATCATCCAGGCTCGTCTTATCCACCTCTGCTTTCAGTTCAGTGAGAACCCGTTTTGCACGGGCCAACTGGGGAAGTGCCTCCTCCTTCACCAACACCATCTTAGCAAAGTCTTTTTAAAAAAAATCTGAGCTCATTCTCCACCTTCAACTTTTTATCCCGCATCTTGAAATATGCTTCAGCGTTGACAAGACTTTCTCTAAGCCTAGCTGTGTTCACTTCCTCATACATGCTCCAGAGCTTCGTTAGGCACATCTTCAAAGACTGTGGCCACTCTTGATCAACCCACTCCAAGTAAGAACACTTCCGTTCATCCTATAATATTTAAAACTAGATCAGTAACAATTGTAGGGGAAATGGGTTTATAGTAACATAGAAAATCACCAATGCTTATTTTGAAAAACTGAAGAAACATGTTAATTATGACATATCTTCTCAAAAAGATCAATGTGTAAATGAAATAATTGGTACTGAGACAACAACCAAATTCTGGAACATCAGAAGCTATAATTAACTACAACGACGCTACAAGTTCTTACTCATGTACAATAAGTAACAAATTGAACATTTTATGAGGAAGGTAAATATAACTGCAACAGCATAGCGACAGTGTTTGGATGACATCAAATTGATACTAACAGGTGTGTACATGCACAAATTTAGTAACATAGAACTAATAGAACTAAGGCCGTCCACTATGTATGCCAAAACTGGTGTAAAGACAACTGTTGCTACATCTCGCACCGGTGCCCTGAACTGGTGAGCCGATGCAGCGGAAAAAGAATCAGGGACCCGGACTCCGGAGCACGTAGTTGCTCCGATGCCCAGTTCCTTCGTGCCATAAAGATTTAGTATTTTACTGCTTGGCTGCTTGGATGTGTGGAGCAAAGTTGGCTGCACAAACTGCTGAATCAGTGCCAAATAATTTTCTAATGGCACCGCTGATGAGATGGCAACAATTTAAGATACTAGGTACAAACTGTGACACTGTCTTAGGATGCGTTTGGTTGAAGGTGTGGTATGAATGGGTTGGGACCGTGACAGTGTCTGAATCACATCTAACAAATGATTTGTAACAACGGAAGAGGGTCTAACCTTCTCTGCACATGCCAGAAACTTCCTCCCAATGCCATAGAATCAAACGCAAGTAGCTTCACGCATGGAGATTGATGGTGACAACGAGCAGATAGATCTTCAACCATCCCACTCCATTCGTTGCCACTGATGGTCTTAGGGAGCTACCAGAGGAAGAAACGACTCAAATCGACCTCCGGGTAAAAATCCTTCATTCCAAGTCATAGCCCGAGAGAGAGAAGAGAGGCATACCCGGGTGGTGAAGTAGTAGTCGCCGGAGGATGAACCGCTGGAGATGTCTTTGAAGAAGACCATGGCGACCCCGGCGGTAGGATGCGAGACGGCGAGAGCGAGGAAGCGGCTATAGCTTAGCAAAGAAGGAAGGAAGGAGGAAACAAGGGAAATGTGACTTGTGGTCGGGGAGAAAAGGGGTGGGGAAGGGGGAAGGGGGCGGGGGTTGGGGTAGATATTTTGGCGGTAGGCCAAAATTTTGGAAATGTGGAGGGAAATTTTGCGCGCGGTGCCGCCGGACCATTTACTTTGAACGATTGTGTGCATCGCAAACGATTCTTCTGCTTTACGCGCATGGGATGAGTTTGATAATTCAAATTTTGGTCTCAAGGCATGGGCACATTCACTTTGAACGCGCGCGGTGCCGCCGGACCATTCACTTTGAATGATTGTGTGCATCAAAAATGATTCTTCTGCTTTTACGCGCATGGTATGAGTTTGATAATTCAAATTTTGGTGGAAATTTCCCCAGGTACGTCATTGCATAATTTAACATCACTTGCTAATTTGGGCACAAAAAAGAGCGTACAACAGACAGACCACACTTAATGAATCGAACAATTTTAGTAATTACACAGAGCCAGTTGACCTAAACATTGCTCTAACAAAAGACCAGCATTAAAAACAAAGCCTAAGTACGCATAATTAAGAATCCGCCGTCGTGCCGGCCTATGCATCGCCGGTGTGAGATGAGATGTCGATGACTTGTCCTGGCGACATGCTGCCGTTGGTGGACTCCGCGTCCCCCCTACTGAAGTCGACCGCATCCTCGTCCTCATCCTCGTCCTCGTCCTTGTCCTCGGCGCCGCCCTCAAGGTTGTAGTACTCGTAGTAGTTGCTGCACCACAGGTCGCGTTGGTACTCCACCCCTGATTCCTCGATGGACAGACTCTTCTCTACCTCGACCTCGGCCACGCGCAACTCCTCCTCCCGGCGCTCCTCGATCTCCGCCGCCTCCTGCATCTCTAGCTCCCGCTCGGCGACCTCATGAGGAAGCATGTGCTCCATGGCCACCACCGCCTTTTTAGACATGGGTTGCATGCTGGAGTCCGAGGTGGCCTGGAATATCTTGGCGTGTGCATCCTCGATCTTGGCGTGGATGGCCTCATCCCCGGCCAGGGCGACATCAGCGGCACAGACGTCAGCTCGAGCGTTCTTGGCGTTTGCAGTCGCCGTCGCAGTAGTAGCTGCAGCCGTCTCGGCTGTTGCAGCTGCCCTGTCGGCTGCCGCAGACGCCCTCTCGGCGGAAGCGGCCGCGCTCAATGCGGATGCGGCGGCACTTTCGGCGTAGGCGGCCGCGCTCTCGGCGTAGGCGGCGGTGCTCGGGGGGACGCGGCCATCGTACGGGCCTTCACGAAGCGTTTCCACGGCCTCATCTTTGTAAGAAGGGGGTGCGGAATGGGGATCGGGATTCGTGGATTTGGGGGTTGCCGACACTGGAGCAGACGAGCCGACAAAGCTTAAGGAGGGAGACTTAAATAGACCCAGATATTTTCATCGCAAACGGTTCCTAGAGAACAACTGTGTGTGATGTTGTAGATATTTTTTATTAGCTGTGAAAGACGAATTTGGAATAAAGTGCCAACGGATGGTGTTTTAAATGAACGAGAAATTTTGTAGTACTAATACAACTGTCATGTCATATTTTGGAAAATTTCAGGGGTCATTTGACCTTCTAAGACATTTAAGTAATTTTCTAGCCATTTAATGACCGTAATTAAAATTTGAACTACATGTACATGCAACAGCTAACCATAACGGTTTGAAAACTCATATTTCGTGTACTGGTGTGCGATTTAATTCCATGTGCAGTAAATTGGAAGGAATTTTCAAACATATTGGTCTAACGGCTATGACACAAATTAAGCATGGAGTGACATGGCATTTTAATTCCAAAAAATTAAAAAAATCAGAAACACATGAAACCTTGGTTGATGTAGTGTCATGCCACCAAGATGATGTGGTAAAGAAATGGGATAATTAATTTGGTGCCCTTAGTTGTGTCCCACTCGGCGGGTTTACCCCTAGTTTCTGAAAACACTTGTTCCTGCCCAAACCACTTTGCTCCTCTTATGCTTTTGCCCTTTGACCGTTTGACCATCACTTTGAAAACTTCATAAAAATTTCATACTAACACAGAAAAATTCAAATAAGATATCAAAATGTTTAGAAAAGCATCACCTATATGTGCATGTCATTTGCATTCATGAAAAAAGTGTTGGCCAGTCCCCATCTCAGTTTTAGCTCATATGATCTTAGCATGAATAGTAAAATCTAAAAATTCTAAAAACAATTGGTGGCAAACTTTGACCAATGTTTTTAGTGCTTGCCAAGTTTCATAAGGGAATGACATTCGTGGAAGTCGTGGCAACAAAATAAAATTTTGGAGCATTGATTTTTGTTTTTTTGCCACGACTTCCATGAATGTCATTCCCTTATGAAACTTGGCAAGCACTCAAAACATTGGTCAAAGTTTGCCACCAATTTTTTTTAGAATTTTTAGAATTTTTTTTGGATTTTACTGTTCATGCTAAGATCATATGAGCTAAAACAGAGATGGGGACTGGCCAACACTTTTTCTATGAATGCAAATGACATGCACATAAATGTGATGCTTTTTTGAACATTTTGATATCTTATTCGAATTTTTCTGAGTTAGTATGCAATTGTTATGAAGTTTTCAAAGTGATGGTCAAACCGTCAAAGGGCAAAAGCATAAGAGGAGCAAAGTGGTTTGGGCAAGAACAAGTGTTTTCGGAAACTAAGGGTAAACCTGCCGAGTGTGACCCAACTAGGGCCATAAAATCAATTATCCCTAAAGAAATTGGCATGTTTGACCAAAGTTTGGACACACACCCCTCACAAACCGGAGCAACTCACTAGAAAGCTCGTGGTTCCGAGAGGGAACAATGCACATTTGATGACGAACGGGAGATAGCTTCCTCTTACGGCCTTCAAATTTTTTTCTACGTCTAACATGCACTACAACTGTAATGGAAAATTCTAGGGGTCATTTGACCTTCTAAAGACATTTAAGTGATTTTCTAGCCATTTAATGACCGTAAATCAAATTTGAACTACATCTACATGCAACACGTAACCGAAACGGTTTGAAAAAACATATTTGTGTACTTGTGTGCGAGTTAATTCCATGTGCAGTAAACTAAAAGTAATTTCAAACATATTTGTATCACGACAAGGACACATATGCATGAATATGTATGCATGGAGTGGCATGGCATTTTAATACCAAAAAAACAGAAACACATGAAACCTTGGTTGATCTAATGTCATGCCACCAAGATGATGTGGTAAAGAAATTGGCATGTTTGACGAAAGTTTGGACACACACCCCTCACAAACCGGAGCAACTCGCTAGAAGGTTCGTGGTTCCGAGAGGGAACAATGCATGTTTGATGACGAACGGGAGATAGCTTCCTCTTACGGCCTTGAAACTTTTCTACGTCTAACATTCACTACTACAACTGTAATGTGAAATTTTGGAAAATTCTAGGGGTCATTTGACCTTTTAAAGACATTTAAGTGATTTTCTAACCATTTAATGACCGTAATTCAAATTTGAACTACATCTACATGGAACGCCTAACCAAAATGTTTTGAAATATCCTATATGTGTACTTGTGTGCGAGTTAATTCCATGTGCAGTAAATTAAAACGAATTTCCAAACATATCGGTCTCACGACATGGACACATGCATACGTATGCCTGGAGTGACATGGCATTTTAATTCAAAAAATAGAAAAATGATGAGAAACACATGAAACCTTGGTTGATGTAATGTCATGCCACCAAGATGATGTGGTAAAGAAATTGGCATGTTTGACGAAAGTTTGGACACACACCCTCACAACCGGAGCAACTCGCTAGAAGGTTCATGGTTCTCAGAGGGAACAATGCATGTTTGATGAGGAACAGGAGATAGCTTAATCTTACGGCCTTGAAATTTTTTCAACGTCTAACGGGCACTACTACAACTGTAATGTGAAATTTTGGTAAATTCTAGGGGTCATTTGACCTTTTAAATACATTTAATTGATTTTATAGCCATTTAATGACCGTAATTCAAATTTGAACTACATCTAAATGCAACACGTAACCCAAACGGTTTGAAAAATCATATTTGTGTACTTGTGTGCGAGGTAATTCCATGTGCAGTAAACTAGAAGGAATTTCAAACATATTTGTATCACGACATGGACACATATGCATGAATACGTATGCATGGAGTGGCATGGCATTTCAATTCCAAAAAAAATCAGAAACACATGAAACCTTGGTTGATCTAATGTCATGCCACCAAGATGATGTGGTAAAGAAATTGGCATGTTTGACGAAAGTTTGGACACACACCCTCACAACCGGAGCAACTCGCTAGAAGGTTCATGGTTCTCAGAGGGAACAATGCATGTTTGATGAGGAACAGGAGATAGCTTAATCTTACGGCCTTGAAATTTTTTCAACGTCTAACGTGCACTACTACAACTGTAATGTGAAATTTTGGTAAATTCTAGGGGTCATTTGACCTTTTAAATACATTTAATTGATTTTATAGCCATTTAATGACCGTAATTCAAATTTGAACTACATCTAAATGCAACACGTAACCCAAATGGTTTGAAAAATCATATTTGTGTACTTGTGTGCGAGTTAATTCCATGTGCAGTAAACTAGAAGGAATTTCAAACATATTTGTATGACGACATGGACACATATGCATGAATACGTATGCATGGAGTGGCATGGCATTTCAATTCCAAAAAAAATCAGAAACACATGAAACCTTGGTTGATCTAATGTCATGCCACCAAGATGATGTTGTAAAGAAATTGGCATGTTTGACGAAAGTTTGGACACACACCCCTCACAAACAGGAGCAACTCGCTAGAAGGTTCGTGGTTCCGAGAGGGAACAATGCATGTTTGATGACGAACGGGAGATAGCTTCCTCTTACGGCCTTGAAATTTTTCTACGTCTAACATGCACTACTACAACTGTAATGTGAAATTTTGGAAAATTCTAGGGGTCATTTGACCTTTTAAAGACATTTAAGTGATTTTCTAACCATTTAATGACCGTAATTCAAATTTGAACTACATCTACATGCAACGCCTAACCAAAACGTTTTGAAATTTCATATATGTGTACTTCTGTGCGAGTTAATTCCATGTGCAGTAAATTAAAAGGAATTTTCAAACATATCGGTCTCACGACATGGACACATGCATACGTATGCCTGGAGTGACATGGCATTTTAATTCAAAAAATAGAAAAATGAGGAGAAACACATGAAAACTTGGTTGATGGAATGTCATGCCACCAAGATGATGTGGTAAAGAAATTGGCATGTTTGACGAAAGTTTGGACAGACACCCCTCACTAACCGGAGCAACTCGCTAGAAGGTTCATGGTTCTGAGAGGGAACAATGCATGTTTGATGACGAACGGGAGATAGCTTCCTCTTACGGCCTTGACATTTTTTTCAACATCTAACGTGCACTACTACAACTGTAATGTGAAAATTTGGTAAATTCTACGGGTCATTTGACCTTTTAAAGACATTTAAGTGATTTTCTAACCATTTAATGACCGTAATTCAAAGTTGAACTACATCTACATGCAACGCCTAACCAAAACGGTTTGAAAAATCATATTTTTGTGTACTTGTGTGCGAGTTAATTCCATGTGCAGTAAATTAAAAGGAATTTTCAAACATATCGGTCTCACGACATGGACACATGCATACGTATGCCTGGAGTGACATGGCATTTTAATTCAAAAAATAGAAAAATGATGAGAAACACATGAAACTTTGGTTGATGTAATGTCATGCCACCAAGATGATGTGGTAAAGAAATTGGCATGTTTGACGAAAGTTTGGACACACACCCCTCACAACCGGAGCAACTCGCTAGAAGGTTCATGGTTCTGAGAGGGAACAATGCATGTTTGATGACGAACGGGAGATAGCTTCCTCTTACGGCCTTGAAATTTTTTCAACGTCTAACGTGCACTACTACAACTGTAATGTGAAATTTTGGAAAATACAAGGGGTCATTTGACCTTTTAAATACATTTAATTCATTTTATAGCCATTTAATGACCGTAATTCAAATTTGAACTACATCTAAATGCAACACGTAACCGAAACGGTTTGAAAAATCATATTTGTGTACTTGTGTGCGAGTTAATTCCATGTGCAGTAAACTAGAAGGAATTTCAAACATATTTGTATCACGACATGGACACATATGCATGAATACATATGCATGGAGTGGCATGGCATTTTAATTCCAAAAAAATCAGAAACACATGAAACCTTGGTTGATCTAATGTCATGCCACCAAGATGATGTGGTAAAGAAATTGGCATGTTTGACGAAAGTTTGGACACACACCCCTCACAAACTGGAGCAACTCGCTAGAAGGTTCGTGGTTCCGAGAGGGAACAACGCATGTTTGATGACGAACGGGAGATAGCTTCCTCTTACGACCTTGAAATTTTTCTACGTCTAACATGCACTACTACAAGTATAATGTGAAATTTTGGAAAATTCTAGGGGTCATTTGACCTTTTAAAGACATTTAAGTGATTTTCTAACCATTTAATGACCGTAATTCAAATTTGAACTACATCTACGTGCAACGCCTAACCAAAACGTTTTGAAATATCATATATGTGTACTTGTGTGCGAGTTAATTCCATGTGCAGTAAATTAAAAGGAATTTTCAAACATATCGGTCTCACGACATGGACACATGCATACGTATGCCTGGAGTGACATGGCATTTTAATTCAAAAAATAGAAAAATGATGAGAAACACATGAAACCTTGGTTGATGTAATTTCATGCCACCAAGATGATGTGGTAAAGTAATTGGCATGTTTGACGAAAGTTTGGACACACACCCCTCACAACCGGAGCAACTCGCTAGAAGGTTCATGGTTCTGAGAGGGAACAATGCATGTTTGATGAGGAACGGGAGATAGCTTCCTCTTACGGTCGTGAAATTTTTCTACGTCTAACATGCACTACTACATCTGTAATGTGAAATTTTGGAAAATTCTAGGGGTCATTTGACCTTTTATAGACATTTAAGTGATTTTCTAACCATTTAATGACCGTAATTCAAATTCAAACTACATCTACATGCAACGCCTAACCAAAACATTTTGAAATATCATATATGTGTACTTGTATGCAAGTTAATTCCATGTGCAGTAAATTAAAAGGAATTTTCAAACATATCGGTCTCACGACATGGACACATGCATACGTATGCCTCGAGTGACATGGCATTTTAATTCAAAAAATAGAAAAATGATGAGAAACACATGAAACCTTGGTTGATGTAATGTCATGCCACCAAGATGATGTGGTAAAGAAATTGGCATGTTTGACGAAAGTTTGGACACACACCCCTCACAACCGGAGCAACTCGCTAGAAGGTTCATGGTTCTGAGAGGGAACAATGCATGTTTGATGACGAACGGGAGATGGCTTCCTCTTACGGCCTTGAAATTTTTTCAACGTCTAACGTGCACTACTACAACTGTAATGTGAAATTTTGGAAAATACTAGGGGTCAGTTGACCTTTTAAATACATTTAATTGATTTTATAGCCATTTAATGACCGTAATTCAAATTTGAACTACATCTAAATGCAACATGTAACCGAAACGGTTTGAAAAATCATATTTGTGTACTTGTGTGCGAGTTAATTCCATGTGCAGTAAACTAGAAGGAATTTCAAACATATTTGTATCACGACATGGACACATATGCATGAATACGTATGCATGGAGTGGCATGGCATTTTAATTCCAAAAAAAATCAGAAACACATGAAACCTCGGCTGATCTAATCATGCCACCAAGATGATGTGGTAAAGAAATTGGCATGTTTGACGAAAGTTTGGACACACACCCCTCACAAACCGGAGCAACTCGCTAGAAGGTTCGTGGTTCCGAGAGGGAACAATGCATGTTTGATGACGAACGGGAGATAGCTTCCTCTTACGGCCTTGAAATATTTCTACGTCTAACATGCACTACTACAACTGTAATGTGAAATTTTGGAAAATTCTAGGGGTCATTTGACCTTTTAAAGACATTTAAGTGATTTTCTAACCATTTAATGACCGTAATTCAAATTTGAACTACATCTACATGCAACGCCTAACCAAAACGTTTTGAAATATCATATATGTGTACTTGTGTGCGAGTTAATTCCATGTGCAGTAAATTAAAAGGAATTTTCAAACATATCGGTCTCACGACATGGACACATGCATACGTATGCCTGGAGTGACATGGCATTTTAATTCAAAAAATAGAAAAATGATGAGAAACACATGAAACCTTGGTTGATGTAATGTCATGCCACCAAGATGATGTGGTAAAGTAATTGGCATGTTTGACGAAAGTTTGGACACACACCCCTCACAACCGGAGCAACTCGCTAGAAGGTTCATGGTTCTGAGAGGGAACAATGCATGTTTGATGAGGAACGGGAGATAGCTTCCTCTTACGGTCGTGAAATTTTTTCAACGTCTAACGTGCACTACTACAACTGTAATGTGAAATTTTGGTAAATTCTAGGGGTCATTTGACCTTTTAAATACATTTAATTGATTTTATAGCCATTTAATGACCATAATTCAAATTTGAACTACATCTAAATGCAACACG
Source organism: Triticum aestivum (assembly GCF_018294505.1). Lineage (NCBI taxonomy): Eukaryota > Viridiplantae > Streptophyta > Magnoliopsida > Poales > Poaceae > Triticum > Triticum aestivum. The sequence continues at coordinate 260,455,401 of NC_057805.1, forward strand.
TAACCCAAACGGTTTGAAAAATCATATTTGTGTACTTGTGTACGAGTTAATTCCATGTGCAGTAAACTAGAAGGAATTTCAAACATATTTGTATCACGACATGGACACATATGCATGAATACGTATGCATGGAGTGGCATGGCATTTTAATTCCAAAAAAATTAGAAACACATGAAACCTTGGTTGATATAATGTCATGCCACCAAGATGATGTGGTAAAGAAATTGGCATGTTTGACGAAAGTTTGGACACACACCCCTCACAAACCGGAGCAACTCGCTAGAAGGTTCGTGGTTCCGAGAGGGAACAATGCATGTTTGATGACGAACGGGAGATAGCTTCCTCTTACGGCCTTGAAATATTTCTACGTCTAACATGCACTACTACAACTGTAATGTGAAATTTTGGAAAATTCTAGGGGTCATTTGACATTTTAAAGACATTTAAGTGATTTTCTAACCATTTAATGACCGTAATTCAAATTTGAACTACATCTACATGCAACGCCTAACCAAAACGTTTTGAAATATCATATATGTGTACTTGTGTGCGAGTTAATTCCATGTGCAGTAAATTAAAAGGAATTTTCAAACATATCGGTCTCACGACATGGACACATGCATACGTATGCCTGGAGTGACATGGCATTTTAATTCAAAAAATAGAAAAATGACGAGAAACACATGAAACCTTGGTTGATGTAATGTCATGCCACCAAGATGATGTGGTAAAGAAATTGGCATGTTTGACGAAAGTTTGTACACACACCCCTCACAACCGGAGCAACTCGCTAGAAGGTTCATGGTTCTGAGAGGGAACAATGCATGTTTGATGAGGAACGGGAGATAGCTTCCTCTTACGGCCTTGAAATTTTTTCAACGTCTAACTTGCACTACTACAACTGTAATGTGAAAATTTGGTAAATTCTAGGGGTCATTTGACCTTTTAAATACATTTAATTGATTTTATAGCCATTTAATGACCGTAATTCAAATTTGAACTACATCTAAATGCAACATGTAACCGAAACGGTTTGAAAAATCATATTTGTGTACTTGTGTGCGAGTTAATTCCATGTGCAGTAAACTAGAAGGAATTTCAAACATATTTGTATCACGACATGGACACATATGCATGAATACGTATGCATGGAGTGGCATGGCATTTTAATTCCAAAAAAAATCAGAAACACATGAAACCTCGGTTGATCTAATGTCATGCCACCAAGATGATGTGGTAAAGAAATTGGCATGTTTGACGAAAGTTTGGACACACACCCCTCACAAACCGGAGCAACTCGCTAGAAGGTTCATGGTTCCGAGAGGGAACAATGCATGTTTGATGACGAACGGGAGATAGCTTCCTCTTACGGCCTTGAAATATTTCTACGTCTAACATGCACTACTACAACTGTAATGTGAAATTTTGGAAAATTCTAGGGGTCATTTGACCTTTTAAAGACATTTAAGTGATTTTCTAACCATTTAATGACCGTAATTCAAATTTGAAGTACATCTACATGCAACGCCTAACCAAAACGTTTTGAAATATCATATATGTGTACTTGTGTGCGAGTTAATTCCATGTGCAGTAAATTAGAAGGAATTTTCAAACATATCGGTCTCACGACATGGACACATGCATACGTATGCCTGGAGTGACATGGCATTTTAATTCAAAAAATAGAAAAATGATGAGAAACACATGAAACCTTGGTTGATGTAATGTCATGCCACCAAGATGATGTGGTAAAGTAATTGGCATGTTTGACGAAAGTTTGGACACACACCCCTCACAACCGGAGCAACTCGCTAGAAGGTTCATGGTTCTGAGAGGGAACAATGCATGTTTGATGAGGAACGGGAGATAGCTTCCTCTTACGGTCGTGAAATTTTTTCAACGTCTAACGTGCACTACTACAACTGTAATGTGAAATTTTGGTAAATTCTAGTGGTCATTTGACCTTTTAAATACATTTAATTGATTTTATAGCCATTTAAGGACCATAATTCAAATTTGAACTACATCTAAATGCAACACGTAACCGAAACGGTTTGAAAAATCATATTTGTGTACTTGTGTGCGAGTTAATTCCATGTGCAGTAAACTAGAAGGAATTTCAAACATATTTGTATCACGACATGGACACATATGCATGAATACGTATGCATGGAGTGGCACGGCATTTTAATTCCAAAAAAACAGAAACACATGAAACCTTGGTTGATCTAATGTCATGCCACCGAGATGATGTGGTAAAGGAATTGGAATGTTTGACGAAAGTTTGGACACACACCCCTCACAAACCGGAGCAACTCGCTAGAAGGTTCGTAGTTCCGAGAGGGAACAATGCATGTTTGATGACGAACGGGAGATAGCTTCCTCTTACGGCCTTGAAACTTTTCTACGTCTAACATGCACTACTACAACTGTAATGTGAAATTTTGGAAAATTCTAGGGGTCATTTGACCTTTTAAAGACATTTAAGTGATTTTCTAACCATTTAATGACCGTAATTCAAATTTGAACTACATCTACATGCAACGCCTAACCAAAACGTTTTGAAAAATCATATATGTGTACTTGTGTGCGAGTTAATTCCATGTGCAGTAAATTAGAAGGAATTTTCAAACATATTGGTCTCACGACATGGACACATGCATACGTATGCCTGGAGTGACATGGCATTTTAATTCAAAAAATAGAAAAATGATGAGAAACACATGAAACCTTGGTTGATGTAATGTCATGCCACCAAGATGATGTGGTAAAGAAATTGGCATGTTTGACGAAAGTTTGGACACACACCCCTCACAACCGGAGCAACTCGCTAGAAGGTTCATGGTTCTGAGAGGGAACAATGCATGTTTGATGACGAACGGGAGATAGCTTCCTCTTACGGCCTTGAAATTTTTTCAACGTCTAACGTGCACTACTACAACTGTAATGTGAAATTTTGGTAAATTCTAGGGGTCATTTGACCTTTTAAATACTAGGGGTCATTTGACCTTTTAAATACATTTAATTGATTTTATAGCCATTTAATGACCGTAATTCAAATTTGAACTACATCTAAATGCAACATGTAACTGAAACGGTTTGAAAAATCATATTTGTGTACTTGTGTGCGAGTTAATTCCATGTGCAGTAAACTAGAAGGAATTTCAAACATATTTGTATCACGACATGGACACATATGCATGAATACGTATGCATGGAGTGGCATGGCATTTTAATTCCAAAAAAAATCAGAAACACATGAAACCTCAGTTGATCTAATGTCATGCCACCAAGATGATGTGGTAAAGAAATTGGCATGTTTCACGAAAGTTTGGACACACACCCCTCACAAACCGGAGCAACTCGCTAGAAGGTTCGTGGTTCCGAGAGGGAACAATGCATGTTTGATGACGAACGGGAGATAGCTTCCTCTTACGGCCTTGAAATATTTCTACGTCTAACATGCACTACTACAACTGTAATGTGAAATTTTGGAAAATTCTAGGGGTCATTTGACCTTTTGAAGACATTTAAGTGATTTTCTAACCATTTAATGACCGTAATTCAAATTTGAACTACATCTACATGCAACGCCTAACCAAAACGTTTTGAAATATCATATATGTGTACTTGTGTGCGAGTTAATTCCATGTGCAGTAAATTAAAAGGAATTTTCAAACATATCGGTCTCACGACATGGACACATGCATACGTATGCCTGGAGTGACATGGCATTTTAATTCAAAAAATAGAAAAATGATGAGAAACACATGAAACCTTGGTTGATGTAATGTCATGCCACCAAGATGATGTGATAAAGTAATTGGCATGTTTGACGAAAGTTTGGACACACACCCCTCACAACCGGAGCAACTCGCTAGAAGGTTCATGGTTCTGAGAGGGAACAATGCATGTTTGATGACGAACGGGAGATAGCTTCCTCTTACGGCCTTGACATTTTTTTCAACATCTAACGTGCACTACTACAACTGTAATGTGAAAATTTGGTAAATTCTACGGGTCATTTGACCTTTTAAAGACATTTAAGTGATTTTCTAACCATTTAATGACCGTAATTCAAATTCGAACTACATCTACATGCAATGCCTAACCAAAACGTTTTGAAATATCATATATGTGTACTTGTGTGCGAGTTAATTCCATGTGCAGTAAATTAAAAGGAAGTTTCACACATATCGGTCTCACGACATGGACACATGCATACGTATGCCTGGAGTGACATGGCATTTTAATTCAAAAAATAGAAAAATGATGAGAAACACATGAAACCTTGGTTGATCTAATGTCATGCCACCAAGATGATGTGGTAAAGAAATTGGCATGTTTGACGAAAGTTTGGACACACACCCCTCACAAACCGGAGCAACTCGCTAGAAGGTTCGTGATTCCGAGAGGGAACAATGCATGTTTGATGACGAACGGGAGATAGCTTCCTCTTACGGCCTTGAAATTTTTCTACGTCTAACATGTACTACTACATCTGTAATGTGAAATTTTGGAAAATTCTAGGGGTCATTTGACCTTTTAAAGACATTTAAGTGATTTTCTAACCATTTAATGACCGTAATTCAAATTTGAACTACATCTACATGCAACGCCTAACCAAAACATTTTGAAATATCATATATGTGTACTTGTGTGCGAGTTAATTCCATGTGCAGTAAATTAAAAGGAAGTTTCAAACATATCGGTCTCACGACATGGACACATGCATACGTATGCCTGGAGTGACATGGCATTTTAATTCAAAAAATAGAAAAATGATGAGAAACACATGAAACCTTGGTTGATGTAATGTCATGCCACCAAGATGATGTGGTAAAGAAATTGGCATGTTTGACGAAAGTTTGGACACACACCCCTCACAACAGGAGCAACTCGCTAGAAGGTTCATGGTTCTGAGTGGGAACAATGCATGTTTGATGAGGAACGGGAGATAGCTTCCTCTTACGGCCTTGAAATTTTTTCAATGTCTAACGTGCACTACTACAACTGTAATGTGAAATTTTGGTAAATTCTAGGGGTCATTTGACCTTTTAAATAAGTTTAATTGATTTTATAGCCATTTAATGACCGTAATTCAAATTTGAACTACAGCTAAATGCAACACGTAACCGAAACGGTTTGAAAAATCATATTTGTGTACTTGTGTGCGAGTTAATTCCATGTGCAGTAAACTAGAAGGAATTTCAAATATATTTGTATCACGACATGGACACATATGCATGAATACGTATGCATGGAGTGGCATGGCATTTTAATTCCCAAAAAAAATCAGAAACACATGAAACCTTGGTTGATCTAATGTCATGCCACCAAGATGATGTGGTAAAGAAATTGGCATGTTTGACGAAAGTTTGGACACACACCCCTCACAAACCGGAGCAACTCGCTAGAAGGTTCGTAGTTCCGAGAGGGAACAATGCATGTTTGATGACGAACGGGAGATAGCTTCCTCTTGCGGCCTTGAAACTTTTCTACGTCTAACATGCACTACTACAACTATAATGTGAAATTTTGGAAAACTCTAGGGGTCATTTGACCTTTTAAAGACATTTAAGTGATTTTCTAACCTTTTAATGACCGTAATTCAAATTTGAACTACATCTACATGCAACGCCTAACCAAAACGTTTTGAAAAATCATATATGTGTACTTGTGTGCGAGTTAATTCCATGTGCAATAAATTAGAAGGAATTTTCAAACATATTGGTCTCACGACATGGACACATGCATACGTATGCCTGGAGTGACATGGCATTTTAATTCAAAAAATAGAAAAATGATGAGAAACACATGAAACCTTGGTTGATGGAATGTCATGCCACCAAGATGATGTGGTAAAGAAATTGGCATGTTTGACGAAAGTTTGGACACACACCCCTCACTAACCGGAGCAACTCGCTAGAAGGTTCATGGTTCTGAGAGGGAACAATGCATGTTTGATGACGAACGGGAGATAGCTTCCTCTTACGGCCTTGAAATTTTCTCAACGTCTAACGTGCACTAGTACAACTGTAATGTGAAATTTTGGAAAATTCTAGGGGTCATTTGACCTTTTAAATACGTTTAATTGATTTTATAGCCATTTAATGACCGTAATTCAAATTTGAACTACATCTAAATGCAACACGTAACCGAAACGGTTTGAAAAATCATATTTGTGTACTTGTGTGCGAGTTAATTCCATGTGCAGTAAACTAGAAGGAATTTCAAACATATTTGTATCACGACATGGACACGTATGCATGAATACGTATGCATGGCGTGGCATGGCATTTTAATTCCAAAAAAAATCAGAAACAGATGAAACCTTGGTTGATGTAATGTCATGCCACCAAGATGATGTGGTAAAGAAATTGGCATGTTTGACGAAAGTTTGGACACACACCCCTCACAAACCGGAGCAACTCGCTAGAAGGTTCGTGGTTCCGAGAGGGAACAATGCATGTTTGATGACGAACGGGAGATAGCTTCCTCTTACGGCCTTGAAATATTTCTACGTCTAACATGCACTACTACATCTGTAATGTGAAATTTTGGAAAATTCTAGGGGTCATTTGACCTTTTAAAGACATTTAAGTGATTTTCTAACCATTTAATGACCGTAATTCAAATTCGAACTACATCTACATGCAACGCCTATCCAAAACATTTTGAAATATCATATATGTGTACTTGTGTGCGAGTTAATTCCATGTGCAGTAAATTAAAAGGAAGTTTCAAACATATCGGTCTCACGACATGGACACATGCATACGTATGCCTGGAGTGACATGGCATTTTAATTCAAAAAATAGAAAAATGATGAGAAACACATGAAACCTTGGTTGATGTAATGTCATGCCACCAAGATGATGTGGTAAAGAAATTGGCATGTTTGACGAAAGTTTGGACACACACCCCTCACAACCGGAGCAAGTCGCTAGAAGGTTCATGGTTCTGAGAGGGAACAATGCATGTTTGATGACGAACGGGAGATAGCTTCCTCTTACGGCCTTGAAATTTTTTCAACGTCTAACGTGCACTACTACAACTGTAATGTGAAATTTTGGTAAATTCTAGGGGTCATTTGACCTTTTAAATACGTTTAATTGATTTTATAGCCATTTAATGACCGTAATTCAAATTTGAACTGCAGCTAAATGCAACACGTAACCGAAATGGTTTGAAAAATCATATTTGTGTACTTGTGTGCGAGTTAATTCCATGTGCAGTAAACTCGGAGGAATTTCAAACATATTTGTATCACGAGATGGACACATATGCATGAATACGTATGCATGGAGTGGCATGGCATTTTAATTCCAAAAAAAATCAGAAACACATGAAACCTTGGTTGATCTAATGTCATGCCACCAAGATGATGTGGTAAAGAAATTGGCATGTTTGACGAAAGTTTGGACACACACCCCTCACAAACCGGAGCAACTCGCTAGAAGGTTCGTGGTTCCGAGAGGGAACAATGCATGTTTGATGACGAACGGGAGATAGCTTCCTCTTACGGCCTTGAAACTTTTCTACGTCTAACATGCACTACTACAACTGTAATGTGAAATTTTGGAAAATTCTAGGGGTCATTTGACCGTTTAAAGACATTTAAGTGATTTTCTAACCATTTAATGACCGTAATTCAAATTTGAACTACATCTACATGCAAATCTTAACAAAAACGTTTTGAAATATCATATATGTGTACTTGTGTGCGAGTTAATTCCATGTGCAGTAAATTAAAAGGAATTTTCAAACATATCGGTCTCACGACATGGACACATGCATACGTATGCCTGGAGTGACATGGCATTTTAATTCAAAAAATAGAAAAATGATGAGAAACACGTGAAACCTTGGTTCATGGAATGTCATGCCACCAAGATGATGTGGTAAAGAAATTGGCATGTTTGACGAAAGTTTGGACACACACCCCTCACAACAGGAGCAACTCGCTAGAAGGTTCATGGTTCTGAGTGGGAACAATGCATGTTTGATGACGAACGGGAGATAGCTTCCTCTTACGGCCTTGAAATTTTTTCAATGTCTAACGTGCACTACTACAACTGTAATGTGAAATTTTGGTAAATTCTAGGGGTCATTTGACCTTTTAAATACGCTTAATTGATTTTATAGCCATTTAATGACCGTAATTCAAATTTGAACTACATCTAAATGCAACACGTAACCGAAACGGTTTGAAAAATCATATTTGTGTACTTGTGTGCGAGTTAATTCCATGTGCAGTAAACTAGAAGGAATTTCAAACATATTTGTATCACGACATGGACACATATGCATGAATACGTATGCATGGAGTGGCATGGCATTTTAATTCCAAAAAAATCAGAAACACATGAAACCTTGGTTGATCTAATGTCATGCCACCAAGATGATGTGGTAAAGAAATTGGCATGTTTGACGAAAGTTTGGACACACACCCCTCACAAACCGGAGCAAGTCGCTAGAAGGTTCATGGTTCTGAGAGGGAACAATGCATGTTTGATGACGAACGGGAGATAGCTTCCTCTTACGGCCTTGAAATTTTTTCAACGTCTAACGTGCACTACTACAACTGTAATGTGAAATTTTGGTAAATTCTAGGGGTCATTTGACCTTTTAAATACGTTCAATTGATTTTATAGCCATTTAATGACCGTAATTCAAATTTGAACTGCAGCTAAATGCAACACGTAACCGAAACGGTTTGAAAAATCATATTTGTGTACTTGTGTGCGAGTTAATTCCATGTGCAGTAAACTCGGAGGAATTTCAAACATATTTGTATCACGAGATGGACACATGCATACGTATGCCTGGAGTGACATGGCATTTTAATTCAAAAAATAGAAAAATGATGAGAAACACATGAAACCTTGGTTGATGGAATGTCATGCCACCAAGATGATGTGGTAAAGAAATTGGCATGTTTGACGAAAGTTTGGACACACACCCCTCACTAACCGGAGCAACTCGCTAGAAGGTTCATGGTTCTGAGAGGGAACAATGCATGTTTGATGACGAACGGGAGATAGCTTCCTCTTACGGCCTTGACATTTTTTTCAACATCTAACGTGCACTACTACAACTGTAATGTGAAATTTTGGAAAATTCTACGGGTCATTTGACCTTTTAAAGACATTTAAGTGATTTGCTAACCATTTAATGACCGTAATTCAAATTTGAACTACATCTACATGCAACGCCTAACCAAAACAGTTTGAAAAATCATATCTGTGTACTTGTGTACGAGTTAATTCCATGTGTAGTAAATTAGAAGTAATTTTCAAACATACTAGTCTGACGACATGGACACATGCATACGTATGCATGGAGTGACATGGCATTTTAATTCAAAAAAAATAGGAAAATGACCAGAAATACATGAAACCTTGGTTGATGTAATGTCATGCACCAAGATGATGTGGTATAGAAATTGGCATGTTTGATGAATATTTGGACACACGCCCCTCACAAACCGGAGCAACTCGCTAGAAGGTTCATGGTTGCGAGAGGGAACAATGCATGTTTGATGACGAACGGAAGATAGCTTCCTCTTACGGCCTTCAAATTTTTTCCTACGTTTAACGTGCGCTAATACAACTTTCATGTGAAAATTTGGTAAATTTCAGGGGTTATTTGACCTTCTAATTACATTTAAGTGATTTTCTAACCATTTAATGACCGTAATTCAAAGTTAAACTACATCTACATGCAACGCCTAACCAAAACGGTTTGAAAAATCATATTTTTGTGTACTTGTGTGCGAGTTAATTCCATGTGCAGTAAATTCAAATGAATTTTCAAACATATTGGTGTCAAGGCATGGGCACATGCATGGAGTGCATGCCATGGCATTTTAATTCCAAAAAATAAAAAAAGATCAGAAAAACATGAAACCTTGCTTGATTTAATGTCATGCCGCCAAGATGATGTGGTAAAGAAATTGGCCTGGTTGATGAAATTTTGGACACACACCCCTCACAAACCGAAGCAACTCACTAGAAGGTTCATGGTTGCGAGACGGAACAATGCATGTTTGCTGACGGACGGGAGATAGCTTCCTCTTACGGCCTTCAATTTGTTTCCTCCGTTTAACGTGCGCCAATACAACTGTCATGTGAAAATTTGGAAATTTTCAGGGGTCATTTGACCTTTTGACATTTAAGTGATTTTCTAACCATTTAATGACCGTTATTAAAATTTGAACTACATCTACATGCAACGCCTAACCAAAACGGTTTGAAAAATCATATTTTTGTGTACTTGTGTGCGAGTTAAAAAATCATCAGACGATGTAAATATCTGGTGTTCAAAATAGAAAATGTAAAGATCTGGCAAGACAACCGGCCCCCACACGATTGGCACTCTATCTCGCGGCTCGAGGTTTGGTAGGTGATTGGCGGGGGTCATTAATCAGACACGGTTCTGTATTGGAAACCGTAAGCTATTATGTTCACACACGGATCTGCTGGGGGAATTGTGTGTAATTCAAACTACAGTACTCGTAAATTCCGGTGACCGGCGTGTGTACTGTCCCCGTCGATCTAGATTCCGGCCGCCAATAAATACTACCTTGCTCACGTCATCCTGCCTGCATTCTCATCTACATCCTCCCCTCGCTCGCCCTATCTCTCTCTCTCTCCCTCTCTCTCAAATCTCTGCCATGGCGCCGCCGGTCTGCCCACGCGCCGACTAGGAGTTGCCGCCCCCCGAGGATGCTCACTTGATTAGCAGCGATGAGGACCCCTACGTGCCGCTTGACAAGGTTGCGCCGGACCCCCCAAGTTTGGATTGGTTTTGGGGCCAGTACAATCTTTGTCTGTGGAAGTCGTTGCGGCCGGCTGAGAAAGCCAGGCAAGTGGCGTTCAAGAAGGAGATGGCGGAGGAGGAAGCCAGGTACCTGGCGGCCCGTGAAGCCCGTGATGCCGCCTGGAAAAAGGAGGCAGCAGAGCTTTGGGGGTGGGCGCGTCATCGTGCCAAGGAGGTATACGAAGACGGGTATTTCGAAAGGAAGGTCATAGGCGTTGGGCGCCTCGTCGCAGCATGGAGGTGGGCCGATAAGCTCCAGCGTGCCACCGACGAGGAGCTCCGGTGGGCGCCCAACGAAATGGCAAGATCGGCCGCGTGCGTCCGCCAGCAAGAGGCAGATCGGTACGTCAAGCGCTGCAAGGCAGAGGAGTCGGAGTACTGCCTCCGCACTGGGAAGACGCCGTGCACCAGGGAGCTGCTGACGAGGGGCTGCCGGAATACTGGCCCCAGGAGGGATTATTAGTTTTATTATTGTTCGTTTTCAATTTTATGCATTGTACCTAGTAGTTAAGTATCATCACGTATATGTGATGATATTATATATATATATATTCTATGATGATCTAATGAACAATTAATATATATATATATTATGAATTCCATTTTCTGTCTGTTTTTGTATACTAATTTGAATCTAGCTGTTATCATCCACATATACAGAATGGAAAGCGTATATACACACATTGAAATAGAACATATAAGAATGGAAAACAAAGTACACACATTGAAACAGAGCAATACTACGATTGCTGTGAATACAAAGCTATCCACGTTGAAACAACTTTTCAAAATAAAACGCGTCCATGAGACCATGACCAGCAGCCCTTGCCTAGGGTAGCTCTTGGCTCTACCTGAACTTGTGCAGGAGTTCGTACAAGCGGTCGACACGCTCGCGGTACATCTGGAGCGCGATCTCGAGCTCCAAGTCGGCTATTTCATCGGAGATCACCAGCTCGAGGATGCGACGGCCATGTTCCTCTACTGCGCCCAGGTGGACACCTGGGCCAAGGAGGCGGTCGAGCCTACGGACCAGCGCGTTGGCATCCAGCGGGCCGCGGACAAGGCGAACGGCGGCACCCATGCGAACGGCACGGCGGGCGTCCGGTGCAAGTACGGCGTGGCCGGCATCTGGTGCAAGTACAGCGCTGAAGGCCTCTGCCCACTCCTGGCGAGGAATGGGGGTACTGACGGGACGTGTACCCAGCTGCAACGCCGTGTCGACAGCAGGCAAGCGCCGATGGATCCGCTCTTGCTGTGCGGTGCACCGCACCTCTCGCTCTGCGGCGCTCCAACAGTCTCGCCGTGCGGCGAGCCGCAGCCTATCAGCGCGGACGTGCCTAGCTTGCTCTGCGGCGCGCCATCAATCATGTTGTGCGGCAAGCTGTGGCCTGTCGGCGCTGACATTCCTATCTTGATCCACGGCGCTCAAGCGCCATGCGCCAAAGGTCTGCTCAACCCTGGCGATGACGCGCATCACAGCGTCCTCCATCGCGTTGCCGGGGAGCGCCTCGGCCTCGACGGGCCATGCGCCTGCTCGTTTTCCTCGTCGACGAGCGCCTTCGTGCGTCGCGTGCCCCCTATGCGCAATATAGAAGGGTGGCGGGAAATAGGTGAGGAAATGGCGGGAAACGGTGGCGTGTTCATAAAAATCCATCAATTAATGGAAACTTAGCATCGAGCTAGCACAAGAAGTAAATGATGATCAGATGAACACGGACCACACTAGGGATCCCGTCGGTGGTGAATTCATCAATCCAAACGGTTAAATACTAGCAAGTGTTTGCCCACAACACACACGGCCTATTCCATCATAAATAGGTCGGATGGATCAACAGTATGCCACGTATCGCACATTGTCAAAAAGTAATGCGGTAGACCTTCTTTAACATGTGTTAAAAAATAAAAAAATAAAAAACAAGGACCTCGAGGTTTAATTAGCTGAGGGAATGGGGCATTTCGGTTATTTGACCAAAATGACCCATCCTATCACCTAATTTAACATCGACACAATTTCTCATCCAGTCACCCATCCAATGGCTACTCCAGCCTGAGCACACTTAACTTGATAGTTTTCTTACATAAGCTACTGGTGGAACAGCTAGTCCTTGATGATAGGAATGCCTCTTCGCATCCTTATGGCGTATCCGGATGACCGCCCGTCCCACAGTGGCCAATAGATCTTGTGTAGACAGAGCATATCTCATACATCTTATTAGAAGCAATCATCTGCGTTATTATCGATCTTTGCACACATTTCTTATTACAGACCTGTTTGCCGCGTATCACACACATCTTATTATATTAAACCGTTTCTGTTCTCTTGCCTAATCACAAACAGTTCATCCGAGTGAACCGTATGCTGTACATTGCACACACCTTTGATCTGGCTGACCGTTTCTTTTGTGTTGCCTAATCACAAATAGTTCATCCGAGTGAACCGTATGCTGTGTATCGCATACGCCTCCATCTGGCTGCCCGTTTCTTTTGTTCCTCCTCATCGCAAACAGTTCATTGAACTAAACCGTATGCCCTTCATCGCACACACAACTAAATTCAGAACCGTGTTTGATGCATCCGTCATCGCAAACGTTTTACACATTTCTGACGGTTTTCATATAGCACCATTTGCGATTATGGCATCGCACACAGTTTCTGGAAGGGTCTCTGATCGTAGTGTGCGTTAACAGCATCTTGCAGTAGTGTAGAGTGATCGTCAAGAAGACCACCTAGAGATTCCCCCACACGTCTATGCTGCTTGCCGCCTTGGTATATCCATCCTTCGAAAGGATCGATGATCAGGCCGTCGTGAGGGGCCTATGGAAAAGAAACCTAAAGAGGATAAAAAGAAAACGGAAAGTAAGTGTGCCCGAGGAAGGTCGAGCCGTATTATGGACCACAATTGAGTTATGCCTCCGTCTTTGCCCATGGTATTTTGAGTGCGTAGTTATGTACGTGCGGTACGTACGCTGCCATTTGGTCGGGACTGAGACGGAGGCCGAATTGCTAGTCGGACTCCTAACGAGCTGGACTATCAAGCTGCGGAGTAGTCCGGACTCGTTTGACAGTGTCCGGGAGCTTGGCCGCTGAATTAAAATTCTGCTTGATAAGGCCGCTTTGTACTTCCGCTGCCAGGGCCGCGGTGTGCTCCTTGGTACGGAGGGAGCGTTCCGTGTTTCCATTGACTGTTATGACATCGCGTGTTCCGGGCATCTTGAGTTTGAGATAAGCATAGTGTGGAACCGCATTGAATCGAGCAAATGCAGTTCATCCGAGCAGTGCGTGATGGCCACTGCAGAAGGGGGCGATATCGAAGATCAAGTCTTTGCTTCGGAAGTTGTCCGGGCATCCGAAGGTGACTTCCAATGTGATTGAGCCCGTGCAGTGGGCCTCTACACATGGTATTACTCCTTTAAAGGTAGTTTTGTGGGTTTGATCCTTGATGGATCGATGCCCATGTTGTGGACTGTATCCTGATAGAGCAGGTTGAGGCTGCTGCCACTGTCCATGAGGACTCGCGTGAGGTGGAATCCATCAATGATTGGGTCGAGGACCAGTGCGACTGAACCGCCATGACGGATACTGGTCGGATGGTCCCTGCGATCGAAGGTGATCGGACAGGACGACCATGGGTTGAATTTTGGGGTGATTGGCTTTATCGCATAGACGTCCCTGAGCGCGCGTTTGCGCTACCTCCTAGGGATATGAGTAACGTATATCATGCTCACCATTTTTACTTGGGGGGGGGGACTTCTTCTGTCCCCCTATGTTCGGCGGATGGGGCTCCTCGTCGTCGTCCTCACTTTGCGACCCCTTCTCCTTGTTCTCGGTATTTGACTTGCCGACCTGTTTAAAGACCCAACAGCTTCTGTTGGTATTATTGGCGGGTTTATCAGGGGTGCCGTGGATTTGACATGGGCGATCGAGTATGCGGTCCAAGCTGGATGATCCCGGATTGTTTCTTTTAAATGGCTTCTTCCGCTGGCCGGACCTGGAGCCACTAAATCCGGCGTGGACCGTCGTGTCATCGGTATTGTCATCGTTGCTTCGACGCTTGTGCCCGTTGCGTCGGGGCTTGCCGTTGCTATTTCTGGCTTCAGAGGTGCCAGGTTCGCTTGCATTATTATTGTTTCGGGCTAGCCAGCTATCTTCGCCCGCGCAAAAGCGGGTCATAAGTGCTATGAGGGCTGCCATGGACTTCGGGTTTTCTTGGCCGAGATGTCGGGCGAGCCATTCATCGCGAATGCTATGCTTAAAGTCCGCTAGGGCTTCGGCATCCGGATAGTCGACGATCTGGTTCTTTTTAGTTAGGAACCTAGTCCAGAATTTCCTGGCTGATTCTCCGGGTTGTTGAACTATGTGACTTAAGTCATCGGCATCCGGAGGTCGGACGTATGTACCTTGGAAGTTGTCGCGGAAGGCGTCTTCCAAGTCCTCCCAGCTGCCAATAGAGTTTTCTGGCAGATTATTTAACCAGTGCGGAGCTGGTCCCTTGAGTTTTAGCAGGAGGTATTTGATGGCATGAAGATCATCACCGCGGGCCATATGAATATGGAGAAGAAAGTCCTCAATCCATACCGCGGGATATGTTGTTCCATCGTATGATTCGATATTCACGGGTTTAAACCCTTCTGGGAATTCGTGCTCCATTAGTTCATCAGTGAAGCAGAGGGGGTGTGCGGCGCCTCTATATCGGTCCAAGTCGCGACGTAGCTCGGATGGAGTCCATCTGCGGTTTTCGGCCCGGACGTGGTTATGCCTGTCACGTCCGGCTAGGTATCCGTCGTCGCGCGTCGGGGCACGCCCCCGTGATCCGTAGATCGATCTGGTCTGACCTGCCAAATTTTCCAGGTCCTGCCACAGGTCATATGTATATCCCCGAGCTGTTGTGTCTCTACCTTTACGGCGAGGTGGTATGGGCTGGTGTTTGGCTTGAGTTGCCGTTTTTCCCGGCCACGTGGTGGTCGGTCAGCCGCGTTACACGCTGATGGTACGGGCTCAAGTGCCTCGCGTCGAATTGAGGTAGAAGTTTATGCTTCGGGTAACTTTTGGTTGGGCGCTCGAGGCCATATTCCTCGGCTGCCAGGACATTAGTCCACCCGTCGTTGAGTAGATCTTGATCAGCTTGAAGCTACCGCTGCTTCTTTTTTAGGCTCCTTGCAGTGGCTATTAGCCGGCGCTTAAAGCGCTCCTGCTCGAGAGGTTCCTCATGCACAATAAAGTATTCGTCGCCGAGGCTCACCTCATCCTTAGAGGGTGGAAGATAATTGTTGTCCTCCGAGTCTTCATTTACAGCCTGTTCATCAGGACTAACTTTCCCATCTTCCCGATCGTCCTTTTCGGAGGTTGGCTCGACGCGTTCTTCTTGGTCTTCGGCGTCGTCCAGAGTATTGTTGTCTCTCGTGCCGGTATTGCTGTCTTTTCCACGGCGTGATTTAGAGCGGCGCCGGTGACGTCAGTGCTTTGGTTGTATCTCAGGAGGTTTATCCTCAACTGCATTTTTCTCGTTATCGACGATACCCTCTTTGGGTGTATCCACCATGTACATGTCATACGAAGAGGTGGCCTTCCAGCGTCTGGTAAACGGCGGGTTTTGGGCCTGCTCTTCTCTGGCATTGTCGTCCATACCGTCGATGTCTTCGTAGCCATAATCGAGCATGTCCGTTAAGTCCTCGATAGTGGCTATGAAGTGGGTGGTGGGTGGGACATAAAATTCCCTGCTCTCAGCCCCTAGTCCGGGCTAGGCGCAGTTCAGACGTTGCTCCTCTGTAATGATGAGGGATCGCATCAAGTCCAGAGCCTCGCTTAAAGGCGAGGTTTGGCCAGGGAGAAGAGAGTCCGTGGAGTACGGCGGGAAGGAGACTCCTTGCCCGAGCTCACATGATGCTGACTCCGAGGGTTCGGAGCCAGTGTCCGGAGAAGAGTCCGGCTTCATGATGGTTGCCAACGACACTACTTCCTCTGGCTCTCCCGTACTGGGCTTAGTGGCCGCTGATAGTCCCGCGGGCTCAGGAATCCTGTCTTCGGACCTGGCGATGCGCTCCGGATCTAAGGCCAGAGCGGAGGTTGGGGTCGTGAACCCTTGGAATATCAAGTCTCCTCGGATATCAGCGACATAGTCCAGATTTCCAAAACTAATCTGGTGACCTGGGGCGTAGCTGTCGATCTGCTCTAGATGGCCAAGCGAGTTGGCCCGCAGTGCGAAGCTGCCGAATACGAAGATCTGGCCGGGGAGGAAAACCTCCCCCAGGGCGGCATTGTTGTAGATGACTGATGGAGCCATCGAACCATCTGATGACGATGCAGCGGAACTCTCAATGAAAGCACCAATGTCGGTGTCAAAACCGGCGGATCTCGGGTAGGCGGTACCGAACTATGCGTCTAAGGTCGATGGTAATAGGAGATGGGGGACACGATGTTTACCCAGGTCCGGGCCCTCTTGATGGAGGTAATACCCTACTTCTTGCTGGATTGATCTTGATGAATATGAGGATTACAAGAGTTGATCTACCACGAGATCGTAATGGCTAAACCCTAGATGTCTAGCATGTATGATTGTGATTGCCTCTACGGACCAAATCCTCCAGTTTATATAGACACCGGAGGGGCCTAGGGTTGCACAGAGTCGGTTTACAGTGGAAGGAATTTTTGTATCCGAACGCCAAGCTTGGCTTCCACGCAAAGGAGAGTCCCATCCGGACAGGGGAGGAAGTCTTCTGTCTTGTATCTTCATGGCCCATCAGTCCGGCCCACGTCATATAGCCCGGACGCCGAGGACCCCTTAATCCAGGACTCCCTCAGCATATGCCTCAGGAGCCTGGCGTCTTTGAGGAGCGGCTCTTCAAGACATCAGCAGCTCCCCCTGCCGCAGGACCAGCAACGCCCTAGGAGGAGCTCCCCCAGCGCCCCAGCTTGCGGTCCAACCTCGGGAGCCCGCCTCCTCCTCGCGCTCGAGCCTCAGGAGGGGTGCTGGACCGAGGAGTTCAAGGCGTACCTGCTTCAGGGCACCCTGCCGGAGAAGGAGGAAGATGCTGAGAGCGTGGCTCGCCAGGCCACTTCATACTGCATCCGGGACGGTAAGCTCTATCGAAGGCGTCCGAACGATGTTTCTTTGTGATGCATCTCGAGGGAGTCGGCATGCGAGCTGCTGGCCGACATTCATGGCGGGGACTGCGGACATCACTCCTCATCGCGCACCCTCATGTGCAAGGCGTTCCGCATCGGATTCTACTGGCCCACGAAGCTCAACGATGCCGCATAATTGGTAAGATCCTATGAAGCCTGTCAATTCCATGCCAAGTAGTTCCACCAGCCCACTCAGGGCCTCCAGACCATTCCGCTCTCATGGCCATTCGCGGTCTGGGGGCTGGACATCCTGGGCCGTTCCCTCGAGCGCCTGGGGGCTACCGCTACCTCTACGTCGCCATTGACAAGTTCACCAAGTGTGCGGGAGTGGAGGCCATCTGCACCATCCCAGCTGGCTCGGCAGTTAAGTTCATCAAGGGCCTCGTGAGCCGGTTCGGGGTACCTAATCGCATCATCACTGACAATGGTTCGCAGTTCACCAACAACCTTTTCAAAACATATTGTGCTAACATTGGAACGTAGATATGCTACGCTTCGGTGGCACACCCCCGGAGCAATGGCCAGGCTGAGCGCACCAATGCAGAGGTCCTGAGAGGCCTCAAGGCAAGGACCTTAAAGTAGAAGCTCGAGGCCTGCGACAGTGTCACGCCCAATATGCGACTCTATCCTAAAGGAACTCGAAGGTACCACCAAGGATAGAACCGCATATTGACATGTTTTTCTAAGGTGGATATCATTACATTGTACCATTACATAAAAGTTGGGGATACATACAAAGCATACAAATGCCACAAGAATACATCAACATCATACATGAGAATAACATCCGACTACTGATGAAACACAAATAGAAACTCAAACAACATCCACCCTGCTAGCCCAGGCTGCCGACCAGGAACCTAACCCAAGATCGACGAAGAAGAAGAACTCCAAGACAAGCAAAACATCGCTCTCACGTCATGATCATCGCATTACCTGTACCTGCAATGGTTGGTGTAGTCAAGTTACATACAAAGTGCACCAAGATGATCTACATGGTTTTCTAGTCAAGTTACATATAAAGTTCGTTTAATTCGGAGCTACGGCCAAGAAGATATGAGCAAAACAAGTTAAACATGGCATTGATGCAAGAGCAAGTAAAATAACATCACCAACATTCCAAAACATGGAAGCAACAAGGTAACATGAAACTACATGCAAAACTAAGCAAGTTTTATATAGAGCATGCTCCAAACAGAGCCACGGTTCAACACATACACTCAATACAAGTTTCAAACACAATCTGCCCAAAACAACAACTAAGCACTTTGCAATCAAGGAAACAACATGCTATAGGAAACATATGGACACAAGCTTGACATGCACTTCAAGTATAGATTACATGCTCCAAATAACATTAAGGTTAAAGTTCATAGGCGTCAGGATTAATCCAACATGATCAATGCAAAAAGCAATTTAATAACATAGATTATTACTTGGTGAAAAACAGGGCACACATGCGAGCAGAAATAACATGTTGACATGTTGGAGGCACGAAACAATGATGATATAGTGCAATATCATAACAAGTAAAAGCATCGCACTAAATTACAGGTTAAACATGGAAAAACATGGTTACTAAACATCTCCATATAACCTCTAGATCAATGGCATTCATCAAGACAAGATTGCAAATTATAACAGATTCTCAAATAGTGAAAAACAGAGTAAGGCTGTAAACAGATTCATGATGCATACTTTGAGACAACAAAAGTATATGCTACAGGAACATATCATGGCATCAAATGGCATGGCAAGCATGTACAGGTAAAGCAATATAAAACAAGATCAATGAGCTACTGCCAAAAACCACTAGAACATGCTCAAAAGATCATGGCAAGAATGCAAATGATAACAGTTCCACAGACTTAGTGAAATTTAGTGAACATGGCAGGAACAACAACAAGTAGGCATGTTTGCAAGCTTGTAAAAAAGGTCATATGAAGTCTAAAATTATCAAACTTGGCATCTGGACAAAGTACTCATAGCATAATTTAATTCATGTAATTGGAGCATCTCTAAAAGAGGCATAGATTAACTAATAACAAGCTCACAACATGGCATCATGAAGTTAATAGAAAATTGGAACATCATTTAGGCATGTTCATGGCAATGAAAACATATGCTACAGGACAGTATGAGGCATAACATGGCATGTCATGATAGAGCATAACATGTGCATCAAAAACATGTCAACTAGGCATCTCCAGATTATGCACAGAACTGATGGTAGCAGCAAGTTAATATGGCAATATAATGTAACAGTTACAGACAGCAACAATCACTAAGTCTCATAAAACAGCAAACATCAAGTAGCACACTTCACAAGCTTGATTCACTCACCACAAGGCACATAAAAATACATGGATTGCACCACTATAAAGATGGCATGAATATGCTCCTAAAACATGTTGACATGATGCTCAAAAAGTAAACACACAAAATGCTATGAAAATGACAAAACAGCAAGTTATGACAATCTCCAGCAGGTTATAGCATTTTGCACTCTTGCAACAATGATTAAGGCAACAATATGAACAGTAACATGCATGCAAATGACACTATCTTGTAGAGCACTCAGAGATGAACATTTCCATACCAAGAACACCACTCACGAATATGCAACATGATGCTGATAAACGGGGACTTAGTCATTTTCTGAAGAAAAAAATAAACAAGCGAGCGCAATAGAGCTCTGAGGTGCCCAGGGCGAGAGATAGTGGGTTGGCGCTCACCTAGGGCCCGTGGGCCGGCTCGGAGATTGTTCAGAGGAAACCGGGCAAAGGTTCACGCGGGTCGGCCCGGTTCGGTCAAACCGGCCGATCCGGTCGGTTCTCGCCAGGTTGGAGGGTAGGGCCCACGCGTCAGCGAGCGGGACGAGCTTCCCTACTCGATCCCGAGCAATGGCGGGGTCCGCGCAGCGGCGACGGGGTTCGGCGGGTCTGGCGAGGTCGGAGGGGTCGGAATGGACACGGAGTGGCCGGATCTGGAGGCTGGGGACATCGTGGTTGCCTGATCCGGTCAGGGGAAGACACAGCGACCGGTGGAGCTCCTGCTCGAGGTCATGGCAGCGGCGCCACCTGCTGCAACGAGCTACAGAGAGAGATCATAAGGTGAGGGAGCGAAAGGGAGGAGGAAGGAGGAGAGGCAGGGGGCAGCGCGACCTGGGGTCGAGGTGGTCGACGGCGGGCGTGCTCCGGCGGCCTTGGTCACCGGTGGCGGACAACGGGGACGTGAGGGAGGGGAGATCGGGGTTCTCCCAATTTGGATTGGAGGTGGTGGCGCGCGGGCTCGAGGGCGGGCCCCGATGGGCTCCGCGGGCTTGCCCCGAGCCCGGGCAGGCCACGGCGGCGCGGGGTGGCAGGGGGACGCGTGGCCTTCTCTGAGTGGCTGGAGGCGGTCGGCTAGAGGCAGCGCGCCCACTGGCGACTCGCCAAGTGGCGCTGAGGAGGTGGCCGGCGCGGAACACGAAGAGGGCGGCGGCGGCTGATGATTGGGGCGCGGAAAACAAGGTGGGGGGTTGGAGGAGGCCAAAATTGGCATGTGGGGGTGTTTATATAGGGAAAAGGCTAGGGTTAGGTGGTTTAGGAGCGTTTCTAGACCCTCCGATCAAGATCGGACGACACTGGTCGAGAGGGGGGGTTGGTTGGGCCTAGGTGGGGTTAGTGGGCTGTGTAGGAGAGGTCTCGGGCTGAGAGAAGAGAAGAGAAAGCGGCCCGGCACGGGTTCCCGGATACCGGAAACGTCCGACGATTTAACCGGCAATGGTGCCGCTACGGATGACGGTTGGGCTATCAAACGGACTCCGAATACGACGAAACTTGGCAGGCAGTCTACCTACGCTAGAACAAGACCGCACACTAACTATCATCCCATTCCGAGAACATTTTTATGCCACTCATAAAATAATAGTTCATACGTGCCGCGGACGCGTGCGAGTGTGGTCGGGCTCAGAACGGATAACGGAGAGAACTGGGAGACCGGGACGGATGCAAGTTTTGAAAATGTGTAGATGACATGGCAAGATGCAACACACAAGCAAATGACATGGCAACGACGGCGAATAACTGGAAGACACCTGGCGCATCGCACCCGGGGCATTACAACTCTCCACTAACAAGAGATCTCGTCACGGGATCTTAGGAACGAGACGGAAGAGAAAGAGGATAAGGTACAACAAGAGTGCAAGAGAGAAGATGAACAAGACCGAGAGCACTCGGGTACAAAAGAAGAAAAGTCTATATGATGAGAATCAAAAGTTCAAGGAACAAGATAGACTCTGAACCACTCCAGTTAGAATAATATAGAAAAAGGAATAAGAACGAAAGAATTGTGATAGCATCCCGATTGAACATGGAATGGAATAGAACATGAACTTGACAAGATTGAACGATACTTAACGAGAGGGACAACACAACGCTTTTGGAAGAATTTAAAGAGTGGAATGAAAAGAATAGATAAGAATATGACAACTTCTACCAAAATTGAGTTTGAAAAGCATCTTTACGAAGAAGGATTGAACAAAGTTGTTGGAAATTCAACAACGAAAAGAATAAGCTTGTTGTGGAATTATTGAAAACATCTCAAAAATTGAGGTGAATTTATGCCACTACCAAATGATTGAATAGCTAAGAAGAATGAAGAAATGCAAAACTCCAGTTCAAAAGAATACAGAGAATTAATTGCACTTCGAGACGCAAGAGGAAAAAGATACTTGCGCTCCTCCAACAAGAATCTTGATGAACACTTAAAGAATGAATTAAATCCTGCTGAACCACCATGAAGAACTCCGGTGACAAAAGGATGATGAGATAGAATTCAAGGATGAAAAGAATAAGATTAAAGCCTTGCGATGATTTAGATGGAGCTTCGCGACGAGACAAGCTAGAAAAAATTGGAACTCCGGAAAGGAAAAGATGAACAACTTAGAACCAAGAGATTATTCATCATGAAAAATCTCCGAAGGAAGGAATTACTCGACTTGATGAAAGAAGAATAAGAATTGTATTATGCTTGTCCTTCATCAATTAAATTGATGAGAAGCAATGGATTGCATACAACTTATTCGCGTTGGAAAATATTAAGGGGAGATATAGCGCAAAACTTGAAGGTCTTCATGAACCACCGATAGGACTGGAAAGAACGAATGAATTGATATGATAACAAAGGAATAGGAATGCTGAACGAATCACCGTAAGAATTGAAAAAAATGACGAAAAGAGAATGACTCTCCGGAAAGCATTATAGACGCACAAAGATACTTGAAGGAATTTATAGGCAAGAGAATGAAGAGAGCTCTACATGCTAGTTTACCCTATGATGATATTCTTGGTATGGAAATGTTCATATCTGAGAGCTCTACATGCTAGTGTAATTATTATGCGTGTTACTGTTCATACTGTTGCCTTAATCATCGGTTCAAGAGTGCTAAATGCTATAACCTGCTGGAGATTGTCATAACTTGTTGATTTGTCATTTTCATAGCATTATGTGTTTTTATCTTTTGAGCATCATGTCAACATGTTTTAGGAGCATATTCATGCCATCTTTACGGTGGCGCAATCCAAGTATTTTTATGTGCCTTGTGGTGAGTGCATCAAGCTTGTGAAGTGTGCTACTTGATGTTTCTTGTTGTCTGAGACTTGGTGATTTTTGTTGTCTGTAACTGTTACATTATATTGCCAAGTTAACTTGCTGCTACCATCAATTCCATGCATAATCTGAAGATGCCTATTTTACATGTTCTGATGTCCATGTTATGATATATCATTTCATGTCATTTGATGCATCATACATGTCCTGTAGCATATGTTTTGATTGCCATAAACATGCCTAAATGATGTTCCAGTTTTCTGTTAACTTCATGATGCCATGTTGTGAGCTTGTTATTAACTAATCTATGCCTCTTTTGGAGATGCTCCAATTAGATGAATTAAATTATGATATTAGTACTTTGTCCAGATGCCAAGTTTGATAATTTTAGACTTCATATGACCTCTGTTACAAGCTTGCAAACATGCCTACTTGTTGCTGTACCTGCCATGTTCACTAAATTTCACTAAGTCTGTGGAACGGTTATCATTTGCATTCTTGCCATGATCTTTTGAGCCTGTTCTAGTGGTTTTTAGCAGTAGCTCAGTGATCATGTTTTATAGTGCTTTACATGTACATGCTTTCCATGCCATTTTATGCCATGAAATGTTCCTGTAGCATATACTTTTGTTGTCTTAATGTATGCATCATGAATCTGTTTACAGCTTGCTCTTTTTTTCGGTCTGAGAATCTGTTATAATTTGCAATCTTGTCTTGATGAATGCCATTGATCTAGAGGTTATATGGAGATTCTTAGTAATCATGTTTTCCCATGTTTATCCTGTACTTTAGTGTCATGCTTTTTCTTGTTACGATCTTGCACTATATCATCATTGTTTCATGCCTCCAACATGTCATTTCTTCTCACATATGTGCCCTGTTTTTCAGTCATAATCTGTGTTATTAAGTTGCTTCTTGCATTGATCATGTTGGATTAATCCGGATAACTATGAACGTGAACCTTAATGTTATTTGGAGCATGTAATCTGTACTTGAAGTGCATGTCAAGTTTGTGTCTATATGTTTCCTGTAGCATGTTGTTTCCTTGATTGCAAAGTGCCCAGTTGCTGTTTTGGGCAGATTGTGTTTGAAACTTGTATTGAGTGTATGTGTTGAACCGTGGCTCCGTTTGGAGCATGCTCTATATGAAACTTGCTTAGTTTTGCATGTAGTTTCATGTTACCTTGTTGCTTCCATGTTTTGGAATGTTGGTGATGTTATTTTGCTTGCTCTTGCATCAATGCCATGTTTAACTTGTTTTGCTCATATCTTCTAGGCCGTAGCTCCGAATTAAACAAACTTTATATGTAACTTGACTAGAAAACCGTGTAGATCATCTTGGTGTACTTTAACTTGATGTTTAAAAAATTCAACATAACGTTTATTCAGATCTGGACCAGTTTCAAAATTTGCATATGAGGACTTACCGGAATTGTTATATATTGTTTCCGGCCTCATCTAAACCGTGTAGATCATCTTACTGGTTTGTAAGAGGTTTTTAATAAAGCTTGGTACAAATTGGACAATGTTTTACCATGATATATATATATGTGCCATGATGTGACACCATGCCAACTTTCATGACTTTCTAGTGAGTTTAGGATTTACAGGGATTTAAAAACCGAGATTCCAAATGTTTGAGGACGAGCGAGGATGCCGGTACGGTTGTATTTCGTTCCCATTCCTGGCATGGGACCTAAACATGCACCCAAGGACCCATGTATAGTTTTTCTAGCCATTTTGTTGAACTGGAGCATGTATTTGAAGTTCAGATTTGAATTATGGACATTAAATTCCTAGGAAACTCAATTAGTGTATAAAACTGCCAAACGAACCCTGAATAAGTTTAAATTTTAGCACGGATATCATGTCATTCCATGTTGCCCGTAAAAGAAAATACAAGGCGAAAAGAGGCAGTTATTATCATTTCGCCCAAAAGGGGGACACGTTTCCCTATCGGAACCATGAGGCTTCTTTGAGAGAAGCTCTGGTTTGTAAGAGGCTTGGATTTACGGGGATTTCAAAACGGAGATTCTTCTCACGAAATGTTTTCAAATAGCACACGGTTCACTCACGAAAGCCGTGTGCCTACCAAACCATGGCCGATGCCACCCTCCCCCTGCCGCGCGCGCAATCTGAGTCGTGTGTTTTGATTGGCCAGAACACATACCCCACGGATCGTACGTCTGCACCGTTGGATGCTTCCGGATCGAACGACAATCCTCAGCCCTTTCGACAGCACATGCAGTACATGGGTAAGCACTGTGCGCATGCGTCGTGCTAGCTCACGCTTCCTTCTCTCCTAAGATTTCTATATTAATGTTGTTATATATCCAAAACAGGCCACCATTTCCCACCACTCCTCCCATCGGTTTACCGCCTCTTCTCGCATCGTTTTCCTGCTACCAGTGTCAATGTTCATTGAAGGCTAGGCGGCGACACACCGGCCATGTAAATATCGCACACAGTCTCTAAAAGCACAAATATGTGTGATAAGAGGGAGTAGGTCCCATAGGGTGACCAGCGTGAAACGCCTTAAAGGCAAGGAGGCAATTCCTATCAACAAGGTGCGGCTTCCCATCCTCTAGTCTATTCGAATAGAACGCAGAAGTTAAGCATGCTCGGGCTGGAGTAGCCCAAGGATGGGTGACCTCAAGATTCATTTAAATTCAATGACACTGTCATTATAGAGATAAAGGATCTTTGTTTTGCTAATTTGCAGACTATATTTTTGTTATTTTTTTTTGCTCTAAAAAATTAAAGAATGATTGACTCTATAGTGACCTATCATGGCGATTATATAAACCTTTTTGGGTCGCATGCAGGGTATAGGGGGCAGAGTGCTCTGATCGAGCATGTCTCCCTTGTGTGGTTTATAGACGCTGCACATATCTGTGGGCTCCCCGAGGTATATATATTATCCTTTACCGACAATGAGGGGGGCCCACACAATCTATCCCTTTGACCCAAAAACGAGAAGGGTTTGACCTTGATGGTTTCCTATTGCTATTTGTGCCATGTTAGACCAAATAAAGTTTGAGCGCATGCGTTGGACGCCCCCCCCCCCCCGCCGCCGTTGCCGGCTCGAGGTTGGGAAACCCACATCGTACGTATTGAACCAAGCTTGGGGTCGGGTATGGTGTTTGGTTTGTAATGTAGTTGGTGGCCCATCAAAGTTGTGCATTCGGGATTTAAACACGTCACACACCACCGTACCCATACATATTTTCGGAACACATGCAGTGTATACGAGGTCTTCTGATCGCGTCTCCCTTGTGCGGTTTTTTTTATGACACGCATATCTATAGGCTCCCCGAGTGTATATATATCATCCCTTTTACCGATAATGAGAGGTATGTTTTGGCCATGAATGGATTCCTCCTAGTTCGTGTTAGGGCCGGTCACCGTCACATATTGTTCAACCAAAGCTCGAGCTCATGCGTTGTCAGGATTCCCTCCCACATGCTCGGATTGCTGGGTTCGACCTACATCGTACCATGCGTATCTCGTCCTTAACTAGTTGGCCTTCATGGTTGTTGTGTGTATCAAGAGGTAGGGACCACATCTAAATTGTACATTATTATATATTGAAAACAAACATCACCCCTTCCAATGTACACAATTTTGGGCCGCATGCAAGAGGTGCTGGTTTTGTGGTCCCTCTCGTGCGATTTTTATGATGGTTCAATCTATTGGCCCAAGCGGTTTATCGACAACAACAGTTCTCGTTTGACCAAATGAGAGATTCACTAGTCCATCTTATGGTAGGTTATGGAGACATGCATGTATGACTAAAGTATCATTACGTGCATCCGCCCCGCTGACACGAAGTGGGAGGTAGTGGGTCAAGCAACCTAGCTAGCTACGACATTATGTCATTATAGATATATCCAAGGGTGCTTTCGGGTGTGTGAGGCAGGTGCCACCAAAGTTGTGCATTGTGTATTTAAAATTTTAAGCATCACACCCAATATTCCTACATATATTTGGCCACTTCCAGGTGGTTCTTGACTTCTGGCCCCTCTCATCGACCTTCAACGACACGCCCACCCGTGGGCCCATGCGGTCAAAGTTGTGCATTAGAATTTTGAACATCACAGACCACCCTTTTCACTCATATATATTTGGGCCACATGCTGGTGTGGCTGTCCTCTGACCCTCTCTAACGTTTTTTTGCTCCAAAGACTCTGATGACGCTCAATAGACACGGGTATAATGTCTTAACCGTGTGCGATGCAAGTGCGCTGTGAATCACCACGACTGCGCAAGCGTGAGCAAAGGTGGAGGTACTGGCTCAACCGTGTGCGATGCAAGTTCGCCGTAAAATCACCACAACTGCGCAAGCACGAGCAAAGGGTGGAGGTATTGGCTTAACCGTGTGCGATGCAAGTGCGCTGTAAAATCACCACATGCGCAAGCTAAAGGCGGGTAGTTTATTTAGAAATTAGGATGAATCGTGTGCGATAGACCAACTAGCTAGAAATATAAAAACAAACTACCCGCCTTGACCATTGCAAAAATTGGCGGTTCTGCCACTTTTCCTTATTATCATACACGCATATTCTTATTGGACCGTGTGCAATCTTGGGCACTCCCTCCCCGCATCAGTTCCTTTAACAAAATTTTAGTAGCCGTTGTACTTCAACCGTCGCGGACACTCCTCCAGCACCGACCTTATAGTAAAATTGCAGTAGCCAAGGCATTTGAACCGTCGCCCTCCCTCGTACACCACCATCTCCACCCACCATTACTAAAATTTTCAGTAGCCGTGGCGTATCCTCAAACACCACCTCCCCCCTCCACAGTCCCCCCACCCGGCCCCCTCCCCCCTCGAACCTAGATCGCGGCCACCGCCAACCCCTGCCGGTTTGCCCGTTCCTCCTAGCTTAGATAATAAAGTTCAGGTTACCCAGCGATTCCCATACCATCGCCCCACTCTCCTAAGGTTTTAGATGAGGCCCGCGCTGTCCCTCCCCGCCAGATCCACATCCCCTGCTCCACAATGTCGCAGCCTAAGCTCGGCCACTCATCCCAGGGAGCCCGACGAGCGTTCGGCCAAGAAGAGGTTTATCATGGCCTCTCCGGCGGACGTTGGCGAGGTGGCCACCGTTCGCCCCGACCTGTCGATCCCAGAGCAACACGTCACCGTGGAAGCCAGCGAAGATGTTGACTATGTTGCCATGCCGAAGGCTTCATGTCAGCGGGCTAGCATATTACTGTATCTCGGGAAAGCTGGCTACGACATCAAGCTCGTCGACAATGATGGCTTCACGCGGGCCATGTCACAGGTTAAGTGGTCCATCCCCAGCCCCTCTGGTTCAACCACCGTTGATCTCTTCGACGGCCCTATCGCTGATGTTCTCCACCAAGCGGTCAAGGATTTGCGATCCTTGTACGCGATCAAGCCCATTTTATCATTTCTGAAGGACACATTCTACAACGGTGGCTTGGGATCCTCAACTGCCAAGTCAGATCTCATCGACCACGACCATGACCACGAGGAGGGCACCCACAAAGGTTCTTCCAAGGTGAAACAGCCCATATGTGACATCAGAGAGTGCACCATGGGTATGTGCTCTTGCAACTGGAAGGATCCCGTCCATGACATGTGAGGCAACATCCTATCAGCAAATCTTACCTTTTCTAGCTTGCCAACCCATACCCTTTGTTGTAGTAGCATTTGTCGTGCGGTGCTTTAACTGTGTTGTGTTTAATTATTTTAGTTATGCAAAAATGTATTGTTCAATATGGCTATGTGATGTTTAAGTATGAATTGTCCACTTCAGTTTCACGAATGGCTATATTTGGTTGTTTATAGTGAGTAGATGCCTTGTTTATCTGTATTTGGTTGTTAGGTTGGTTGCAGTGAGCATTTTTTCCAGTTATCGAGCAGATGCCTTGTTTATATGTATTGGGTTTTTAGGTGGTTGCAGTGAGCATTTTTCCAGTTATCGAGCAGATGCCTTGTTTATATGTATTTGGTTCTTAGGTTGGTTGCAGTGAGCATTTGTCCAGTTTTCAAGCAGATGCCTTGTTTATCTGTATTTGCTTGTTAGGTTGGTTGCAGTGAGCATTTCTCCAGTTTTCAAGCATATGCCTTGTTTATCTATATTTGCTTGTTAGGTTGGTTGTAGTGAGACTCTGTCCAGTTTTCAATGGCTATTTTGATTGTTATACTAATCATTTATGCCTTGTTTATTTCAGTCATTCACAATGTGATTTTCATTATGTGCAAGTCGGAACTGTGCCGCTCGACTACATCAATACCAGTTTGAACGGCTATATTTGGTTCTAGTTATGCCTGGTGTAGTTAACACATGCCCTTTATTTCAGTTTTACACATTTATCCAGTGTGATGTTTAAGCATTACCTACGTTCTATTGATTTTCAACAATACCAGTTTGAATTGCAATATTTGATGGTTGTTAAGCCTGTTGTCGGTAACATTGCCTTCCATTTTATATCTGCTTTAACAACATGCTAAAACCAACACATTGAAGCTATCATTTGGAGATGATGTTGTTTACCTTTGCTATATTTGTTTGATGTTAAGGTTGTTGTACTTATCATGCCTTTCCACTACTTATGCAGGACAACAACGGGAGTGGCCACCATTTTCCGCCAAGGTTAGTTCCATCCCTCGGCTTGTTCTCCCCCCGTAGTTCCATAATGCAGTGCATATAGATCCAGGCCTGGACACTTGTTAGCTTCTAATATTGACTTGTTGCTTGTAGGTACATATGCCCTTGGCAAGGATCCATGCATCGACCCTTTTTGCGTATGGGGCAATGAGATATTCATGAACAAGCATCAAGTGAGGAAACTGATAAGGATTATTAGCCAAAAGATACGAATGGTAGCAAGCAAATTATTTGTTTATGCTCTAATCCAACACAATAGTGAACTGTAGGATGGTAACTACAAACTTTGTAGCCTTCTATGTTTACTGCCCATAATGAGTTGTTAGACAACAATGTATGAATCTTTTTCATTTGCAGTGGTTCCCGAAGCAGTTCACTCAAGATTACCTCGCAAAGTACGTGATTGGTGGACATGCAATGAAGCTTAAAGTATTTCATCCAGACTACAATGAGCATCAAGAAGTCGTAATGAAGACAATGAAGGATGGACGGACAACCATCATAAGGGGTTGGCCTAGAGTCGCGCGCGCATTACGCATGGAGGAGGGCACAATATGGGCATTCCGCTTCACCTTCTCCAGCAACCAGAATGTCTTTCGCATCTCTCTTTATAGTCTTTAGTACTACTGTGGTTCATCATTCCTGACTTGGTGCTTCTATAGTTCTTCAGTATATGTACTTATGCATCGAATTATGCATTCACGGTTTGTTGGGGATATAACTACTGAGTATAAACCGCCCAGGAGGGGCCGGGTTATACCCGTAATGAGTTATCCATATTGAAGCCCATGAAGACAAGGAGCATGGCGCTTTACTCTAGAGATCTAAAGGCCCAGGGCCAAAAGGCGGATTAGGGCCCGTAGACATAAACCGCCATATGATGTGTAACTTGTGTTGTAAGGTAGGAAAGGGTAGAAACCGAGCCGGACACGTGTATGAGCCGGCCGGGATTCTGTAAACCACCGGCCTTCAACCTGCGTATATAAAGGGACGACCCGATGGCGGTTCAAGGACAACAAACAACAGATCGAGAGCCAGGCAAAGCGGATTCGCTCCCTGGTCATCGAAACCCCATCAATTCCACCACAACTGGAGTAGGCTTTTACCTTCACCGCAAGGGACCAAACCAGTATAAACTCCTTGCATCCTTTGTCCCGCTTTAACCCCTTTAAGCTAACTACATTGCGATGGCTCCATGACTAAGTCCTCACACTAGGACATCTCCCGTTACAAAACCACGATAGTTGGCGCCCACCGTGGGGCTATCGCACGATGGTTTTGAGTTCTTAGAGGGCAGCTTCGAAGGGCTCAAGGGATACGCTGTGGGCCGGATCACCACGAGTCGTCGCGGCAAGCTCTACATCAACGACGTAGGCTGGGGCCCCGAGGCCGGCTCAATTTAGTACGGGTATCGGGTCCCCTTCGGTGGCATTCACGTCTTCATTGGCAAGATCGGCGAACCGGGCCCTGTGCCGGACATCTGCACGGACATCGTCGAAATGTCTCAGCGTGCGAGACCCACCCGGGTTCAGCCTGCCATGAAGTGTGCCTTCGTGGGAGTTATCCACGGAGCGGAATCTAAGGTTAGATCGGCATATGGTGGTGAAACCATCGTTTACTCTGATGACGAGTCATCTACTGAAGAGACCGAGTCATTGTATCAGCTGCAAGACGGCCGGCTTGGGGGCTGTTCCGATGGCGACAGTATTCCGGACCCCTTCGATCCGCCGAGCCGGGTTGCGATCTTCATGGCCGGTACGCAGCCGGTGCAGCACTTTTGGACCGCCGCGGCGATGATCTCCGGGTCAGCAGTGACGACCGCAGCCAGGGCAGGAGGCCCTGTGCGACCGCCGGCTTAGGTTTTGTCTGACTTATTTGACGCTTTGGCGATGCTGCTGGCGACAGAAGTTAATCCGGTGAATCAGGATGAGCATAACGCGGAAATTGTGAAAGTAAAGGATCAGATAACTCAAGCCAAGGCAGACCTGGCAGCTGAGGATGCCAGGATGGCTGTAGAGCGGGCCGAGTTGGAGGCACAGGCTTACGGGCTTATGTTGGATCAGAACGCGTCAAATGATGTCATGAGGAGAAGGTACCGGTCTCACCTGCCTCCGGTTTATGAGGCAAGGAATCTCTTTAACACGCTAGGAGCAGGAACCAGTAACCAGCTAGTGGTAAACTGGGTGGAGGCACCTGGTACGGGGGTGCCGGTTCAGCCGCGCACGACGGATCCGCCTCATCAGACCAATGTCCTGTCACAACACATGCAATGCCTCCGGGTCATTACTCTAATCCTTTGGATAACATAGTCACCGCCGCTTCACACTTGGCGGCTCTCCCAGTTGAAGGCGAGTCCCCAGTGGCGGTTGAGACACGACGGGCTAGAGATCTCCTTCAGACGGCTTTGACTCAGCAGCAGGCTTATTCATACAGCCGCGAGAGGATTCATTCCACCCCTCGCCCAAGCCGGAGTTACAGCAGGCATATTGATGAACCGACTGTGTCAAGCAGTGCGCAGAACTGTAACCCCCCTCGAGCGCATAACCCGGAGGGCGGTGGTGCTAATGCTCAGGACGTGGTGGATCACGGTAGAGCACGTCGAGAAGCTGAGTTAGTGGCACAGTATGCGGCCCGTCAGCTTACTCCGGTTTGTCCAACAATTTCAGTGGAACCAGGTGTTGCTTTCAGTTCTTTGGGGGTGCCGTGTCTCTCCCCGGCTCTACGTAATGTACGGTTGCCCAAGGATTTCAAGGGTCCTCGTAAAGTACCCAATTACACTGCCGACTTACCCCCCGAGTCATGGGTCGAAAGCTATGAGATGGCGATGGAGATGCTGGATGTGGATGATGCGGCATGTGCTAAATACTTCACCATGATGTTGGAAGGAACAGCTCGCACTTGGCTGAAAAGTTTGCCAGCTAACTCCATTGGGTCATGGGCCGAGTTAAAGGCCCGGTTTATCCAGAATTTCAAGGACACGTGCAAGCAGCCCATGTCAATTGTGGACTTAGCCGCCTGTGTCCAAGAAGAAGGTGAATCAACAACCCATTGGGTGCGCCGGGTTTCAGAAATCTTGCATTCATCGGACCGCATCAATGTCGATACAACAGTCTTAACGTTGGAGGGCAATTGCCGGTTCACGCCTCTGAAGCTGAAGTTGGGACGGCTCAAGCGTCACTGCAATGACATGGGAACGCTTATGGTAGCTCTGGTTAAGTATGCGGACTCTGATAGTACCAAGGGCCCCGAGTCTGACGATGAAAAGCCGGGAAAGGGAAAGAAGAGCGGCAGCACCAAAGGGCAGCAGCATAACCCGGCGGGCCATGGAAACAACGGTAAGCGTAAAGCGGATAATAGTTTAGATTTTGTGGCTAACACCAACATGCAGAATAATGGTCAGCGTCGTAAGGGTAAACCGCCCCCACGGAGTGGAGGATCAGGTGTCAATCTTGCGCGCCTGTTAAACCAGCCTTGCCCAAGGCACGGGACGCGAGAAAGGCCAGCTACGCACCTCTGGAAGGATTGCTTTATTATGCGGAAGTTCAAAAACTCGGATCTTTTCCAATATGATCATGGACCGTCCGGCGGTTCAGGACCCAGGTCTCATGGGCCGGGTTATGGTGGAGGCAGTTCTGGCTCAGGATTTCAAGGTAATCAAAGCGGACATGGCAATCAAGGCAGTCAGGGCAACCAGTGTGGTTATAATCGTCAGGGGAGTCAGCAGCAGCAATAGTCAGGTTACCAGAGCAACGCGAAGCAGTTGAATAGTGGGCAGTATCATGTCTTCACCACTAGCCTGTGCAAGCTAGATCAGAAGCTTCATAAAAGGGCAGTGAACTCCATTGAACCGGCAGTGCCCCTTTACTTGCGCTGGTCTGAACAGCCCATTGTGTGGAGTTGAGAGGATCATCCGCCCCTGGTTGATAATCCGGGTCATCTGGCATTGGTGGTGCCGCCTCAGGTTGGAGGGTATAAGTTCACCAACGTGCTCATGGATGGAGGGAGCAGTATCAACATCCTTTATTATGAAACCTTTCATCGCATGGGGTTGACAGATAAAAATCTTAAACCGTCAAACACCGTTTTCCATGGTGTGGTGCCTGGTAAATCGGCGTATCCAGTTGGTAAGATAGCTCTGGAGGTTGCTTTTGGAGATGATCGTGATTCAAGATCAGAGACATTGACTTTTGAAGTGGTGAAAATCAAGAGCCCATATCATGCTCTGTTTGGACGGCCGGCTTATGCTAAGTTCATGGCAAGGCCCTGTTATGTTTATCTGCAGCTCAAGATGCCGGGTCATAAGGGGACCATCATGGTACATGGGAGCCGTAAGATCGCTTCGGAATGTGAAGAAGGTGATGCGGCCTATGCTGACTCAGTTTGTGCAACAGAGGAGTTGAAGTTCTACAAGGACAATGTTGATCCGGCGGATATGACTTCTTTTAAAAATCCAACTATAGAGCATGATCCGACCTTGAAGTTTAAATCGGCTGATGAGACTAAGCTGGTTGATTTTGTTCCTGGCGATTCATCCAAGCAGTTTAGCATCAGCGCTAACCTGGATCCGAAATAGGAAAGCGCGCTCATCGAGTTCATCCATGAGAATCGGGACATCTTTGCATGGAAACCTTCTGACATGCCAGGTGTACCGAGGGAACTCACTGAGCACACTCTTAATATCGATCCCAAGTTTAAATCGGTCAAGCAGTTTCTCTGCCGCTTCAATGAAGAAAGACGCAAGGCCATTGGTGAGGAGGTAGCCCGGCTCTTGGCAGCAGGGTTTATTGTGGAGGTTTTTCACCATGAGTGGTTATCTAACCCGGTGCTAGTACTTAAGAAGAACGGCACTTTGCATATGTGTGTGGATTACACAGATTTGAACAAGGCTTGTCCAGCTGATCCCTTTGCTCTCCCTCGTATTGATCAAATTATTAATGCTACGGCGGGTTGTGAGCGTTTGAGCTTTCTGGATGCTTATTCTGGTTATCATCAGATCAAAATGGCAGTTAAGGACCAGGAGAAGACAACTTTTATAACTCCCTTTGGAGCCTTCTGCTATGTATCTATGCCTTTTGGGCTCAAGAGTGCCCAGGCGACTTATCGGTGATGTGTGCAGAATTGTCTTCATAATCAGACTGGGCGCAATGTTCATGCTTATGTGGATGATATTGTGGTGAAGTCCAGAAAAGAGGAGACGTTAATAGATGATTTGAAGGAAACTTTTGATAATCTCCGGGTTTATAAGATGATGCTTAATCCGGCCAAGTGTGTTTTTGGTGTACCGGCAGGCAAGCTCTTGGGTTTTCTGGTGTCTAACAGGGGCATTGAAGCTAATCCGAAAAAGATCAAAGCTATTACGTCTCTGGCTAAACCGGCGCGTATCAACGATGTTCAACGTCTGGCGGGTCGTATTGTAGCGCTGAGCCGGTTTATCAGCCGGTTGGGAGAGAAGGCTATCCCTCTATATCAGATGATGAAAATGACAGAAAACTTTGTCTGGAGTGATGTTGCTAATGCGGCGTTTGAGGACTTGAAGAAGCAGTTAGCCGAGCCACCTGTCCTTGCTGCTCCGGTCGATAAAGAGCCGTTGTTGTTATATGTGGCTGCCAATGCCCGGGCTGTCAGTGTGGCCATTGTGGTAGAGCGCAAGGAGGTTGGGAAGGAGTATCCGGTTCAATGGCCGGTTTTATATCAGTGAGGTGCTTATTGAGTCCAAACAGAGGTACCCACATTGGCAGAAACTGGTGTATGGAGTTTTCATGGCAAGCCGGAAGCTTAAGCAGTATTTTCAGGGTCATCCCATCACTGTGGTCAGTTCTGCCCCTTTGGGAGATATAATCCAAAACAGGGAAGCAACTGGCCGGGTTGCCAAGTGGGCCATTGAGCTTGGACCTCACGGGTTAAAATATGTGCCTCGTAGGGCAATCAAGTCCCAAGCGCTTGTGGATTTGATCAATGACTGGACAGAGTTACAGGCGCCGGAGGAAAAGCCGGATCATACTTATTGGACTATTCATTTCGATGGATCCAGGCAATTGGAGGGCTCGGGGCTGGAGTTGTGTTAACTTCCCCACGAGGTGATAAGTTTTGTTATGTTCTCCGTTTAATGTTCCCTTGCACTAACAATGCAGCTGAATATGAGGCTTTACTCCATGGTCTTCTAATGGCTAAGGAGATGAATTTAAGCCGGGTTAAATGTTTCACTGACTCGGACCTGGTGGCTCAACAAGTGTCTGGTACTTGGGATTCCAAGGACCCACTCATGGCAGCGTATCATCGAGAAGTAGATATTGTTGCTGGTCACTTCAAGGGTTATCAGGTTGACCATGTGGACCGGCGAAAGAACGAAGTGGCGGACGCTTTAAGCCGGTTGGGTTCCCAACGTAAACCGGTTCCACCCAATGTTTTTCTGGATGTTTTGCCTAACCCGTCGGTCAAGCTACCTACAGAGGAGGATTTGGCTATTCCTGATCCGGAGGCTCAATTGGTGGCGGCTCTTCATATTATCCCAGATTGGACGATCCCATATTTGGCGTACATGAACCGGGGCGAGTTACCGGAGGATGAAACTTTGGCCAGGCAGATAATCCGGCGGTCCAAGTCAATGACCATTGTCAATGGAGAATTGCATCATTGCAGTGTAACAGGGGCGTTTCAGTGTTGCG
Organism: Triticum aestivum; assembly: GCF_018294505.1. Lineage (NCBI taxonomy): Eukaryota > Viridiplantae > Streptophyta > Magnoliopsida > Poales > Poaceae > Triticum > Triticum aestivum. The sequence goes on from NC_057805.1 coordinate 260,492,245, forward strand.
TATCTCCTGAAGAAGGCCGTGAGATTTTGCGTGAGATCCACGAAGGAGATTGTGGTCACCACGCCGGTTCAAAGTCCTTGGTAGCTAAGTCTTTTCGTCACGGCTTCTATTGGCTGACGGCTCATGCTGATGCTGAGGACTTGGTGAAAAAGTGTGATGGTTGTCAGAAGTTTTCACGCCGAGCTCATGTTCCGGCTCAAGAATTGAGGATGATTACAATCACTTGGCCGTTTGCAACTTGGGGGCTGGATATGGTTGGGCCCTTTAAGAGGTCCAAGGATAAGAAGACCCACCTTCTGGTGGCGGTTGATAAGTTCACTAAGTGGGTGAAGGCAGAGCCAGTCAGTAAGTGTGATGCAGCCACGGCGGTTCCATTCATCAAGAAGGTGATCTTCCGGTTTGGTTTTCCACACAGCATCATAACTGATAATGGCACTAATCTGTCCAAGGGTGCTATGAAAGAATTTTCTCAACATGAGCACATCCGGCTGACGTGTCATCAGTGGCTCACCCTCAATCTAATGGTCAAGCGGAGAGAGACAATCAAGAGATCCTGAGAGGCATCAAGCCTCGGCTTATGGTTCCTTTACAACGGACGCCGGGTTGTTGGGTGGAGGAGTTACCCTCTATGTTATGGAGCATCAATACCACGCCCAATAGATCTACGGGTTACACACCTTTCTTCATGGTTTACGGAGCAGAGGCGGTTCTCCCTAGTGACATCCGCCATGACTCGCCTCGCGTGGCGGCTTATGTTGAAGCTGACAATGAGAAGGCACGACAGGAAGCACTTGACCTATTAGATGAGGAGCGCGACATTGCAGCAGCTCGTTCGGCAATTTACCAGCAAGATCTGTGTCATTATCACAGCCGCCGGGTTAGAACCAGAACTTTTCAAGAAGGTGATCTGGTGCTCCGGCTCATCCAGGATCAGACTGACATGCACAAGTTATCCCCGCCTTGGGAAGGACCCTTTGTGGTCAGCAAGAATCTGAACAACGGGTCATACTACCTCATCGATGTTCGAGAGCACAAAGACTCCCGTAAATCAGAGGAGGAGACCCACCGGCCGTGGAATATCCCTCATCTTCGGCCCTACTATACCTGAGCCATAGGCTTCTCTTATATACATATTCTTGACAATGTATATGAAAGAAACTGGAATCAGGAAGTTGTTTCTTTCTCTCGATACGCAGAGGGGAGAGCATGCCCTATCTCAGGCAGTATATCAGTCGATGATCAATATAATAAACCAGCATCCCTACTAAAGCAGGGCCTCTGCCATTCTTCCTTCAAAAAAGCTTTTGATTACTTGGGGGCTTCTGTTTATAAAATGGAGTTCTGATTGTCCATTGATCCGGCTCAAAGGTTATAAAAAATTGGGGGCTTGTTCCCAAAGTTAAAAGGGGCCAAAGAGAGTGTTGCAAAAGCACAACTCAAACATAGGAACCCATTGAGCACAGCTCAAAATATTGCTCGGGGGCTCTTTGCTTCTACAAGAACAAAGAGTCTATAACCTTGTAATAGGCTATAAAAGCCAGGCTTGGAAGCCAGGTGTATTCACCTAAAACCCCGGGTTATCCTGCCTTTTTAAGTAAGCCACTCCGCCCAGGTAATCCTGGTACGACCCGTCGAACGTTTGACAAGTCAATCTTATAAAGACCCTGAACTTGTCATGGTTAAAATGACGATTGGTTAATGTGAGGTCCACCTTATAAGGCTTTGTAAAATCTTTTAACTCAGTGGCCTGGCAGCCCATGAAAAGCCTCGCCTTTTTGCATGTTTTCTTCTTAAATCTTTCTTTTAGCAGTTTATTTTGATGAGGTTTATGTTAAATCCATTGTTTACTGATCCGGTCTGGTTTTTGAGTTGCCAAGTACAAAATTACAAGATGACCGGTGTCAATTGACCCGGCTTGGCATTCAACTATAAGTTGTCAGTGCATGATCAGTTATAATCCGGTGTTTGTTGACCCGGTCTGGCTTCGACTACAAGTCGCCAGTATGATATACGGATAATCTGGTGTTTATTACAACCCGGTACGGCTTTACTATAAACCGGCAAAATATGGGAGGAGTTATCAGCACTAAAGATTTGGGTTATCACCCTTACTACAATAAGTTGGTAAACCAACGATGTGATTTAATGTCACAGGTATGATGTATTTCATATTTAATTATTTTTAAAATACAACCTTGGTTATAAACCCTGGTTTTATGATGGGCATTATGACCCGTCCGGCGGTAAACCGCCAGGACACTTTAAACATGTTGTATGCAAGAACAGGTCGAATAAGCTATTCAAAATCATAACCAGGTATTACATATCTTAAATCATGGCGGGTTAACAGTGTCATGCAAAGTGAATATGCACGATGGCATAGCAGACCAAGTATTTAAACTAGCCTATTACAAGGCACTTTGATGCCCCAAAAGGATAATTGTTTATCACACGCATTGTAGTGTGGAGAAGCTAAACCGGCCTCCGGATCATGATTCTTCACCACGCCGACTTGAAGGTTGTGGATCATCCTGTGCTGGTTCATCCTCCTCCTCTCCACCCAGTGGCTAGAAGTCAATGGTTGCCCAGTCAATCCCAGTTAAGGCTTGGAAGATAGCTTCATCACTTATAAGGGTGGACGGTTCAACATCAGGGGCGTAGGTATGCTTACGGATTGGCGGGATAACATTTTGCATGTCATAAGTTGGTGCCTTAACCCGTTTGTTGTTGGCGTCATAAATCGACTGGTAAAATGACAAATCAGTGTCTTCAGCCAGTTTTCTTGCCAATAGACGCATTTCCCTCGTTAGGGCCCTGAGGTCGTCATTATCAAAATCTGACCCGTCCTCTTTTTGGCCTGGATAGCCATTTCCAATATCCTCTGGATCAAGGTCAGATATCTAGGCCTTGGCCCGAGACAATGCAGTAAGAGCACCGGCCCTAGCATCTGATTTCTTCAATTCCTCAAACCGGGCAGGCATCATAGATAACCTTTCCAACGTTTCCTTGATTAAAGTTGGGGTGGTTTATTATGTGGAGCTGTGCAGATGACCCGTTGAACGCCGGTATATAATTGCTCTATCAGTGTATAAGTAGCCTTCAGTTTTTTGCGCATGTCCGAGCCAAGATGAGTAATGCGGCTACCTGCAATGGTCAAAATATTAGTAAACCGGCAGTTTCATGGATGTTGCTTATTTAAAGCTTATGAAGAGGATATTTATCGAAGACAGCGTGGTCATAGCGTTCATTTGCCGCTTCAAGCCAGTCAGTTCTTCTACTACCGGATTAAGGGCTGCTTCAGCGTCCTCCGCCCGCTTTAGCAGAGTTGCTTTTTCAGCATCCCATCCTGTCCGTTCGCTTTTAAAGCTTTCCTTCAGTTGTTCCATGGCTGTTAAAGCGCTGGTCAGCTCTTCTTTAGCCTTGGAAGTTTCTGCTTGCTGGGACTTGATATTTTCTTGAAGGTCGGCGATTTGAGATTCCTTTTTGCTCAGATCAGCCTGCAAGAGACATTTAATGAGTTGGTAGTGCATATTTGAAGTCCCAAGCACATAACAAGTTATACACTTGGCACTTGGGGGCTAATGCATATTGCTTCTTATCAACTGTCATTTTAAGGCCCAAGCACATAACACGTTATACACTTGGCACTTGGGGGCTAATTCATATTTGCTCAAGTCAAGGTTATGGATTTTTCCTCCTCAATCGGATTACAAAGATGATTATCAAGATTTTTGGAAGCTTCATGACAGAAAGGTACCGGTTCATCCTAAAGGTATAAACCGGTCCCTGGGGGCTACGCAAGCAAAATTAAATATTGTTCTGCTACAAGTCCCGGTTCACATTAATATTATGAACCGGCCCTTGGGGGCTACTGGAATTGATAGTCTAAGCCGGTCATAAGGAAAGAAAGCTTATGCAGAGTGAGTGATATTTACCTCATACCGCTCCTTCATCAGGCCCACTAAACCGGCTTCATAGTCGCGGCTTGTGTACACGCGATTTAAGAATCCAGAATGAATATCTTGGGCATGGAGGTGGGCATAGCTTGATAAATCTGTTTTCCACTTGCCCTTGTCCATAGCAGAAAGTTCTTCCTTGGCACTATGCTTTGATAAAGCGATAGGATTGCCAGGGGTGGTGTGGCCGATGCCGGTAATCATAATATCGTCCGTGTTGTCATCAGTAGCTTTGGCTGGACTTGGTGGTTTATCAGCCGTTTTTGCTGGGCTTGGCGGATCAGCAGCCTGACTCGTCAGATCTGTCTCCACCGGCTCAACAAAAGTATCCTGAACATGAGGTACCGGATCATCCAAGATAGCATCAGCATTTGGGTCCAGTGGTTCTGGGGTCTTCTCTGGTTCGGTGGCCGGGTAATCATCAGTCGGTTTATTCAGTTTGGCCTTTTTGCTGGGTCTGGCCTTGGCACTGAAAGGAACAGACATAAAGGTTAGTATAATAAACAAGTATAAGGCATAAAGGGTTAAGTTTAATATGCTCACCCAGGAACAGTCTTGAGGGGAGCGAGTTGTGTGGCCGTTGACTCGCCGGATGATGAATGAGGTGTTCCCTGATAGTTTGAATCAGACGGATTAAGAGGTTGTCGGAAATAACCCGCCTTGGGATAAGAAGTATCAGAAATATATGAGACCTCTGATCGACGTTTCCGGACTGGAGTGTTCGGTAACCGGCTGAAGTAACTACATGGCCGCTGTGTCGGGTTGTGCGGCAAGCTTTGTGTTGCTGCTTCTTCAAAAGAAAGTTTGGGTCCAAGTGAGCTAGGGGGTGAGAAAATCTTAATTTCCGGTTTGCTTGACGGGTTTTCTATGTTGGCAGAGGATCTGAACCGGAGGAAAGAATAATTACCTCTACATCTTCAGCATGGCTGGCTTCAACGTCATCCTGATAATAAGCATTGTCAATGAGGTGTATGAAAAAAGAGCCAAGACAATAAAGTTCTACCTCTGATTCCGGATTATCCAGATCATCATCAACGTTTAACTCGGAGGATTCAGCAGCTTTCTTCTTGGCAGGTTTTTTGGTAACCTTAGTCTTGGGGCAAGGCGTCTTTGCCGGTTTATCCTGAGGTTTCTTCTTCCAGAACGGATCATCAACCTGTCGAAGATTGACAAATTTTTGAGGGAATATTTAAAAGGATCGGATTAAAGCAAGAGTTATATGATTCTTACAGCCGGCGGTTTATTGGAAGCGCAGAAGGGACTTAGCCTTGTCTTGCTGCAGACAGCCTCCGGTTCATTCACTATTTTCTTGACAGCTTCAGTAATTTCAGCTTCTGTAAGCTGAATGTCAATATGCCGTTGAGGGTCTTTTAAGTCCTCTTTGTACTCGCATATTAAACCGGGGCATCGGCTTAAAGGCAGAATACTCCAGGAGATCCAGCAACCAACAAAATCAATGCCAGTTAAACCGTTCGCAATGAAGGCCCGAAGCTTTGAAAGTTGTGGCGCATACTTGGCTCGTTCTTTGGCGCTAAGTCGTTGGGGAAATGGATGTGTATTGGTAAGCCGGTGAGGACGATAACTCGGCAGAGGATTCTCATCAGTTGGAGACGTATCTCGGCAGTAAAACCAAGTCTGATTCCAGTCCTTGGGGCGACTATGATGCTTGGCGTGAGGGAAACTGACATCTTTCCTCTTCTGGATTGAAACCACGCCAAGTTCAGTATTGGGCCCATCTGTAAACTCAGTACGGCGGTTCAAATAGAAAAAGTCTCTGAACAGCTCAAAAGTGGGTTCTTCTTGCAGATAAGCTTCGCAAAATACTTGAAAATTACAAATATTGGACACGGAGTTAGGCCCGATATCTTGAGGGTGGAGTTGAAAGCTGGCAAGCACATCACGGAAATTTTTTTGATCCGGGAGGGCTAAACCCTCGACCTAGATGACCAACGAACACGATTACTTCTCCATCCTTGGGCTCAGGAGGATTTTCTAGACCAGGGGCCCTCTAGTGGATAACTTCCTTTTTTGCTAAAGCGCTGGTCACGACACATCTGTTTAGTTGCTCTTCAGTAACTCAGGAGGGGACCCAGTTGCAAGCATAGAATTGTTTGGCCATTTCAATGAAAAGCTGGAAAAAGATCAACGCCGATTTAAGATTCATGACTGACAAGTATAATGCGTCGCAAGGTGAGAGGGAGAAGACGTTGAGGCATATATACATGTTAAACCGGATTCTGACATTGGCAGGGTTACAAAAATGACGAATAGACGGTTTAAGAGAGGGCTAATGGTACCTGGCGGGTTATAATTTTCTAAAAGTTAAACCGCCTACATTGGTATGGAAGGTACAGACTAAGTGATGGAAAAACAGGGTTCACAAATTGACATTACAAATCTGGATCTACCGTGTGTCGGAAAATGGAAAAATATTCAGGGTTAAATGTTCTGGCATTGGAACAGTTGAAGGATCTAGATGGGGTTTTCTACTTAAATGAGATGCACTAATGGAAAGGAAGAATCATGGCTATCTCTATACAGGATAAACATCAAGGTTTAAATCAAGAACTGTTGCGCAGAAACGAACAATGACGAACACTGATGAACACCGATGGGTACAGAAACCCTAATGACAGATCTAGGGTGGAAAGAAAGAGGACTTACCAGTGTAACGGGAGCAGCGGAGAGGCGCCGCGATTCTCTAGTAAGCTCAGGGTGATCCAGCGGCCGGAGTTGAGGTCGAGGACGAAGACTTGGCGGCGGCGGCTGAGCTTGAACGCTAGGTTGACGCGAGGAGGAAGAAGAAGTGAAGAGGCACGAGGTGTAAAAATGACCCTCGGCCTTATTTATAAGGCGAAGGGATAAGCGACAGGCACGAGAATCGAGGAGCCCAAAAATGGATATGTGACAGAGCTGTCGCCTCGATTTTCGGAGGCTCATTAATAAAGGGGAGGTATGTACGTTTTTTAATAAGCAGGTGACGTCATGACGGTTTACTATAATCTTGGAAGATGACATCATGGCGGATTACAAGGTTTACGCGAAGGTGTTGAAGAAGGAATTTTCCTAAGTGTGGAAGATTGACATGAACAGGTTCAAATCAATCTGGGGCCTAATGTTGGGGATATAACTACTGAGTATAAACCGCCCAGGAGGGGCCGGGTTATAGCCGTAATGAGTTATCCATATTGAAGCCCATGAAGACAAGGAGCATGGCGCTTTACTGTAGAGATCTAAAGGCCCAGGGCCCAAAGACGGATTAGGGCCCGTGGACATAAACCTCCATATAATGTGTAACTTGTGTTGTAAGGTAGGAAAGGGTAGAAACCGAGCCGGACACGTGTATGAGCCGGCTGGGATTCTGTAAACCGCCGGGCGTCAACCTGTGTATATAATGGGACGACCCGGCGACGGTTCAAGGACAACAAACAACAGATCGAGAGCCAGGCAAAGCGGATTCGCTCCCTGGTCATCGAAACCCCATCAATTACACCACAACTGGATTAGGCTTTTACCTTCACCGCAAGGGGCCGAACCAGTATAAACTCATTGCGTCCTTTGTCCCGCTTTAACCGCTTTAAGCTAACTACGTTGCAATGGCTCCACGAGTAAGTCCTCACACTAGGACATCTGCCATGACAAAACCACGACATGGTTGAACCTATATTTGTAATAAACATGGTTGGATATGAAATAAGTGATTGCCTACTTTCAAATTCAAAACATGTGATTTTTAAATTAGGGATTAATTAGGGATTACACTGCACACGGTTTGCGAAAGCGAAACGTCTACGATAGACTTGGAGATCAGACTAGGATCCACTATGTGTGCGATCAATCTCGATTCCACACATGATGAGCCAAGAAAAAACGTGTGCGATTAACAACATCATCGCACACAGTTTTCTCTTATTAAATGTTTGCGATAGTCACCTTATCACACATGCTTCAAAATTATGGATTGTTTGTGATGTTGTGCGCATCGCAAACGTTTGGTCACAAAAGAACGCGTGCGATAGGTCGATCATCCGACACGGGTACGACGGATGAATCGTCTGGGATGTATTCAAGCTTCGCATACAGTTTTATAGCGACAACTGTGTGCACTCTTCCATCGAATCGCACACAGTCGAGGAAAAGTAAATGTGTGTGATTGTCTACTTCTACAATCGTGAACTATTTGTGATGGGTCGCGCATCGTAAACGTAGCACCACAGAATACCAACTACAATGGCAATGCAAGCACAAACAAGTAGAGAGTATTGTATATGCATCGAGTCTCCCTATCCTCGACGGTTTCTGGATCGTGTGGGAAGGACCCCCCTATCGTAGTCACTCACTTGGCGACGGTTCCGAACGCCGTCGCGGAAAGGCGTTAAAAACCGTTTGTATAGCACCTCGTTGTACCCGTGTGACTTCATGCGGAATTTATCATTGCAATAAACGGTAGCAGTAAAAGTGGCAGACAACCATAAGACTAAAGTATTACAACTCAAAACCATCAGTTCAAAAATGAGAGTTGCAACACTTAACAAAAATAAGCACCCGACCCATATAGACCCACTTGAAGACTGTCAACTCATATGCGTCTCCCCCTTTTGTCAGGAATGACCAAAAAGGAGTGAAGACATAGAGTGTCTAAGCGTTCTGAGGAGGTGTTGGTGAAGATGTTGGGGCAGTCGGGTCGACGTTGGAGTTGGGCGGTGCAGAAGGGCCTGATGTAGAATCGTGATGCAGTGAGGCCATGGCTGGTGAAGTGGCGTCGTCTTCCTCATAATGACTCGTGCAACAACAGTTGGAGCCAGAGATGAGTAGTCAGAGTCTTCAATGGATGGTGTTGGATGCCAACTTGCTGATTGTGGAGGCCTAGAGTCAAACTTGAACCTTTCAGTGAAGCCATCTGTCGTAAGTTCATCTTCAGAGTATAGCAGAGTAAGGCTCTTCCAGGCACGCCGACAGGCTTCATGGGCAACAAAATAATTCTTGGTGGAGAGGTTGTGAATGCGATTGACATCCACAAGAAAACTTTGCATCTGACGCTTCATCCAGTCATGAGGCCTATCCTGCTTCTAATGAAGAGAAACTAGAAGCTCTGAGTCATTAAGCACACGAGCATGCTTCTGAGGCCTTTGAGCTCTTGTGCTAGCAGTTGCATTAGTGGGAGCATGATGCGGTAGCCAAAGCTGACCGATGAGAGGACCAGCATCATTAGGTGGATTCAGCAAATGAACGGCTTCAAGTGGTGTTGAGAAGCCTTGGAAGGCAACATTGTCTTCAGGCATTGGTTCCTTGGCAGGCTCTGGATAGATGGCTTCATGAGACATATCCACTTCAGGCAGAAAGACAACATGATTGCATGCTGAAGCTTGATAGTTGATGGTGGAGTGAAGCTTGATTAGCCACATAGCCCATGGTGCATAGAACTTGAGGCCAAACAGATCCATGCCCGAAGCATCCAACTGACGGATGAAGAAATCCAGAATGTTGAAGCGGATGCCATTGAGAATGTAGAAGACCAATGTCTTCATAGTGCCTTCAATCTTGGCATGTGGAGAGTGCCCTTTAATTGGTCATAGAGTATGCCTCAGAATATGATATATGGGTCGGGGCAAATACTCGAGGTCATTGACAAAGAATTCCTTGGCGTACTCAGCCTCTACTGGCAATGGCTTCATCATGCTCAGCATTTGACTCATATTGGGCTCTGGCTTCTGGAAGATGCTCTCCAGTTCCTGTTCATAGCGCTGACAACCTAGCTCATAGAGATCACCAGGAGTGAGCAGGTAACTAAGCTCGATGATGTCTTGAGCTTTGGCTTCATGATGTACATCACCTGACATCCACTCAAGTACCCATGTCTTCGGATCCCTATTGTAGCCTGAGATATGAAGGGTGGCATAAAATTGAAGCAAGAGCTCCTCATTCCAGTGCTCCTTGTTGATGACAAAAGGGAGCAGACCAACTTCACGAAAGCAATCAAGAGCCTCTTCAAGACACAGCAGTCCAGCAATGGCATCACAACACATGCGCTTATGAGGGAATACCCCGTCCTGGTTGTACAAGATGCATGAGTAATAGCTTCTTTGCTGATGACTCCAGAACCCGTCAGAAGTGATCTTGGGCTTCTTGTAGGAATTCTTGGCACTGTCAAAGAATGTGTTGTGCTCTCTGAAGCTTAGGACACTGAATGAACCCTGGTCGGTGGCAGCACTGGGAAGCCTTGGCATTCTTGGCTTTGGCTTCTGAGTCTGAGGACCAGGAGCTTCAGGAGGAGTCATAATGGGCCATCTGACACTGATCAGCTCACTTTCACGATTGAAGGCCCTTGCCATAGTGTGTAGTACAGGAGGAGCAGGAGCAACATCCGGGTGGATGGCTAAATGTCTTCTATGGCATCAAGGGCTTCAGACTGAAGAGTGGCTTCAGGAGCTTCAAGTACTGGAGGGTCAGGCACAACCACATCGGGGATCACACTTGGCTCAGTGGTAGGGTGAATAACAGCTTGTTCTTCTTCTTCTTCTCTTTCCTCAGCTGATGCAGCCGGAATATCTTTAGTCTCTGGCCTCAGAATCTTGAGCAATTTCTGAGGGGATCGCTTCAGGGAACACTTGACGTGCTACTGAGCTTGTGGCTTGCACATCCTCGTCAGGAATGCTGGACATGGAGACCGTTGGCCTTGGGCCTCGGCGAAGCCTTCGGAATGAGGCCGACGCCTGTGGTGAGGGAGTGGTCTTCTCCATGTTTTCGTGGGTTGCTTGGGGAGTCTCAAGCACTGGAGTTGTGACATGAGCTTGTGGACTGCGCAGAATGACTTCATGGAGCGGGGTGTTGGGGTGTTGCTCTTCCCAGAAAACATCATGAGTGATTACCGTCGGAGGACCGCCAATGTTGATCTGTTCACTGCTCGTGGGAGCAGGCGATGATACCAGTTTTGACATGATATGGGAGACATGAGGAAGGACTTCATCATCAACAACATTATCTTCATGACCAATGTCTTCAAATGCGGTGGTGTCAACAGCTAGAATCTCTTCGGACTCATAAGCCTCTGTGGTAGCAAGCTCATGTACAACTAGATAGTGCTTGCGGTTGGAGGAGGCTGGTAAGGCAATGGAGATGGGCTCAACTAGCAGCAGCTCTTCAGGAGCAGATGAGGCAGTTGGTGCTCGAGTCCTTCTTGAAGCCTTAGAAGGCTTTGTCTCCAGCCTCTTCTATGATGGAGCAGCATCAGAGGCTTCGTGATGCTTTCGCTTCTTGGCTTCTGCCTCAGCCTGCTTTGTCTTCTTCTTCTTAGAAGCAGTTGATGGGACCTTTGGCTTCGGCCAATCATACTGGAAGGGAAGACAATGCTTGGTCTTTCCTGCCTTGGAGCCTCAGCTTCAGCTTGCGTTGGCTTCTTCTTCTTAGTAGCCAACTTGGGGTCAATGCCTGGACGCCCAAGTGCTTTTCTCTTCAAGGCTTCATTGTGAACCCGAACACATTTCTCACCATAATATTTGAGGCACTCATGGGAGCCCTTGGCTTCATCACAACACTTATGGAACTCAGCCTTGAGATCTTCCATCATCGTCTTGAAGTTTTGAACATCAATGACACTGAGCTTGGCCATGTGCTTCTTGAAGATAGCTTTTTCATGGTCAATCTTTTTTTATGCTCAATGACCTTTTGAGCAATGGCAAGCTCCTTAGAAATACAGCCCTGGAATGTCACACTGATGCCAATGGGAAGCTGCAGATCATTAATGGTAAGGGAAGTGTCTTCAAACCATTCATCGGTGAAGTTGTTCAGAATATTAGCATCAAACAGAGGTAAATCTCTGAAGATTTCAACCTCCTGCTTGCTCTTGATTAGTAGCTCAAGGGCATCATCAGCAAGATCTTCATCACTGGATAGATCAATTACAACTTCATCATGGTGCAGGATGCTTGCTAGTGTAAGGCCTTGCCCTGCGATCTTCTTAGTCTTCATAGAAGTATGAGACAAGTCTTCAGACAACACACTAGAATCAGGAGATGCAGATTTCAATGGCTTCACTCTTGAAGCTTTTGATGCAGCAAAAGTCTTTGGAGCCTTTGACTTCTTCAGTGGCTTCGGGGGCACAGGAGCTGCAGTATGTTCCTCATCCTCAGCAGCATCTTCAATGCTGGACCTTTTTGCAGCACAATGTGCCAGAAATGAGTCAAAGTCATCAAAGGGACCAATAAGATTTGGTTAGGCCTCGCGACTGCCATCGGGCCTTGGGGCAGCTGGACCTGGGTTGAAGTCAATCCCAAAGTCCTTCTTGTTCTGAGCTGCTGAAGCTTTAGCAAATTGAAGATTGGCTTCAATAGATCATCCTCACGACACCATCGGAGACTGGATGGGTCGGCATTCTCTGGCATAGGTCCTCAGACTATGCAAGGAAAGAAGCCTCTCTCAATAGCTTCAGCCTTGGTCTTCGGGTGAAGTTTCCTGTATATAATATCAGCCCAGGGTGGCCTCGCAGCGTTCTTGTATGCATACTCTGGACTCACAAAGTGGTACAGAAACTACTGCTCTGCCCAATATCTTCGAATCCATTGGACACGAGATTTGCGCTCACCGTAGATCTCTTTAGGATCAGATTTGTACATTTTGTAGAGATCTGGTGGCAGGTCTTTTGCAGTGTTGTCACGGTGCTGTTTATCGCCTTTCTTTGCATATTTGCCACTGGCCATTGGCTTCAGACTGAAAGGCTTCACAACAGTGTTAGGCTTCAGTCTGCTTGTCAAACAAGAGCTGGCTTCAGGTGATTCAATATGATACTGTAAGAATTCTGCAAATGAATGCAGACTCTGAGAACCAAGAGACTCTCCCACGGACATGTACCTGTGATAGCATTAGAAATGCAAGGGAAGGGGAAGAGGTCATATGCATTCTCAGAGGATTTTGAAGATAAAGCAGTTCGAATACATTGACCTCATAACGCGAAGACATTCACTTATCGATGTGAGTTGCTTCTAGATTTGTCGAATCCATGAATAAGTACAAGTGAGGAATCTAACTAGTAGTGAAGCATAAGTGAAAGTACTTGCAGGTTATGAGATGCTATATTATGGAAGATCCAGATATGGAAGTGAAGAAACAACTTTCTGAAGATATAGACAGTTTTAGCGGATCAGACATGCAGTAAAAATAGACTTTCAATTACCACTCAAGAACGGACGAGGACTGCTAGACGAGTCGTGGATGGAGGTCGAGCAGTCCAATCTTCCGTGCCCTAACTTGGCGGCAGAAGACACCTACGGCAGCGGCGGGAGGAAGATGTCTGCGACCAGCATGACGACGACTACGAAGAGGTCGTGGCAGCGAATCACTTAGTCTCCGGCAACGACGGAAGCTAGCGACGGCGTTAGGGTTTGAGCGAGACAGCAAGGGGAGTAGATTTTAATGACTGCAGGGGGTGTATATTTATAAGGAAGGGGGCGACGCAGTGTAATTACTCAGCTACCCCTAGCAGTTCACATCTGAGCACCACGTGGCACGCATGCAACAACTTAAATGTTGTGCCACGACCCCACGCACACCTGGTTTGTCGGGTGGTTGTTCTGCAAAAGGATAAGAATAATAAAAGCCTTTTAAATGTGTGTCTCGTGATCTTCGACTGACAAGGACACAGTGAAGATAATCGACACGTGTCAACAGAATGCATATGAAGATTTAGAGGGAGTAGAAGAGACAAGCACAGATGGGGTTAGAGTCCGATCACATTCACTTAGTGTAGAAATGGCAACTTGAAGATATAGCTATAAGTGAATGTTGTAGAGGACAGAACATATATATAGTTTAGCAATAAGATCCAAATCAACTTCGTGAAGATAAACCATGAAGATAAACAATTGTTGAATACAAACCAACTTTGAAGATAATGAAATTTGACGCCAAACAAAATATTCAAGAAAGGTTGGTGGTGGTGTTACCACCGTATAGGAAGTATTAGACCCATACACGGCGCACAATTATCGTGGCGCTCCGAAGTCAATTTCTACATTAATGTATTCGAACTTAGAGTGTATGTCTTCATGAATTGAAGACATACATTACTTTGTGTGTTGTGCACCTAAGTCATCAATATGCATAAGCGTTAGGATGTGTGTCCATTCACAGGACATTCGAGGATTCTAAGATATTTAGCTCACACCGCAACTTGCAAAACCTTTTCTCATCCAAGAGCTTTGTGAACATATCTGCAAATTGCTCTTCAGTGTCAACGTGAATGATATCAATGTCTTCCTTCAACACATGATCTCTGAGAAAATGATGACGGGTCTCAATGTCCTTTGTCTTCGAGTGTTGAACTGGATTGTGAGCAATATTGATGGCGCTTTCGTTATCGCAGTTGAGGGGCACATTCTTCATGTTGATGCCATAGTCCTTGAGGGTTTGCTTCATCCAGAGAAGCTGAGCGCAGCAAGATCCAACAACAATATATTCAGCCTCAGTAGTGGATAGTGATACACAGTTCCGCTTCTTTGAAGACAAATAGACAAGAGATCGTCCAAGAAAGTGACATGTGCCTGATGTGGACTTGCGATCAACCTTGTCACCAGCATAATCAGCATATGAGAATCCAACTAGATCAAACTCTGAGCCCTTTGGATACCATAATCGTAGCGTTGGGGTGTGAGCCAAATATCAAAGTATTCGCTTCACCGCGAGGTGATGCGATTCCTTTGGTGCCGCTTGGAATCGGGCACACATGCAAATGCTAAGCATTATATCTGGCCTAGATGCACATAATTACAATAAAGAACCAATCATGGAGCGGTATACCTTTTGATCGAACTCCTTACAATTGTCGTCAGAGCCCAGTTGACCTTCGGTTGGCATTAGCATCGTGTATCCTTTGCAATCTTGCATTTCAAACTTCTTCAAACAATCTTTGAGGTATTTTTCTTGAGATATGAAAATGCCATTTCTCTGTTGATGGATTTGAAGACCAAGGAAGAATTTCATCTCTCCCATCATGGACATCTGATATTGCTCTTGCATCATATGCCCAAACTCATCACTGTATCTTTTGTCAGTGCAGCCGAAGATTATGTCATCCACATAGATTTGGCATACAAACAGTTCTACATCATGTCTTCGTAAAGAGAGTGGGATCTAGAGAACTAGGTTTGAAGCCTTTGCACTCCAGGAAGTCTTTGAGTGTGTCATACCAAGCGCGAGGTGCTTGTTTGAGGCCATACAGTACCTTGCTGAGCTTGTAGACCATATCAGGACGCTTTGGATCTTCAAAGCCAGGTGGTTGAGCAACATATACTTCTTCTTCAATTTTGCCTTTGAGGAAGGCACTCTTCACATCCATTTTGATTTGCGTAGGCTAGCAGTATTCAAATGGCTTCAAGCCTAGCCACAGGAGCAAAGGTTTTGTCAAGTCAATTCCCTCCACTTGTGTGTAACCTTGAGCAATGAGATGAGCTTTGTTTTTGATAACTTGACCATGTTCATCTTGTTTGTTGTGATAGATCCATTTGGTTCCAATAATATTGTGCTTGCAATGATCAGGACGCTTAAAAAGATCCCAGACATTGTTGAGCTCGAACTGTTGAAGCTCTTATTGCATAGCTTGAATCCATTCTGGTTCCATAAAGGCTTCATCAACTTTCTTCGGTTCGGATATGGAGACGAATGCAAAGTGCCCACAGAAGTTTGCTAATTGCGTAGCTCTTGATCGAGTAAGTGGACCAGGTGCATTGATCCTATCAATTATCTTCTCAATCTAAACTTCATTGGCCACATGAGGATGAACAGGGCGAAGATTTTGCTGTTGTTGTTCATTGTCTTTATCTTCAGCATTGTCTTCATGCTCAGCATTGTCTTCATGTTGTGTTGGAGCTGGAAGAACAATTTCCTCTTCTGCCTGTTCCTCGGTGGGTATGATTTC
The DNA here is from genome assembly GCF_018294505.1 of Triticum aestivum. Lineage (NCBI taxonomy): Eukaryota > Viridiplantae > Streptophyta > Magnoliopsida > Poales > Poaceae > Triticum > Triticum aestivum. The sequence goes on from NC_057805.1 coordinate 260,508,109, forward strand.
TCCAGTACCCATTAGCTTGATAGATTCACTAGGAGAAGCTTCATCTAGCACATTTGGTAGGTGCTCTCTATGTGAGCCGTTAGTCTCATCGAACCGCACATCTACAGTTTCAACCACTTTATATTGAAAGAGGTTGAAGACTCTGTAGGTGTGTGAATCCTTTCTGTAACCAAGCATAAAACCTTCACGTGCTTTCGGTGCAAATTTGTGGATCCTTGGTCCAGCACCTAGCACCAAAGACTTTGAAATAGCTTACATTTGGCTTCTTACCAATGAGTAGTTCATAAGATATCTTCTTGAAGAATTTTTGAAGACAAACTTTGTTGATGATATGGCATGCAGTATCAATGGCTTCAGGCCAAAACTTTCTTGGAGTCTTGTACTCATCAAGCAACGTACGAGCCACCTCAATAAGGGTCATGTTCTTGCGCTCCATGGTGCCATTTTGCTGAGGTGTGTACAGCGCAGAGAGCTCTCGAGTGATGCCAAGTGTATCAAGATAAGTGTCGAGGCTAGTGTTCTTGAATTTCATGCCACTGTCACTCCTGATGTGCTTGATCTTGATGCCATAATTAGTCATGACGTGATTGGAAAATTGTCAATGACATCCTGCACTTCAGTCTTATAGAGAATTATGTGCACCCAGGTATATCTAGAGTAATCATCAACAATAATGAAGCCATAAAGATGTGCAGTGGTAGTAAGGGTAGAGTAGTGAGTAGGGCCAAATAAGTACATGTGTAATAGCTCGAAGGGACGTGAAGTTGTCATGATTTTCTTTGAGGGATGCTTTGCCCTAGTCATCTTCCTAGCTTCGCAAGCACCACATAAATGATCCTTCTTGAAATTGACGCCCTCGATGCCAATGATATGCGTCTTCATAACGAGAGTGTGCAAGTTCCTCATGCCCGCATGTCCTAGCCATCGATGCCAAAGGCAGCACTCTCAAGCTTTTGCTAGAAGACATACGGCAAGATGTGGTCGTGTCGAGAAATCCACCATATACAGATCACCTCTTCGATAACCTTCGAAGACTAGAGATTTGTTAGAAGCCATAAGCACAAGGCAATGATATTTTCCAAATATCACAATCATGTCAAGATCACAAAGCATTGAGACAAACATTAAGTTGTATCCAAGGGATTCAACAAGCATCACTTTATCCATGTGTTGATCCTTTGAGATAGAAACTCTACCTAGGGCCAATACCTTGCTTTTACCAGTGTCGGTGAATGTGATATGGCTTTTAGTAGATGGTCAAAGAGTTGAATCCATGAGAAGACTTCGATCACTAGTCATGTGGTTAGTGCATCCACTGTCCATAATCCATTTAGTAGCCTTCAGAGTTGTACCCTACAGTACAGATAGTAGGATAGGCTTCACTAAGAGTATTGTGAAGCACAAACATTTGACGAACAAGCATACTGTCAAAATTAAGATTCTTGGATGGTAAGATGTGATGCTCATCAAGAAACCCAGGGATGAAATAAATGGTAAGACCATGTTGGCACTTTATCTTGCGTCCCACAGGATGTTTTAGGTGCCCAGCATTGTCTTCAGAAGTCAATGATTTTCGGCTCGAGACCATTCCCTGCAAGAGAAGTTAATTCTTCTTAACCACCCACATCTTAAGGGGTGGCATAGAAGCAATGAGTCTGAGTGCAGCATCTGAGAACTTTGGCTTTGGAGCCCTATGAAATTGTTTTGCAGGAGGTGAATAGTACTCAAAAGAATATGCAGAAAAATTCTTTGATCTGTGAACATAGCAGTTAGAAGAAACACGCTCATATTCCTGAGTCTGATGATAATTTTCCTACAGAACACTAGCGTTAGGGTGACCTGGCGAGGTCCTCCGTCTATATGAAGCCTTTGGGCCATATGAAGCCTTTGATCTGGGGTTTGTCTTCTTCCCTGGTGGTGTCATGATGACATTCACGGGAAGCTTCTCAAGGCGACTTTTGGGAACCCAGATCTTCTTCATAGGTGACCCATTCCTGCAGTTAGTTCCAATAAACCTGGCAAACACTTCACCATTCTGATTCTTGGATAGTTTATAGTTTGACTCTAATGACTCATCAACGATAATAGGGTTAGCACACATGAAGCCAGATAAGGTGGATGGGTCCACTGAAGGGCCCTTTGCAGCAACCCATGTGGTTTTGGGGTACTGCTCAGGCTTCCAGTAAGAACCATCAACATTCATTTTCCTCTTGAAACCAACACCCTCTTTCCTCAGGTTTCGGTTCAGAATATGTTTCTTGAGGACATCACATAGCGTCTGATGCCCTTTGAGGCTTTGTACATGTCTGTTTCAACCAATGTCTTCAACCTGGCATTCTCATCAACAATAGTAGTGGTATCCTCAGAAGAGGGGTTAGTTACCACATTAACAGCTGAAGATATTGCAACTTCAGAAGCAGTAGAACATTCAGCAACAGAGACAGCATTGTCACGCTCAAGGCATTTTAAACAAGGTGGCACAAAATCTTCCTGAGCGGAACTGGTCTATTGAGCGAGTAGTGAATCGTTTTCCTTTTAAAGATCTTCATGAGACGCTCTCAGTTTATCTAGATCTTGCTTCCTTTGAAGATAATCATGGGAAGGATCCTCATGAGTAGCTGAGAGGGTTTCATGACGACTTACAAGTTCCTCATACTTAACACGAACATTTTTTATGTCTTCGATTAAGGACTGAGTTCAATTCGTTTCCTCATCCAACAGGTCATCGCTTTTATCTAGCAATTTTTGAATCTTTTCCATGGATGTTTGTTGTTCAGTTGCAATTTTAGCATGTGTCTTATAACTAGGTTTGGATTCACATTCAGAGTCATCTTCACTAGAGGTCTGAAAGTAAGCATGGTGAGAGTTTACCTTGGCACCGCATGCCATGAAGCAGTAGGTGGGAGCAGAGTCGTCGTCATCGTTCTCTTCAGTGTCGCCATCGTGAACATTGTTTTCATTGTTAAAAATGAATTTGGCAACGAATGCCGAAGCTAGAGCCAGGCTTGCCATGCCTGAATCAAACTCCTCCTCGGACTCCACCTCTGCCTCCTCATAAGTAGACTCCTCCTCTGGATCCATTTCCTTTCCAATGAACACACATGCCTTGTCAGATGAGCTCTTCTTGTAATATGAGGACTTTGATGAAGACTTCGAAGAAGACTTTGAAGATTTCTTCTTCTTGTCGTCAAAGTAATATTCCTTGCTCTTCTTCTTTTTATTTGCTTCCTTGTCCTATTGGGCACATTTAGATATGTAGTGGCCTGGCTTCTTGCATTTTTGGCATGTTCTCCTCTTGTAGTCATGAGTGGAAGCCTCATCATTCTTGGAGCTAGATCTTGAAGCCTTTCCGAAGCGAATCTTCTTGGAGAACTTTTGGAACTTTCTCACAAGCATTGCTAGCTCTTTGCCAATGTCTTCAGGATCATCAGAACTGCAGTCATATTCTTCAGATGAGGATACAACCTTTGCCTTCAAAGCACGAGATCGACTGCAGCTAGGACCATAGATATCTCTCTTCTCAGATAGCTGGAATTCATGTGTGTTGAGCCTCTCAAGTATGTCAGATGGATTGAGATCTCTGATGTTATGGCGCTCTTGGATCATCAAGGCCAGAGTGTCAAAGGAGTTGTCAAGTGATCTCAGTAGCTTCTTCACTATTTCATGCTTGGTGATCTCAATGGCGCCAAGTGTGTGAAGCTCATTTGTGATATCAATGAGGCAATCGAAAGTGAGCTCGACATTCTCATTGTCATTCCTCTTGAATCGGTTGAAGAGATTGTGAAGCACATCTATTCTTGAGTCTCTTTGTGTTGAGATGCCGTCGTTGACCTTGGACAGCCAGTCCCAGACTAGCTTCGCAGTTTCAAGAGCACTCACATGGCCATACTACCCTTTGGTCAGATGAACATAGATGATGTTCTTGGCTGTTGAGTCCAGTTGCGCGAACCTCTTGACATCAGCAGCGGTTATGCGTTCACCGATTTTGGGGACACCAGTCTTGATGACATACCAGAGGTCGATGTCAATGGCTTCAAGATGCATGCGCATCTTATTCTTCTAGTAGGGGTAATCAGTGCCATCGATGGCGGGGCACACAGCGGAGGCTTTGATTATCCCTGCAGTCGACATAGTTAAAACTCCAATGTCACAGCCCTAGAATTTCTTGTAATTAATTGCATTAGTGAGCATCCATGCATATTTTTAAATTCAAGGAATTTGAATTGAGGGAATTTTCAAAGCCTCAGAAACCTTTTAAAAATGATCAACATTAAAATCTTCTCAAATAAGTCCAAGAAAATGTTCCTGTTATTCCGTGAAAATATTGGCAAGAGGTAAAATTCAAACCAGTATTTTTTCGAATGTTAGAAATGTTTATTTTGGGAATTTGAGTTAATCCAACAATTATTTGCATTGGACTTATATTTATTATATATTAAATATTGGTCCAATAATTGTGAAAGTTTGTATGGCTCTGGACTAGTTCCCTAAGTCCACATATTGAATTTCAGAAGTTTATAAAGTGATTTGGTAGTTAAACCAAATCAAACAAACTGAATAAATAGGAAATAGAAAAACAGAGAAGAGAGAGGAACCTCACCTGGGCTTACTTGGTGACCCAATTGGCTGACCCAGCCTAGCAGCCCCCGGTCGTCTTCCTCGCGCCAGTAGGCGAGGGCGCGTGCCCGCAGCGCGCCTGCACGCGTGAGGCCGCCTCCTGCTTACCTGCTCGCAGCTGGAGGCACCCAAGGGCGCCACGCACTCCCCCTCGCCCTCCTTGACCGCTTGCCCGTCCCCATCCCCTCTCTGACTCTCTCTCCCGTGACCGTCCGGACGCACCCGTGACCGCCAACGAGAACCACCACGGCCACAGCTACTGGCTCACCCCACTGTCATTCCCACGAGCTCTACGACGGCGTCCTCGTCATCTCTACCGAGCCAGGAAAGCCGGGACGCACTGTAGCATCATCATTGCGCTCGGCTTCGACCTCGGGCGCCGCCGATCACCATCGCCGGTTCGTCATCCACAGCCCGTCCCTGAGCTCGCCAGCTGCACCACCAGAACCGCAGTGAGGTCATGCCCGTTTTATCCCTGTTCCTCTCGGCGTTTGGTTGCCATAGCCGGGCTAACCATAGAGGCCGAAAGCTTCTCACCGTCAGCCATGGCGTAGCCGTGGTCACAGCCGCAGCGGCTCGCGTTCGAGAATGCTCACGTGCTCCGCATGTTCCCAGGAGGCCGCGACTCCCACCAGCTCCTCCTCCCGGGCACCCTAGCATCGAGCCCGACCTAGCCCGATCTCCGGCCGCCGGCTACTTTCCGTCCACCCCAGCACTACCCGCCACCACTATTGGATGAGGAACTCCGCCAGCTACGGGTAGGACCAAACCGTAGTCAATTTGGTCGACTGTGGGCAAATCTCGAGCCCCTCTGCCGTCTCGGGCTTCACCGGCGACGAGCACGGGTCAACTCCAGCGAGTTTGACCCTGGTTGACCGGGATTTGACCTCCCATGTGCCACTGACATATGGGGCCAGCACCTGTTAAATTAATTTAGTTTATTTTCTAAACTTAATTAACCACTGTTTCACTGACGTGTGGACCCCGCACGTCAGGTTTGACCTGGACCCATTCTGTTGACCTAATGATGTCATGCTTACACAATGCTGATGCAGTTAATCATTTTCTAGATTAAAGATAATTCAGAAAATTCCAGAAATTAGTTTAAACTTCAAAAATCCATAGAAAATAAACTGTAACTCCAAATGAAATAATTTATATATGAAAAATTATCAGAAAAATCCAAAGAATCTGTTTATGTCGTTTGCATGCATGTTTGAGCAAGTTAACTTCACTGTTTAGGATGAAACATGATTAGGGCAAATTTGATAATAGGTTTGGAGTTGGAATTTGACGTAGTTTTGAATCCCACTTCAATTAAAATGACTTTCTGTTGCATTAGCCCAAATCACAACATATTGCCATGCCATGATCATGCATCATATTGTTGCATTGCATTGATTGTGTTCTTTCTTGTTTGCCGATGTTTGTCCCCTCTCAGTAGACGTTGTTCCGATGATGTGATCGATGACACGGATGAAGACACAATGCTATCTTCAGAAGTGCCAGGCAAGCAAACCCCCATTGAGCACTCTGATACAATCCCACTCTCTCGCTCTTGCTCTCTTTTACTGCATTAGGACAACAATGATTCAACTATTACATGTTGCGGTAGTTGAACCCCTTTCCTTTGCATGACCTGTCTTTGCAACAGTAAATAGTTGAAACCCACTAGCATGAGTAGGAGTTGTTTGAGCCATGATGTGCCTACTCATTCATGCTTGTTTGTTATGCCTGCTATTGCTTAGAGTTATGTCAGGTCCGATTCATCCGGGATGGATTGGAATGGTGTGAACATGTCCTACTGTGTGAGAGCTAAGTGTGTGAACACGATTTGGTAAAGGTAGCGATGAGAGGCCATGTAGGAGTACATGGTGGGTTGTCTCATTGAGACCGTCCTCTGGAACTGAGTTATGTGTCTGTGATCCAAGATAGTTACTACCACATGTTGGGTTCCGGTAACTCGACCCCTCTCGTCTTATTAATCTCCTCGATCTTTGTCCAGGAGTTGCAACTAGTTTCTGGTGTTTTTAGGTAGTGCTAGTAGTCTACCAAGTGGCACCTGGTACTGGTGGGCTTGGGACAGACTAGGTGCAGTGGCACGGTGTACCAAGTGGCACCCGGATGGTGGGCTTGGGAACCCTGCTCACATCGTTTGGGGCCGTGATGGAAACCTCGGTCGGACTCCCTTGCGGATGGAACCCGAATAGGCAATAAACCTGGACTAGAGTCTTGCGTGGTTAGTCAGGTCGTGGCTGACACCCTCGCCAGGCTTCTGCTTGAAGGTTGTCGAGATACATGATGTGTACATGGCGGTAAATGGCGAGAGTGTGTGTGAAGAAGTACGTGATGACCCACAAGTATAGGGGATCTATCGTAGTCCTTTCGGTAAGTAAGAGTGTCGAACCCAACGAGGAGCAGAAGGAAATGATAAGAGGTTTTCAGCAAGGTATTCTCTGCAAGCACTGAAATTATCGGTAACAGATAGTTTTGTGATGAGGTAATTTGTAACGGGTAACAAGTAACAAGTGTAAATAAAGTGCAGCAAGATGGAGCAATCCTTTTTGTAGCAAAGGACAAGCCTGGACAAACTCTTATATAGAAAAAAGCGCTCTCGAGGACACATGGGAATTATCGTCAAGCTAGTTTTCATCACGCTCATATGATTCGCGTTCGCTACTTTGATAATTTGGTATGTGGGTGGACCGGTGCTTGGGTGCTGTCCTTACTTGGACAAGCATCCCACTTATGATTAACCCCTGTTGCAAGCATCCGCAAGTACAAAATAAGTATTAAGGTAAACCTAACCATAGCATGAAACATATGAATCCAAATCAGCCCCTTACGAAGCAACTCATAAACTAGGGTTTAAGCTTCTGTCACTCTAGCAACCCATCATCTACTTATTACTTCCCAATGCCTTCCTCTAGGCCCAAACAATGGTGAAGTGTCATGTAGTCTATGTTCACATAACACCACTAGAGGAAAGACAACATACATCTCATCAAAATATCGAACGAATACCTTCACATGACTACTAATAGCAAGACTTCTCCCATGTCCTCAGGAACAAACGTAACTACTCACAAATCATACTCATGTTCATAATCAGAGGGGTATTAATATGCATATAGGATCTGAACATATAATCTTCCACCAAATAAACCAACTAGCATCAACTACAAGGAGTAATGAACACTACTAGCAACCCACAGGTACCAATCTAAGGCTTTGGGACAAAGATTGGATACAAGAGATGAACTAGGGTTTGAGAGGAGATGGTGCTGGTGAAGATGTTGATGGAGATTGACCCCCTCCCGATGAGAGGATCGTTGGTGATGACGATGGCGATGATTTCCCCCTCCCGGAGGGAAGTTTCCCCGGCAGAACAGCTCTGCCAGAGCCCTAGATTGGTTCCGCCAAGGTTCCGCCTCGTGGCGGCGGAGTTTCTTCCTGAAAGCTTGCTTATGATTTTTTTCCAGGGTCTAAGACCTCATATAGCAGAAGATGGGCACCGGAAGCCTGCCAAGGGGCCCACGAGGCAGGGGGCCGCGCCCAGGGGGTAGGGCGCACCCCCACCCTTGTGGCCAGGGTGTGGGCCCCCTCTGGTATTTTCTTCGCTCAGTATTTTTTATTATTTCCAAAAATGACTTCCGTGGAGTTTCAGGACTTTTGGAGTTGTGTGGAATAGGTCTCTAATATTTGCTCCTTTTCCAGCCCAGAATTCCAGCTTCCGGCATTCTCCCTTTTCATGTAAACCTTGTAAAATAAGAGCGAATAGGCATAAGTATGGTGACATAACGTGTAATAACAGCCCATAATGCAATAAATATCAATATAAAAGCATGATGCAAAATGGACGTATCAACTCCCCCAAGCTTAGACCTCGCTTGTCCTCAAGCGGAAGCCGATAACGATAAATATGTCCACATGTTTAGAGATAGAGGTGTTGATAAAATAAAATACGGACATGAGGATATCATGATCATTCTTATAACAGCAACATATATAGATATTGTCGTATGATTTCTTATGCTTAAGTAATAATCTATTCACAATGTCAAGTATGAATTAGAAACTTCATTGAGAACTAACAAACTATAATCTCAGTCACTGAGGCAATTGCAATTTATCATAACATCAGAAAGAGTCAATATAAGAGCTTTTCAGCAAGTCCACATACTCAACTATCATTTAGTCTTTAACAATTGCTAACACTCACGCAATACTTGTGGTTATGGAGTTTTAATCGGACACAGAGAAAGATAGGGGCTTATAGTTTCGCCTCCCAACCTTCTACCTCAAGGGTAATGTCAACAATAATAGTTCATGCCAACTTACATCCAATTGGATATATATATCAGGATCTTTCCAACACAATGTGCTTGCCAAAGGATAAAATGTAAAAAGGAAAGGTGAAGATCACCAAGACTCTTGCATAAGGGTAGAAGGTAAAAGTAAAAGATAAGCCCTTCGCAGAGGGAAGCAGAGGTTGTCATGCGCTTTCATGGTTGGATGCACGAAATCTTAATGCAAAAGAATGTCACTTTATATTGCCACTTGTGATATGGACCTTTATTATGCAGTCCGTCGCTTTTATTTCTTCCACATCACAAGATCATATAAAGCTTATTTTCTCCACACTAATAAATCATACATATTTAGAGAGCAATTTTTATTGCTTGCACCGATGACAACTTACTTGAAGGATCTTACTCAATCCATAGGTAGATATGGTGGACACTCATGGCAAAACTGGGTTTAAGGGTATTTGGAAGCACAAGTAGTATCTCTACTTGGTGCAAAGAATTGGCTAGCATGAGGGAGAAAGGCAAGCTCAACATGTTGGATGACCCATGACAATATACTTTATTTCAGATATAAGAAAACATAACCCATTACGTTGTCTTCCTTGTCCAACATCAACTCTTTAGCATGTCATATTTTAATGAGTGCTCACAATCATAAAAGATGTCCAAGATAGTGTATTTATATGTGAAAACCTCTCTTTCCTTATTACTTCCTATTAATTGCAACGATGACGAAAACTATGTTTGCCAACTCTCAACAACTTTTAATCATCATACTCTTTATATGTGAAGTCATTACTCTCCATAAGATCAATATGATCTCTTTGTTTCTTTTTATTTATTTTTCTTTTTCTTTTATTCCCTCAAGATCATAGCAAGATAATCAAGCCCTTGACTCAACACTAATCTTTATTATATATAGCTCACGGACTCGATTACATAGAGGGGTCATAAGGCAAAACTCAAAACTCAAAGCTAAATCATACTAAAACTTTATTCTACTAGATCAAGATATTACTAAAAGGATCGAACTAAGAAAAATGGTAAAGATAGGAGTGTGATGGTGATACGATACCGGGGCACCTCCCCCAAGCTTGGCAGCTGCCAAGGGGAGTGCCCATACCCATGTGACTATGTCTCCTTCTTTGGAGGTGAAGAGGATGGTGATGATGTAGATAATTGTGCCTTCAGCTTTTTCATACTGTACTCAAGAAGGGCAATTTCCTCCTTTAAATCATCGACCTCCGATTCCAACTTCAAGATCTTGTCACATAAATCTCCTTTACTTTTCTGCCGAAAACGAGAAGGAATAGATCGGTTGTTAGACAGTTTAGCCCTCTTAGGAAGACTAGACTTCTTGAACTTCACGTGCATATCCCTAGGTTGAGGTAAAGGGACATCCTCCTCCTCCGAACTTGAATCATTAATCCTCATCAAATGAGCATCCTCCTCATCATCCGTAGTTCGACCACAAGGAGATAGATCCCCATAGGTCTTTGGGTCAGCAACAAGATGTGAGATATAGCTCTCTCCGTCAGAATCCTGAGATGACATCTTGCTCCAAACCTGCTACAGAAATAGCTCGAAACAAAAACAGAGGACACTTGTGTGATATGAGGGTCAAAACCTTCGGGAAATTATATAATGAATTTTTACCGACTAAAAGAAGTATCGTGCAAGAAAACGGAGTCCGGAGAGCGCACGAGGTGCCCACAAGGCAGGGGGCGCGCCCAGGGGGTAGGGCGCGCCCTCCACCCTCGTGGAAGCCTCGTGTCCTTCCCGGACTACTTCTTATTTTTCCTATTTTCTTAAATATTCCAAAAAGGAGAAAAATTGCCATTAGAACTGTTTTGGAGTCGGTTTACTTACCGTACCACATACCTATTCCTTTTCGGAGTCTGAAACATTCTGGAAAGTGTCCCTTATATATTCCTCTGGGGTTACGGTTTCAATAACATTAGTTTTAACATTTATAGGATTACATGAGATATAATGTTTGATTCTTTGACCGTTCACCACCTTTGGATTTGTGCCTTCAAAGTTATTGATTTTTACGGCACCGGAATGATAGACCTCCTCAACAACGTAAGGATCTTCCCATTTAGAGAGAAGTTTTCCTGCAAAAAATCTTAAACGAGAGTTGAACAGCAACACATAATCACCTACATTAAACTCACGCTTTTGTATCCTTTTGTCATGCCATCTTTTAACTTTTTCTTTAAACAATTTAGCATTTTCATAGGCTTGGGTTCTCCATTCATCAAGTGAGATAATGTCAAATAACCTCTTCTCACCGGCAAGTTTGAAATCATAATTGAGCTCTTTAATGGCCCAATATGCCTTATGTTCTAGTTCGAGAGGTAAGTGACATGCTTTTCCATAAACCATTTTGTACGGAGACATACCCATAGGATTTTTATATGCAGTTCTATAGGCCCATAATGCATCATCAAGTTTCTTGGACCAATTCTTTCTAGATCTATTAACAGTCTTTTGCAAAATTAATTTGAGCTCTCTATTACTCAATTCTACTTGACCACTAGACTGTGGGTGATAAGGAGATGCAATTCTATGATTAACATCATACTTGGCAAGCATTTTACGAAAAGCACCATGAATAAAATGTGAACCACCATCAGTCATTAGATATCTAGGGACTCCAAACCTCGAAAAAATAATTTCTTTAAGCATCTTAATAGAGGTGTTATGATCAACACTAGTAGTTGGAATAGCTTCTACCCACTTAGTAACGTAATCAACAGTAACTAAAATATGTGTATACCCATTAGAGGAAGGAAACGGTCCCATGTAATCAAAGCCCCAAACATCAAATGGTTCAATAACAAGTGAATAATTCATAGGCATTTCCTGACGTCTACTGATATTACCAATTCTTTGACATTCGCACAAGACAAGACAAACTTACGGGCATCCTTGAAGAGAGTAGGCCAATAAAAACCGGATTGCAATACCTTATGTGCAGTTCTATCTCCAGCGTGGTGCCCTCCATAAGCCTCGGAGTGACACTTGCATAGGATCTGTTCCTGTTCTTGCTCAGGTACACAACGTCTAATAACACCATCTACTCCTTCTTTATAAAGATGTGGGTCATCCCAAAAGTAATGTCTCAAACCATAGAATTTTTTTTTCTTTTGCTGGTATGTGAAACTAGGTGGTATAAATTTAGCAACAATGTAATTAGCATAATCAGCATACCATGGAGCAGTACGAGAAGCATTTATGACATTTAATTGTTCATCAGGAAAGCTATCATCCATAGGTAGTGGGTCATCAAGAACATTCTCTAACCTAGAAAAGTTGTCTGCAATGGGGTTCTCATCTCCCTTTCTATCAATAATATGCAAATCAAATTCTTGTAGCAAGAGAACCCATCTAATAAGTCTAGGTTTAGCGTCTTTCTTTTCCATAAGGTATTTAATAGCAGCATGATCAGTGTGAATAGTTACTTTAGAATCAACAATATAAGGTCTGAACTTATCACAAGCAAAAACAACTGCTAAAAATTCTTTTTCAGTAGTGGCATAATTTCTCTGGGCATTGTCTAGAGTTTTACTAGCATATTGAATAACATTTAATTTCTTATCAACTCTTTGCCCTAGAACAGCACCTACAGCATAATCACTAGCATCACACATAATTTCAAAGGGTAAATTCCAATCAGGTGGTTGAACAATAGGTGCAGAAATCAATGCTTTCTGAAGTATTTCAAATGCTTCTACACAATCATCATCAAAGACAAAAGGAATATCTTTTTGTAATAGATTAGTCAGAGGCCGAGAAATTTTTGAGAAGTCCTTAATGAACCTCCTATAAAAACCGGCATGACCAAGGAAATTTCTTATACCTTTGATGTCCTTGGGACACGGCATCTTTTCAATAGCATCAACTTTAGCTTTATCAACTTCAATACCTCTTTTAGAAATTTTACGTCCCAAGACAATGCCTTCATTAACCATAAAGTGGCATTTCTCCCAATTCAAGACAAGGTTAGTTTCTTCACATCTCTGCAAAACTCGATCAAGGTTGATTAAGCAATCATCAAAAGAGGATCCATAAACGGAGAAATCATCCATCAAAACCTCACAAATGTTTTCACAAAAATCAGAGAATATAGCCATCATGCATCTTTGAAAGGTAGCAGGTGCATTACATAAACCAAAAGGCATACGTCTATAAGCAAAAGTACCGAAAGGGCAAGTAAAAGTGGTCTTTGCTTGATCATCAGCTGACTGAGGTATTTGAGTGAAGCCAGAGTAACCATCTAGAAAGCAAAAATGTGTAGGTTTGGATAATCTCTCTAGCATTTGATCAATGAAAGGCAAAGGGTAATGATCTTTTTTAGTAGCTTTATTTAATTTACAGAAATCAATTACCATCCTATAACCTGTAATAATTCTTTGCGGAATCAATTCATCTTTATCATTAGGAACGACAGTAATGCCTCCCTTCTTAGGGACACAATGGACGGGACTTACCCACTGACTATCAGCAATGGGATAAATTATACCTGCCTCAAGGAGCTTTAATATTTCCTTTCTTACCACTTCTTTCATTTTAGGATTCAGCCGTCGTTGGTGATCAATAACTGGTTTGGCATCTTTCTCCAAATTTATTTTGTGTTGACATAGAGTGGGACTAATGCCCTTAAGATCATCAAGAGTATATCCAATAGCAGCTCGGTGCTTCTTTAGAGTTTTCAATAATTTTTCTTCCTCCTTCTCTAAAAGGTTAGCACTCATAATAACAGGATATATCTTCTTTTCATCAAGATAAGCATATTTAAGAGTATCAGGTAGTGGTTTAAGCTCAAACACGGGATCACCCTTGGGTGGAGGAGGATCCCCTAGGATTTCAACAGGAAAGTTGTGTTTCAGAATAGGTCCATGTTTAAAGAATACTTCATCTATTTCCCTTCTTTCATTCATAAACATATCATTTTCATGGTCTAGCAAATATTGTTCTAAAGGATCATTAGGAGGCACAGAAATAGAAGCAAGACCAATAATTTCATCCTTACTAGGTAATTCCTCATCACGGGGTTGTCTACGAAATTTAGAAAAATTAAACTCATGAGACATATCATCCAAACCAATAGTAACAACATCCTTTTCGCAGTCTATCCTAGCATTGACAGTATTCAAGAAGGGTCTACCAAATATAATGGGACAAAAGCTATCTTGTGGGGAACCAAGAACAAGAAAATCAGCGGGATATTTAACCTTCCCACACAAGACTTCAACATCTCTAACAATCCCTATCAGTGAGATAGTATCTCTATTGGCAAGCTTAATGGTAACATCGATATCTTCTATGTCAGCAGGTGCAATATCATGCATAATTTCTTTGTATAAGGTATGAGGTATTGCACTAGCACTAGCACCCATATCACATAAGCCATGATAACAATGATCTCCTATTTTAATAGAAATAACAGGCATGCCTACTACAGGTCTATGTTTATCTTTAGCACCAGGTTTAGCAATTCTAGCAGTCTCATCACAGAAGTAAATAGCATGCCCATCAATATTATCAGCCAAGAGATCTTTAACCATAGCAATATTAGGTTCAATTTTAACTTGCTCAGGGGGTTTGTGTGTCCTAATATTACTTTTGTTGACAACAGTTGAAGCTTTAGCATGATCCTTAATTCTAATAGGGAAAGGTGGTTTCTCAACATAAGCAGTAGGAACAATAGGATCATTATAAGTGATAGTCTTTTCTTCAACTTTAATAGGTGCAACTACTTTTACTTTAATGGGAGGATTATATTTAAACCACTTCTCCTTAGGGAGATCAACATGAGTAGCAAATGATTCACAGAAAGAAGCTACTATCTCAGAGTCAAGTCCATATTTGGTGCTAAACTTACGGAAAACATCAGTATCCATAAAAGATTTAACACAATCAAACTTAGGTGTTATACCTGACTCCTTACCTTTATCGAGATCCCAATATTCAGAGTTGTGTTTGATTCTTTCGAATAAATCCCATTTGAATTCAGTAGTCTTCATCATAAAGGAACCAGTACAAGAAGTATCGAGCATGGAGCGATTGTTGTCAGAAAGACGAGCATAAAAATTTTGAATAATCATTTCTCTTGAGAGCTCATGATTGGGGCATGAATATAACATTGACTTAATCCTCCCCCAAGCTTGAGCGATGCTTTCTCCTTCGCGAGGCCAAAAATTATATATATAATTACGATCACGATGAACAAGATGCATAGGATAAAACTTCTGATGAAATTCCAATTTCAATCATTTGTAGTTCCATGATCCCATATCATCACATAGCCTATACCATGTCAATGCATCTCCCTTCAAAGATGAAGGGAAGACCTTCTTCTTGATAACAACATCGGGCATACCTGCAAGCTTAAATAATCCACAAACTTCATCCACATAGATTAAGTGTAAATCAGGATGCAATGTTCCATCTCCTGCAAAAGGATTAGCTAGCAGTTTGTCTATCATACCCGAAGGAATTTCAAAGTAAACATTTTCAGTAGGTTGAGGAGCAAATATTTGCTCTACTGGTCGGGGTGAAGATACCCCGAACAAGCCCCTCAAAGGATTACTTTCCATAGTAACAAGTGACAGTAAATTTCAGCACACTATATAAATTTTTCCTTACCAAATTCCACCTACCAAAAGCGCTTCACTCCCCGGCAACGGCGCCAAAAAGAGTCTTGATGACCCACAAGTATAGGGGATCTATCGTAGTCCTTTCGATAAGTAAGAGTGTCGAACCCAACGAGGAGCAGAAGGAAATGATAAGCGGTTTTCAGCAAGGTATTCTCTGCGAGCACTAAAATTATCGGTAACAGATAGTTTTGTGATGAGGTAATTTGTAACAGGTAACAAGTAACAAGTGTAAATAAAGTGCAGCAAGATGGACCAATCCTTTTTGTAGCAAATGACAAGCCTGGACAAACTCTTATATAGAAAAAAGCGCTCCCGAGGACACATGGGAATTATCGTCAAGCTAGTTTTCATCACGCTCATATGATTCGCGTTCGCTACTTTGATAATTTGGTATGTGGGTGGACCGGTGCTTGGGTGCTGTCCTTACTTGGACAAGCATCCCACTTATGATTAACCCCTGTTGCAAGCATCCACAACTACAAAACAAGTATTAAGGTAAACCTAACCATAGCATGAAACATATGAATCCAAATCAGCCCCTTACGAAGCAACTCATAAACTAGGGTTTAAGCTTCTATCACTCTAGCAACCCATCATCTACTTATTACTTCCCAATGCCTTCCTCTAGGCCCAAACAATGGTGAAGTGTCATGTAGTCTATGTTCACAAAACACCACTAGAGGAAAGACAACATACATCTCATCAAAATATCGAACGAATACCAAATTCACATGACTACTAATAGCAAGACTTCTCCCATGTCCTCAGGAACAAACGTAACTACTCACAAATCATACTCATGTTCATAATCAGAGGGGTATTAATATGCATATAGGATCTGAACATATAATCTTCCACCAAATAAACCAACTAGCATCAACTACAAGGAGTAATCAACACTACTAGCAACCCACAGGTACCAATCTGAGGCTTTGGGACAAAGATTGGATACAAGAGATGAACTAGGGTTTGAGAGGAGATGGTGCTGGTGAAGATGTTGATGGAGATTGACCCCCTCCCGATGAGAGGATCGTTGGTGATGACGATGGCGATGATTTCCCCCTCCCGGAGGGAAGTTTCCCCGGCAGAACAGCTCTGCCAGAGCCCTAGATTGGTTCCGCCAAGGTTCCGCCTCGTGGCGGCGGAGTTTCTTCCCGAAAGCTTGCTTATGATTTTTTTTCCAGGGTCTAAGACCTCATATAGCAGAAGATGGGCACCGGAGGCCTGCCAAGGGGCCCACGAGGCAGGGGGCCGCGCCCAGGGGGTAGGGCGCTCCCCCACCCTTGTGGCCAGGGTGTGGGCCCCCTCTGGTATTTTCTTCGCTCAGTATTTTTTTTATTTCCAAAAATGACTTCCGTGGAGTTTCAGGACTCTTGGAGTTGTGCAGAATAGGTCTCTAATATTTGCTCCTTTTCCAGCCCAGAATTACAGCTGTCGGCATTCTCCCTCTTCATGTAAACCTTGTAAAATAAGAGCGAATAGGCATAAGTATGGTGACATAACGTGTAATAATAGCCCATAATGCAATAAATATCAATATAAAAGCATGATGCAAAATGGACCTATCAGTACACCCCTGCAGGGTTACATGATCTATTCAAATAGCCGCGTCCGAGGTAAAGGACTACGGGGTTGCTTATGCAGTTCATAAACAAGTGAAAGTGGATACCCTAAAATGCGCAAGATAAGCGTGAGTGCTATGGATGGCCTTCTCGTAGGGAGACGGGAGCGGATCCATAGTGGTGTATGGATATGGTGAATATGTGGACTCGTGTGCACCACCTCAAAAGAGTTACCAGGAGTTGTAGTACAGGATAGCCACTGAGTCAAAGCTGGCTTGCTGCAGTTAAACTCCACCACCCCTTTATTGATACTGATGCATATGTAGCTAGTTCTGATGTAAGTCTTGCTGAGTACATTTGTACTCACGTTTGCTTAATCTGTTTTTGCAGAAGAGACTTCAGTCTCACTAGTGGTTCCGCGTGGACTTCGGCGTTTAGTTTGTTACCTCAGCTACGATCTTGTACCCTTGGGAGGGTCTTGTAGATAGTCAGGTTTCTCAGCCTTTTTCATTTGTAGTTGCTTGTACTCAGACATGTTATGCTTTCGTTGCTTGTATGCTCTGTATGTTGGGTCATGTGACCCTTGTTAGTAATAAATGATATGTGGCTCTTCTGGGCCTTTATCTATATGAGTTGTTGAGTAGACCCTTGTTTGTAATAAATGATATGTAGCTCGATGAAGACAGTGATTTGGTAGACCAGTTCCAACTGCTATGACAGTTGTACATCTGGTTGGAGCGGCTAGGTATTTGAACCTGAGGACACACAGTCCCGGACACACAGTCCTCACCGTATTCTCCTTGAGATAAGATCACACAGACCTCTCCCAATCACTCGTGGTAAGTCTTCAGGTGACTTCCAAACCTTCACAGACTCGGTCACTCGGCGATCCACAATTTCCTCTTGCATGCTCTAGACCATGACGCCTAACCGTCTGGAGGATACACAGTCCTCAAAGGTAACAAGCGTCGGTTCCACACAGGAACAATCTCTTCAGTGATGCTCAATCACTTTGGGTTTGTAGGTGTTTGGGTTTGGGTTTTCCTCACTTGATGATTTTCGCTCAAAGTCCTCGAAGGATGGGATGCTCGCAATGACAAGTGTCAGTTTCTCTCGGAGCAGCCAACCGACTAGTGGTTGTAGTGGGCGGCTATTTATAGCCTAGGGAGCAGCCCGACATGATAAGACATAAATGCCCTTCAATGATATGACCGGTAGGTGGGTAGATATTTTGGGACAACTGGCGCATAGCACAGTAACGGTCGGATATTTGATCTATCAAATTCCTCAAGGCTATCATGTTCCTCACTTGTAGGCAATCCACACTGGCGAGTTCCTAACTCCTCAGTCAGAACAAATTTCTCAGAGAACAGAAGATCTTCGTCTCTGTCACTGAAGAAATTGACTGAACTGTATGAGATTTCCAATGGCTTCACTCGAAAGGATTGGTTAGGTGTAGGATTTTGAGATGAGCATCACTAGGAAACTTTTCCTTAGTTTTACCTCCACCCCCTTTGACAGTACGGTGTTTCCTATGACTCAAGAAAGAGAAAATGAAACTACGAAAACAAAAGTCTTCACGCTTCATAATCCTCGCATGAATATCAAGTCTTCATGGTCACACCAATTTCTTCACTTTCAAAGTCTTCAGTTGAAGACATTCATTTTTAGGGGTCGACTTTCATCGTAAATATCAAACTCCTCATAGACATATAGACCTGTGTACACTCACAAACTCATTAGTCCCTTAACCTATAAGTCTTCAATACACCAAAATCACTAAGGGGCACTAGATGCACTTACAATCTCCCCCTTTTTGGTGATTGATGACAATATAGGTTAAGTTTTCAATGGGGATAAACATATGAAGTGTAAATGCTGATATTGAGGAATTTGATTGCAAGATATAGAAGAACACCCCCTGAAGATGTGCATATTTGAGGAATTAGCTTTGAATAGCAAATGCACATTGTAGAGTAGAATCATGGAGATCACCCCCTATATCTTGTAATTCATACACGTATTTAACATATGATATGAAGAATTTGAAATGCATGACGAAATTCAGCATGCGTGCATTAACGTACTTGAGGAAATAGCATGTAGAAGATAGAGCAAAAGTATCAGACCACCATAGGACTTAAGTTTACAACTCAATCCAACAACCACTTCAGAAGAGCGAGAGTTGTAACTTAACAAAACAATGCCCATATATAGAGACCCGCTTGAAGACTAACTCAAATTTCTCCCCCTTTGTCATCGAATGACCAAAAGGGACGAAAAATGAGGACTAATGCCCTGAAGAATATCATCATGAGTTCGATGGAGGAGCGCCAGCGTTGTTGGGGTCGTCCGTTGAAGTAGGGCCTGCCGCGGTGTCGTTCAAGTCTTTGGCTTTGTCTGTCTCGCGCGATGAGGAATATGAGCTTGCAACCAGCTGAGGAACTTTGACCTTCTTGAATTTCTTCGAAGGTGGCTGTGACCAGTCAAAGTCCTGTTGAAAGCCCATCTCCTTGAGATCTTCAGCACTCTAGAGGTTAGACATAATAGCCCAAGTGCGGTCAAAGACTTCATGCAAGTAATAGTGATTCTTGTTCACAGTGTTTTGAGTGACTGTCATGTTCTGAAGAATAGCACCAAACTGTATCTTGACCCACTTGTGATTTCTGTCAACTTTCTGGTGTAGGCTCAGGAGAACCTCACATTCTGTCATCACACGCGGAGCAGTGGCTTGAGGAAATTGCTTGGAAGCATTTGCAGCAGTGTCATGCGTGGCAGAGTCATCATTGGTGGAATATGAAGCAGCTTTGTGAAACTGTCCATCCAATGGGCGAGTGCCTTCATCAATAACAGCAGCCTTGCCCTTCTCATCAGCTGAGGAGATGGTCCTTTTGAGGACTTCAATCGGGGGCAAATAGCTGAGATGATTTTTAAAATCAGCCTTGTAATGAATTGAAGACCTTGATATGATGAATCTCATAGTCTAGGGAGTGTAAGGCTTCAACTCAAAAGGTGACAAAGCAGAATTGGCCAAAGTCCTCATGAAGAAATCGTGGTAGTTGATAGGAATACCATGTATGATATTGAAAAGCAGATTCTTCATTATGCCAACAACCTCTTCTTCATCAGAGTTGTGGCCCTTGATTGGACTGAGGGTTTTGGTCAAAATGTGATAAACAGTTCTTGGCACATAGAGCAAGTCCTTGACGAGGAATGTGGTCCTCGGAGCTTGGCCAGGCTTCAATGGCTTCATCAACACTTGCATAAGATGATTTGAAAGTTCTGGTTCGGCATGCATGAGCCTTGCACCTTCAGTGGGCGGACTGACTAGGACGGCATGAAGAAATTCAGAGGCCGGAGCTTTGTAGTGAGTGTTTTCAGTCATCCAGTCCAGTACCCATGAATTGACATCTTCAACATTTCCAGTAATGTGCAGCGTGGCGAAGAATTGAAGAATGAGTTCTTCATTCCAATCGCAGATGTCTGTGCAGAAGTTGAGCAGCCCAGCATCATGAAGAACACTGAGGACTGGGGTGAAGCATGGAAGAGACTCCATATCCACATGAGGAAGTTGCTCATGATCAAAAACTTTGTCCTTATCAAACAGCAATGAGGAATAGAAATTCATCTGGCTGGCACTCCAAAAATGCTTGCGTCAAAGGCGAGCAGAGTCATATGGATTGTAGTCAGAGAAGAAATGATGCTCAGCAAAGAAGTCATCAGCCTTGAACTTCTGCTTCTTGGTGTGAGGATTCTCTGGCTTGGGCTGAAGATTTGCAGTTGAAGTCTTCACGGCCTCTTGACGCACAGCGTCTGGAGCCATAGGCTGAGGAATATCAGTAGCAATTTCATCAGCAGCAGCCTTGGCCTCCATTTCTTCAGCAACATTTTCATTAGCGCTAGTGGCTGGAACTTCTTCTGGAATAGACAGAAGTGAAGCTTGACGTTCTTCAGAGCCCGTATGAATTTCTTCAGTTTGGACTGGGGACTGAGGAAGTTGGTGCAGTGGTGTGGTCAGTGGAGAATTGGGGTGATGACTTTCCCAAGAGTCATCATTCTGAATTGGAGTTGTTGACCCAATACCCACATCTTCGTCTTCCTCATCAATCTCTTCAACGCCTGCCTCTTTAGCTGTAAACTGAGGCATGGACTATGATACCAGAGGAGTTGAAGGGATATTATCCACTTCAATTTCTTCATCCAACTACTCTGACGTAGCAGCAGAAGGATCTTCTTCATCCGAATCACTAGGAATCACATATTCCTCACCAAAGGGAACAATCTCCTTTGATGCCATGCTTGATATTGGAACAACATCTATTGGGTTCGTATAAGAGCTCATCAAAGTCTTCACTTTCTTCAAAGCTGAAGACTCTGAGGATGCAGATGCTTTCCTTTTCTTCACTGCTGCCCTCTCTGTAGCTTTGGTCTTCTTCACTTCTGATGCAGAAGGAAGGTTGACACTTGTCATCTGTGCAGGAGGAGCAGAAAAAATTGGTTCAATTTCATCAGGCGCAACTGTTGCAGTTGCCCTGGCATGTTCAGTTTCCTCAGGCTCAGTAGCAGATGCTTCAACTGGCCTGGCTTGATCATCAGGCGCAACAGTGGAGGTTGCCCTGGCAGTGTCTTCAGTGGCTGGAATTTCTTCATCAGCCCTGGTGCTCTCATTTTCTTCAACAGCCTGGTTTTCGTCAGCTGTGCTTGCGTGTTCTTCAGTAGGCTGAGCAGATGTCTAAGCCAGAGGAAATTCTTGTTGCGATGAAGCTTCAACATTTGATGTGAATTTCTTTGCCAAGTTGACGAATCTGACTTTGGCTCCCAGCCAATCTGCATGATATGCGTCAAATTCATCACTGAGTGCTTTGATCTCATTTTGCATGGTGAAAAGTTCATCAGGAGCCATTTTCAGAACATTTTTCTTTAGCAAACGCTCCTTCTTGAACTGAGCTTTCTTCACCTGCCTGGCCTTTTCAAACTTCCATTTTTCTTCGCCAATAAAGGCCGTCAACATATGACTTTGGCCAGGAGTGAGGTTGAAATCAAGCAAAGGAGTGTTGGCGTCCTTGTGCCAGAGATCAATGAAATCAAGGATCAGCTTCGGATCCAGAAGAAGTGGCACATTCCTACCTTTGGCTCTAGCGGCCCTTGCTTGTCGATCTCTGATGATTTCAGCTAGTTCTTCATCATTAGCTTCGTCTTCACTAGACGGTATACTTGAAAGACGACATGCTTCTTGTGAGGACTTGGCCTTGTGCCTCATCCAGTAGTGTCCTTTCTCTTCAGCAAGGTCGGGGCAGTTGAAGACTGAGGAGGAGCTGAAGAACTTGCAGAAACTCCTGAAGCGATTGATATGCCAGTGGTCCTTTGGCAAGAGGCGAGATGCGCAGGTGCCGAGGACTTTCCAGCAGCAGCTGAGGATTTTGCAGAGGGGGCAGGAGCTGCTTTTGAGGTGGCGTGAGGAACAGGTCGTGAGGGCTTTGAGGAGCTTGGCCGTGAGGGCGTTGCAGCAGAGGAACTGGGCTTGTGAGCAGGCTTCTTTGCCATCGCCTTCTTGGGCTTGCTAGCAGAGGCCTCAGCAGCGTTAGCAGCAGAATCTTCATTGAATTTCTTCACCACTTATTTGGCCATTTTGGCCAACTTAGCTTGCCGCTTTGCCCACTCCTTGGGAAATTCCTCACCTCTTCTAATGCTAGAGGGATCAGCTTCTCAGCCTGGTGCCAATGGAGGTCTTGGGCATGGAGGGTGTACTGCAAATTTCTTCATGTACTTGGGAGTCGCATATCTGTACTCCCTCCATTCTCTGGACCATCTCCTCTCTATTCTCTGTATGTGCACCTTGCGCTGATTCTTGTTGTCCTTGCCATGTTTGGCTTCATCAGGAGTGCAATATTCCTCATAAATGTCATCAGGAATTTCAAAAGCGCTGTTTGCCTCAGGTCTCTTTCCTCCCTTCTGAGGTCTTTTACCATCAGCCATTTTCTTCAACTGAGGATTTTCAACAATCGAGTTTTCTGATGAGGTATGCAATTTGTCTTCAAGGAATGCTGCAAATGAGTTACGTTGATGAGAAGCTAGAGATTCAGCAGCGGACATGTGTACCTGTGAACAGAATATAGGTGCGAAGAATTTGGAGAGGTCATATGCGTTCTCAGAAGTTTTTTTTCGAAAGAATCAAGTTTGAGGAATTTGACCAGGGGTGTCTTGAGGAATTTCACTAAGTGGTCTTTGACTTAGGTTCCAGAGTTGTATAGATTGAAAATCCACACAATTGAGGAATCTAGAAGAAAAACGTTGCTTAGAGAAACAAATCAAGAACATATACAACTGTGGTGTTTGAGAGTGTGGAAGTTGAAGAATAAACACCTTTTGAACATTTTGTGTAAATCATCACAATCAACAAGGGCAGTAAAAATAGATTTTATTTACCCTTGACGAAGAACATGACGAACTGGGAGTTGAAGTTGAGAAGTTCATCCATTCAGATCTTCCACGCCCTAACTTGTCGGCGGAAGATAGCTACGGCGGCGGCGAAGTGATGATTTCCATGGCCAGCACGAGTACGACGGCGACGAGGTCGAGGCAGTGAAGCTCTTCCTCACGGGCGACGACGGAAGTAGCGGAGGCGCTAGGTTAGAGAGCTCAAGCGAGGGGAGTGAGTTCGAGCGGGGTGAATGAGGTAAGAGGAAGGTGAGGGGTATTTACAGCCGCGGTGAAAAACCGTTCGTCTGAGGAAAATGGACAAACGTGCCCCTGACCCTTCTCATCCTAGCGACATGTGTCACCCATGTACTGTGTAGTGGAGATCATGTTAGATCATGGGTGAATAGAATAATCTCATCGTGGGATGTGGAAGGGTTTGAGCGGCAAAAGCCGAAAATTTAGATAAGAATATTTTAAAGTTTCGTTCGCAAAATCTTCAGCTGACAAGGACACAGTGAAGATTTTGAATGGGTTTCAAATAGAACGCACATGAAGAATTTGTGAACAGACTGGGTTGAGTTTAGCATAGAGGGGGGAGGGTCCGGTCACATTCACTTGGCAGAAAAGTCAACTTGAAGAATTAGCAATAAGTGAATGCTGTAGAGGACTGAAAACTCAAATATATATAGTGAATGAAGAACACAGTTGGAAAGAGTGAAGACTTTGCAAAGTTGAAGAATTTGAACAACTAAGGGATTACAAAAACTGAAGAAAAACTCAAATTGAAGATTTTCAACTTTTGTTGGTGGCGTGACCCACCGTATAATAATGATGATTTCAGACGCCGCGTACAATTGTTGTAGGGCTCTGAGAATCAAATTCTTCGTCAATTTCTTCACACTTAAAGGGTTAGTATTCATTGATTGAAGAAAAACGTTACTTCGTGTGTTGCACATTTAAGTCATCAATTTTGCATAAGTGTTAGGATGTGTGTCCTTTTCAAAGGACCTTCGAAGATTCTAAGATATTTAGCTCACACCGCAACTTGCTAAATCTCTTCTCATCCAAGGGATTTGTGAAGATATCGGCTAGCTGTTCTTTAGTCTTCACCTCCTCAATAGAGATGTCGCCCTTCAACACATGACCTCAAAGAAAATGATGACGAATCTAGATGTGCTTTATCTTCGAGTGCTGAGCAATCTTGAAGTCACTCTCATTGGCACAGAAGAGTGGCACATTCTTCACATTGATGACGTAGTCCTTGAGGGTTTGATTCATCCATAGCAATTGAGCACATCACGAACCAGCAGCAATGTACTCAGCTTCAGCAGTAGAGAGTGATACACAATTCTGCTTCTTCGAGGACCAACATACCAAGGAACGTCTGAGGAAATGGCATGTGCCTGATGTTGACTTGCAGTCCACTCGATCACCAGCATAGTCAGAGTCAGAATATCCAAATGAGATCAAAATCCGAGCCCTTTGGATATCATAATCCAAGTGTTGGAGTGTGAGCTAGATATCGAAGAATATGCTTCACAGCCTTATAGTGTGATTCCTTCAGTGTACCTTGAAAACGGGAACACATGCAAATAATAAGCAAAATATCTAGCATAGATGCACATAGATACAATAAAGAGCCTATCATGGAGCGGTATACCTTTTGATCGAAGTCTATACCATTTTCATCAGTGCATAGATGGCCATTTGTGGGCATAGGGATTTTGACGCCTTTGCAATCTTGCATGCCGAATTTCCTCAACACATCCTTGAGGTATTTCTCTTGAGATATGAAGTGATGTTCCACTGTTGACGAATTTCAAGACCTAAGAAGAATTTCAATTCTCCCATCATAGACATTTGATATTCCTCAGTCATCATATAGACAAATTCGTCATTGTAACGTTGGTTAGTACAGTAAAAGATAATATCATCAACATATATTTGGCACGCGAATAATTCATCATCATAGGTTTTGGTGAAAAGAGTTGGGTCAAGTGAACCAGGTTTGAAGCCTTTCTTCATGAGGAATTCCTTCAAAGTATCATACCACGCCCGAGGGGCCTACTTGAGGCCATAGAGGGCCTTATTGAGTCTGTAGACTTTTTCAGGATGCTTAGGATCTTCAAAACCTGGGGGTTGAGCAACATATACTTCTTCCTCAGGCTTACCATTGTGGACTGCACTTTTCACATCCATTTGGTATAAGATTATATTATGATGGTTAGCATAAGCAAGCAATATGCGTATAGCCTCAAGTCTAGCAACAAGTGCAAAAGTTTCATCGAAATCAATTCCTTCAACCTGTGTGTAGCCTTGAGCTACAAGACGAGCCTTATTTCTCAACACAAGGCCATTTTCATCTTGTTTGTTGTGGTAGATCCATTTGGTGCCGATGATATTGTGCTTGTGTGGGTCTGGTCGCTTGGCAAGTTCCTAGACATTGTTGAGCTCGAACTGATGTAATTCCTCTTACATCGCTTGAATCCACTCAGGCTCCAGAAATGCCTCGTCAACTTTGGTGGGCTCTGTGATAGAGGCAAAGGCAAAGTGCCCACAAAAGTTGGACAAATGAGAAGCCCTTGAGCGTGTGAGAGGACCTGGTGCATTGATGTCATCGATGATTTTCTCGATCTGCACTTCATTTGCGACGCGAGGATGAGCAGGTTGATGATGTTGAGTAGGCTCAGTATTTTCTTCAGAGCCATTTTCCTCAGGTGCACCAGCATGAGATTCTTCACTTTCTGGAATGACTTCTTTAGCAGATTCTTCGGTAGGAATGACATCCTCAGTAGCCTTGAATTGATGGTTTCCTCAGGTGACATTTCATCTAGCACAGGAGGTAGGTTCTCTCTTTGCAAGCCGTTAGTTTCGTTGAACCACACATCTACGGTTTCAACAACCTTGTGGTGAACGGTGTTGAAGACTCTGTAGGTGTGCGAGTCCTTTCCGTAACCAAGCATAAAACCTTCATGTGCTTTCCGTGGAATTTAGAATTGTGATGAGGATCTCTAATCCAACATTTAGCACCGAAGACTTTGAAATAACTCACATTGGGTTCTTGTCACAATAGAGATGGGTTATGAGCAATCTTGAAGGCACTCTCATTGTCACAGAAGAGTGGCACATTCTTCACATTGATGACGTAGTCCTTGAGGGTTTGCTTCATCCATAGAAATTGAGCACAGCACGAACCAGCAGCAATGTACTCAGCTTCAGTAGTAGAGAGTGATACACAGTTCTACTTCTTCGAGGACCAACATACCAAGGAACGTCCGAGGAAATGGCATGTGCCTGATGTTGACTTGCGTTCCACTCGATCACCAGCATAGTTAGATTCAGAATATCCAAATGAGATCAAAAGCCGAGCCCTTGGGATACAATAATTGAAGTGTTGGAGTGTGAGCTAGATATCGAAGAATATGCTTCACAGCCTTATGGTGTGATTCCTTCGGTGTACCTTGAAAACAGGCACACATGCAAACACTAAGCATAATATCTGGCATAGATGCACATAGATACAATAAAGAGCCAATCATGGAGTGGTATACCTTTTGATCGAAGTCTATACCATTTTCATCAGTGCATAGATGGCCATTTGTGGGCATAGGGATTTTGACGCCTTTGCAATCTTGCATGCCGAATTTCCTCAACACATCCTTGAGGTATTTCTCTTGAGATATGAAGTGTTGTTCTGCTGTTGACGAATTTCAAGACCTAAGAAGAATTTCAATTGAAAGTGCGTTATATCGACTAGAGGGGGGTGAATAGGCGATTTTTACAAATTCGTCACTGAGGAATTTCAAGGTGAGGAAATTCCTAAGTCACAAACAACTTAGCAGCGCAATAAGTACTCAGATGCAAGCATAACAGATTAGTAGCACACTCATCATGATGAAATGAAAACAAGCATAGACAAGTAGTGTAAACACAGGATAAGCAGGCTGAAGACAAGGTGACTGAAGAATTATGACTGAGGAAATTGAGAAAGTCTTCAGTCAAAGTCTTCAAGCAGTAACAATCAAGTACAACAGAATATGAATGAGGAAATGAAAGGGTTGAGGAAATAGAACCAGTAGCTCGGTGACGACAGTGATTTGGTAGACCAGTTCCAACTGTTGTGACAGTCGTACATCTTGTTGGAGCGGCTAGGTATTTATACCTGAGGACACACAGTCCCGGACACACAGTCCCGGACACACAGTCCTCACCGTATTCTCCTTGAGCTAAGATCACACAAACCTCACCCAATCACTCATGGTAAGTCTTCAGGTGACTTCCAAACCTTCACAGACTCGATAACTCAGCAATCCACAATTTCCTCTTGGATGCTCTAGACCATGACGTCTAACCGTCTGGAGGATGCACAGTCCTCAAAGGTAACAAGCATCAGTTCCACACAGGAACAATCTCTTCAGTGATGCTCAATCACTTTGGGTTTGTAGGTGTTTGGGTTTGGGTTTTCCTCACTTGATGATTTTCGTTCAAAGTCCTTGGAGGATGGGATACTCTCAATGACAAGTGTCAGTTTCTCTTGGAGCAGCCAACCAACTAATGGTTGTAGGGGGGCGGCTATTTATAGCCTAGGGAGCAGCCGGACAAGATAAGACATAAATGCCCTTCAATGATATGACCGTTAGGTGGGTAGATATTTTGGGATAGCTGGCGCACAGCACAACAACGGTCGGATATTTGATCTACAAATTCCTCAGGGCTATCATGTTCCTCACTTGTAGGCAATCCGCACTGGCGAATTCCTAACTCCTCAGTCAGAACAAATTCCTCAGAGAACAAAAGATCTTCGTCTCCGTCTTGAACTCGGAAGCCCACGGCAAATTCTCTTGCCCTTTCGGCTTGTGCTTTAATACAGAAGAGGACACCGCAATGTCTAACTTCTATATCTGCTTACTCAAGGATTCCAGCA
Organism: Triticum aestivum; assembly: GCF_018294505.1. Classification (NCBI taxonomy): domain Eukaryota; kingdom Viridiplantae; phylum Streptophyta; class Magnoliopsida; order Poales; family Poaceae; genus Triticum; species Triticum aestivum. Next base: position 260,536,607 of record NC_057805.1, read on the forward strand.
TTTCTGCTGGAATACCTTGGGTGTCTACTTCTTGGGGAATCCTCTTTTCAGATGGACCGTCAAGATCCATACCTGAGCCAAGACCTCCATCGCTAGAGGTTTGGCCCAACAATAGGGTTTCGCATGAGCGCTTAGCGCCCAGAGCTATCTTATCAAGGTTACTTACTCCTGTTATGAATACCAAAGCTATCATCGTCTCTGTCACTGAAGAAATTGACTGAACTGTATGAGATTTCCAATGGCTTCACTCTAAAGGATTGGGTAGGTGTAGGATTTTGAGATGAGCATCACTTGGAAACTTTTCCTTAGTTTTACCTCAACCCCCTTTGACAGTACGGTGTTTCCTATGACTCAAGAAAGAGAAAATGAAACTACAAAAACAAAAGTATTCACGCTTCATAATCCTCGCATGAATATCAAGTCTTCACGGTCACACCAATTTCTTCACTTTCAAAGTCTTCAGAAAACCAAAGTCTTAAGTTGAAGACATTCATTTTTAGGGGTCGACTTTCATCATAAATTGTGGCACCCCGGCTCAGAGCGACCGGTTTACCCTGCATTGCCAGCCCAGAGATCATGTCTTCTGGCAACACACAACATATTGGTACAGAAAACAACCGCTTTATTGATGCTAGCGGAACATAGTTCATATTACAACAGTGGTCGAGGCCAAGCGGCACACTCGGTGCGGCGGAACAATATGTACATTATTTAGTGAACATAAAGGGGCCTCGACTCGAACAACTACGTGGCAGCAGAATAACGTCGTAGCGGAAGCTCCATATCACAGGGACACTGATGTGGACACGATCTAGACTCGAACAGCGCTCCTTTCCAACGAGACTTTCCTGAAATCTGGCATGACACGCCAGGTCAGTACATTGAATGTACTTGCAAACTCACAACAAGCATAATCATAATGACAAACAATATCATGATATTTAACCAATTATTAATAATGCAACATTATACGTCAACATGCTGTGATCAAGCCCGAACGTCCCTCGGGACAGCTTACCAACTGTGATCCTCTCTGGACCACAAACTCACCACCATAGTGGTCTTTCTCAAGAACAACTCATGATCCTTACGGCGATCACAACCACGACCATCATTTGGTCCCAAATACCTCGATGGCCTTTCTACCATCCATTGACAATGCAAAGTTCATAGCTTAGTGTACAATTTTTATTAAACGTTGACTCATGGTGGGACCTAGTACGAGGTGTCCGTGACCGTGGACTCGGCTATCGATAGATTATACACTCTGCAGAGGTAGCACACTGTACCCACACCACGGAACCCATGGCCTCACATTCCCATTCGGGTGGACCAACGGCATTCCGACAAAACCCCTCCATTGCCACAGCACTCTCCCGGCCACTCCGACCCAAATCCCCAACGGGCTGGTCCTGGGTGGCCCCGTGTCTACCAAAGACACCCCGACCACCGTCGTGGTCAAAACACTCCCACTCGGGGACTCGGTACCATAATCTCATCAACGAGCACACAAGATTATGTGTGCTTACCGGGCCAGGGCAAACACGACATAATCTTCCCTAGATGGAGGCACCGACCAGAGGCCGTGTCAATGGACCGAATCAAGGCCTTCCCACAAGGCAAATGTGGTTGCACTGGAAAGAAACTCGATTCAGCGGTACCATGACCCAGTCAACGGTATATTCAAGTTGAGTTATATTCAGGATTAATCTTTAAACTAAAAATGACCGGTGTCATAGCATGCCATGAAATGCAAAACAACACATGCATCACATATTGATAAAAATGACCGACATCATCCATATGCACACCAAGCATAAACATGAGCTGTACGGAAAGTCACCAAGTACTTGAACATAGGAATACCAAGCGTCACCGGAACCTACAACGCCACATTACCTGAAGAGGAGAGCTAGAAGATTCAAGTTATCATTCCAGGAAGGACGTTTGCGCCAATTACGGAACCCATGAGATTGGTTTTCGAAGCACCAACTTGGAGCTTAGGGAAGAGCATGGCCGCACATATCGCCATGGGACGCATTGGAGAAGTCTATCACCAGGAGCTTAAGGATACAATTTATCAAATTTGTGGACGTCGAGACGCGCAATGGGAGATGATCAAGACCAAGAAGGATGGATCAATTGCAGCTTTCATCCAGGAGCAGAATCAACATATTCGACGCCAGGAGAATTAGATATGCACGGACAAGGAAGAACTGAAGAAGGCATTCACGAAGATCAAGGAGCTCCAAGAAGAACTCAAGACTATACGCGAAGATTATCTGGAGGAAATCAACGCACTAGTCGGGAAGATTGACGACCTGGAGAATAAGATTGGATCATTCGTGGGAAATCCAGTGCCAAAAGCAGAAGTCGACGAATGCACTTGTCCGGATAACTACATCATCATCGACGACACCGACTCGGAACCAAGTGAAGACGAATGGATTGATGAAGCTGGAGCAGACATCATGGAGTCTTCAACGGATCAGAATTTTTAGTAGACTACCATATCAGTAGTAGTTTTCCCCCATTTAGTAGTATAGCTCAAGCACTTTGTAACGCTAGTTAGATCGATTGTTTTGTCTTGTTTGGATTGATTGAGTGATATTGATTGAATTTGTCTCATGAGCATATGGGTAGTGTTTTCTCTCTAGACCTCATTCTATTCTTAATTCTCATCTTTTCTAAACCTATCAGATGCCTCCGAGACGCGACACCGGATTTGTTTTCCCGCCAGAGATCACCCAGTTGATTCAGCAACAGAATGCCTTGATGCAAGTGTTAGTTCAGAACCAAGGCAACAACAACAACCCACCGCCACCACCACCTGTTGACCACTTAGCCCGTTTCTTAAGGCTAAACCCGCCGGTGTTTTCCAGTAGCACCGAGCCGATTGTAGCAGATGATTGGCTCCGCAAAGTTGGAAGGGAGTTGACCACTGCAGGATGCACAGACGCAGAAAGAGTGCGTTTTGCCGCACATCAGCTTGATGGACCCGCAGCATCATGGTGGGAGAATTATTCAACCACGCACCCTATTGACACTGTCACATGGAACAGATTGTGTATTTTTGACAACTCCGGGGGTAGTTCCAGTCGGTATGCAACCGTACCCACTCGAGACATAATTGAGAATGGACCAATGAATCTGGGTGCTAGCTTTCCACGAGTCTGAAATCGCTTAACTCCTTTCATAGGAGTGACTCGGAGGTACACATGTTCTCCGGGTTCAACACTGACCTGCCAGTGCTTTGCATCATAATAACTCTTCTGACGGGATTTGGCCAATTGCAGTCGGTCTCTGATTTCCCTGACTTGTTTCTCGGCTTCCATCATGAGATCGGTCCCGAAGATATGGCTATCTCCAGCTTGAGACCAATTTAGGGGAGTGTGGCACTTACGACCATATAGAGCTTCATAGGGTGACATCTTTAGACTGGTCTGGAAACTGTTGTTATACAAGAACTCGGCGTATGGCAAGCACTCTTCCCAGTTCGCCCCGTTGGCTAGCACACAGGCTCGCAACATATCTTCGAGTATTTGATTTACTCGCTCTGTCTGACCGTCCGTCTGGGGGTGATAAGCAGTAGTATATTTTAGTGTTGTCCCCAAGGCTTGATGGAGGCGGGACCAGAAAGCGGAGGTAAACAAAGAACCTCGGTCGGAAGTGATAGTCCGGGGTACCCCATGCAGACTGACGATTCTGGATACATACAGTTGCGCCAGTTCATTTGCTCTGTATCTGGTGCTGACCGGGATGAAATGAGCAACCTTGGTTAGGGTGTCCACTATAACCCAGATTGCGTCTTTGCCTCGCTGAGTCCTAGGCAATCCGGTGATGAAGTCCATGCAAACATCATCCCATTTCCATTGTGAAACTGGCAGTGGTTGGAGAAGTTCGGCTGGCTTCTGATGCTCTGCTTTCACCTTGTTGCATATGTCGCAACAGGCTACAAAATAGGCAATGTCTTTCTTCATCCCATTCCACCAGAATATTTGTTTAAGGTCTTCATACATTTTCGTACTTCCCGGATGAATGGAATATGAGGATTCGTGTGCTTCTGACAAGATTTTCCTCTTCAAGTCCGGTTGATTTGGTACACAAATTCGTCCACGGAATCGGAGGGTACCGAAGTTGTCCTTGAAGAAATCTGGGGGCTGCCTTGCATGTTTTTGTAGCTTGGCGTCATCTGGCTGGGCCTTGCGGATTTCCCTCTCATGTGTGGGGGTAACTTCCAAAATATTAGTGAGGCCAGCATCCATGATGACCAAGTTGAGCTGAGCGATCTCCTCCTGAAGTTTGGTAGGCAATGATTTTAACATGACATTTAAGTTGACGGGCTTTCGACTGAGCGCATCGGCAACGACGTTGGCCTTGCCTGGATGGTAATTTATTCCAAGGTCATAATCCTTGACCAACTCCAACCATCTTCGCTGACGGAGATTTAAATCTGGCTGAGTGAAGATGTACTTGAAGCTTTTGTGGTCGGTACAAATTTGGCACCTTTTTCCAATGAGATAGTGTCTCCAAATTTTTAATGCATGAACCACTGCAGCCAATTCCAAATCATGACTAGGATAATTTCCCTCATGTGGTCGTAGTTGTCGTGATGCATAGGCTACTACCTTGCCGTCTTGCATCAATACACAACCAATACCTTGTCTGGAGGCATCGCAGTACACGTCGAAGCTGCGATAAATGTCTAGAAGAGTCAATACGGGTGCGGTTGTCAGACGCGTCTTTAGCTCATAAAAACTCTTCTCACAGTCCTTGGTCCACTCAAACTTTGTATCCTTTTTGAGCAGTTCCTTCATAGGTTTAGCAATTTTGGAAAACCCTTCAATGAAACGACGATAGTATCCAGCTAATCCAAGGAAACACCGGATCTGTGTTACAGTCGTGGGCGGTACCCAATCAAGCACATCCTTTACTTTGCTTGGGTCCACGGCTATGCCTTCGGTGGATAGTACATGCCCGAGAAACCCAACTTGCTTGAGCCAAAATCCACACTTACTGAACTTGGCATATAGCTGATGGTTGTGGAGTCGTTGTAGCACTGCCCGGAGGTGATCCTTATGCTCTTCTTCACTCTTGGAGTAAATGAGGATGTCATCGATAAAGACTACCACAAATTTGTTGAGGAAGTCCATGAACACCTTGTTCATCATATGCATGAAGAAGGCAGGGGCATTGGTGAGACCAAAGGACATCACAGTATATTCGTAAAGACCGTATCGTGTAGTGAATGCGGTCTTAGGAATATCTTCCCTTTTAATCTTGAGCTGATGATACCTGGTCCGTAAATCGATTTTTGAGAATACTTTAGCCCCACTGAGTTGATCGAACAGATCATCAATCCTTGGCAGTGGGTATTTATTTTTGATGGTGACCTCATTCAGCTGGCGATAATCTATGCACATACGGAGACTGCCATCCTTTTTACTCACGAAGATTGCAGGTGACCCCCACGGTGAAGAGCTGGGACGAATATAACCTTTCCGGAGTAATTCGTCAAGCTGTTTCTTTAGTTCCACTAATTTTGATGAGGGCATCCGGTAATACTTCTTGTATAATGGTGCAATTTCGGGCACAAGATCTATGGCAAATTTCAGTTCCCGATCTGGTGGCATGCCTGGCAGTTCTTCTGGAAACACATCAGGGTACTCACTGACCACAGGAATAAATTCCAATTTGACAACAGCAATGCACACTAGTTCTGGCTTGGGTATATGCTTGCGAGCATAGAATTTGGTGAGCTGCCCATTCAGACTGGTTAAATTGACTTCTCGGGTTGCGCAGTTTATACAAACTTGATATTTGGTCAGCCAATTCATTCCCAATATAATATCCAACTATTCAGACTCAATGATTATCAGAGATGTTGGAAAGTGGACCCCGTTGATATTGATCTCCAGATCGCGGCAGACAAGATTGCTCTTGATTATAGATCCCGGGGTTTGTACTAGCATATTTTTGCCCAAAATTGTGCAAGGAAAATTGTTTTGGGCGGCAAAACTCTGAGAAATAAAAGAATGGGAAGCCCCAGACTCAAATAAAATTACTGCAGGTATGTCATTAACAGAAAACATACCAATGACGACTTCTGGCTTCTCTTGGGATTCATCGGCGGAGATATGATTCACGTGCCCAGTGAAGTTTTGCTGGGTTGGCCCTGACTCCATAAAGTTGACTTGTGGCCTGCTCAGCGCATTCACTTTGTGGTTCTTGGGGCACTGTTTGGCATAATGTCCGGGCTGCCCGCAAGTGAAACAAGAATTATTGCACTGCCGCTCCTCATGCATTGGATTGGCCACAACATTCTTGACTTGAGTGGTGGTCTTGTTAACATTCTGCTGCCAATTTGGGCGGTATTCCACCTGAGTCTGCTGCCAGGTACGAGCCTTTTGCATAGGTTGCCCATCCTTCTTTGGCTCAAACTTGCACTTGTTGTCGTTAACAGGCCTATTATCTGATATAAGCTTGTGTTCCCGTTCAGCAATGAATGCCTTGTCTACCAGAGTTTGGAAATCCGTGAAATCAAACATACTGAGAGCACACTGAAGCTGCGGATTTAAACCTCCAAGAAATCTGTCCATCTTCCTTTCTTTGGTGGCTACGTCATACAGAGAATAACGGGCCAGATGATTGAATTTTTGCAGATACTCAGCCACAGATTGATTTCCTTGGACAAGCGTGAGAAATTCACGCTGCTTGGCCTTCATAACTCCAGTAGGGATGTGATATTTGCGGAACTTATCCTTGAATTTTTCCCAGGTGACTTCCTCATCAATCGGCCACATGGGTTTTGTATTTTCCCACCATATGGCAGCTGCGCCTTCAAGGTAATGGGTTGCAAATGGGACTTTATCATTTCCTTCAGTACGGGCGATCTCAAGCTTTTTCTCCATGGTTCGCAACCAATCGTCTGCATCCAATGGGTCAACAACCTGACTGAAATTGGGTGGATTGGTCCTCTGAAAATCTGACAGCTTTGAGTGATGACCATTCTGATTTCCATTTTTTCCAACTATAGCTTGCACACTTCTCAATATTTCAATCAAATCATTGTTCCTTTTTTCTTCAGACATACATAGAACTTGCTTGGTGGAGGGAGGATCAGGCGGAGGAGGTGGTGGCTGAACGTACGGCTCGGGAGAATATCATGCCTGTCGTGCGGAACGACGAACAGGAGTTCCCTCATGAACGTTGCTACTGCCGCCTCCCCGCGTCATCCTATTGAGTATTTTTCTCAAGGCAACGAAATCGAGATGAGAGACATCCAAGAATAAAATTGGGGAAAAGCCAGCAACAATTCTCGAAAAAAAAACAAAAGAGCGAAGAGAATACGGCGATTAAAGTCCCATCATAATTATACATACATGAAAATTTAACAACCTGACTGGTTCCACTACTCTCATACATGAAGCATCATGACTCGTACAACTACATCCGTACACCATCTAGACGACTGCGAATACTCAAAGACACTACTGCTCTACTGGTGCTGCGGTGTCCTCCCTTGAAGCGGTCTCAGATCCCGAACTGACGTGGTTAACGGAAACCTCCGGGTTAAAGGTAACACGACGACGCTGCCTCGAGGGCTCTCCCTCAGGGGTAGGGGTAGGATGAAGCATCGGGATTGCAGGAGTAGCAAGAGGTGAGACCCACTCGGTAGGAGTACTGAGAGGGTTCACGGCCGGAACGCCTGTGCTACTCGGGGGAGTAACCGGCGAAATAGGGGAGCTAGAGCTAACTGGGACATAAGGGGTAAATCCCAGTGAGGATGGAGTAATGGTAGATCTAGTAGTGATCAAGGTAGCGGCTAAAGCAGTACGGGCACGAGTCAGCTCTCGAGCCAGCTCGTGGATCATCAGATAGCTAGCAGTGATATAGCGAGCAAGATGGCTAGCAACACTATCAGACTCCGGGTTAACGAGAGGAAAACGGACACGACCGTTGTCGTGCAGAGATGGGTAGTAATAGAATCCTGGGTGATGCTGCATTTGAACCTCGGTATAACGAAGCTCGATAAGGACCTCAAATGCGGCAAACGGGACAGCCTGAGAAGCGGTGGAGGCGTAACCGCTCCGAGAAGTGCGAGTGTAAGAGCCGGAATCGGAACTGGTGCGCAGAGTAACCATTGCCTGATATTCATACACTGAGTCTGCTAGACACTCCCGGTACACACGGTAGACTGGTTCGTCTCCGTGAGGGTACAGCCGACGCCACGCGTTGCGGAGAAGGTGCGGTGATGTGTACGGCATCAACTGCAACTGGCATGGATACGGCACCGGAGCCATCTACACTCACAACCATTAACAGGTTAGCATAAAAAATAATAATCAAATGACTACAATGCAACAACCAGCTATAACTGCTACCGACACTCACATTTACTCGTGTCTAGCGTCCAGTTAACACGTCATAGTCTAGCGTGGCCTACAGTCAGCGCGGCTCTGATACCAACCGTTGGGGCACCCCGGCTCAGAGCGACTTGTTTACCCTGCATTGCCAGCCCAGAGATCATGTCTTCTGGCAACACACAACATATTGGTACAGAAAACAACCGCTTTATTGATGCTAGCGGAACAGAGATCATATTACAACAGTGGTCGAGGCCAAGTGGCAAACTAGGTGCGGCGGAACAAAATGTACATTATTTAGTGAACATAAAGGGGCCTCGACTCGAACAACTATGTGGCAGCGGAATAACGTCGTAGCGGAAGCTCCATATCACAGGGACACTGATGTGGACACGATCTAGACTCGAACAGCGCTCCTTTCCAACGAGACTTTCCTGAAATCTGGCATGACACGCCAGGTCAGTACATTGAATGTACTTGCAGGCTCACAACAAGCATAATCATAATGACAAACAATATCATGATATTTAACAAATTATTAATAATGCAACATTATACGTCAACATGCTGTGATCAAGGCCGAACGTCCCTCAGGACAGCTTACTAACTGTGATCATCTCTGGACCACAAACTCACCACCATAGTGGTCTTTCTCAAGAACAACTCGTGATCCTTACGGCGATCACAACCACGACCATCATTTGGTCCCAAATACCTCGATGGCCTTTCAACCATCCATTGACAATGCAAAGTTCATAGCTTAGTGTCCAATTTTTATTAAACGTTGACTCATGGTGGGACCTAGTACGAGGTGTCCGTGACCGTGGAGTCGGCTATCGATAGATTATACACTCTGCAGAGGTAGCACACTGTACCCACACCACGGAACCCATGGCCTCGCATTCCCATTCGGGTGGACCAACGGCATTCCGACAAAACCCCTCCATTGCCACAGCACTCTCCCGGCCACTCCGACCCAAATCCCCAACGGGCTGGTCCTGGGTGGCCCCGTGTCTACCAAAGACACCCCGACCACCGTCGTGGTCAAAACACTCCCACTCGGGCACTCGGTACCATAATCTCATCAACAAGCACACAAGATTATGTGTGCTTACCGGGCCAGGGCAAACACGACATAATCTTCCCTAGATGGAGGCACCGACCAGAGGTCGTGTCAATGGACCGAATCAAGGCCTTCCCACAAGGCAAATGTGGTTGCACTGGAAGGAAACTCGATTCAGCGGCACCATGACCCAGTCAATGGTATATTCAAGTTGAGTTATATTCAGGATTAATCTTTAAACTAAAAATGACCGGTGTCATAGCATGCCATGAAATGCAAACCAACACATGCATCACATATTGATAAAAATGACCGACATCATCCATATGCACACCAAGCATAAACGTCAACAACTCATATTACTCTACTTGCTCAAAATGACTCACAACTTAACCAAAATATTTTGCAACAAATTTTATTAATTTCCTACGCAAGAAAGTAACTCTGATAAATCTTTCATATGCTTGACCAAAAGATATCATTATCAACAACTCTTAATTTCTTTATCACTAAGTTGGGTTCAAACATTCTGTAAGACAAGTAATATGATTAAACAAGTATTTAACAGAATATTTTCTAACAAATTTTTATCAATTTAAGAATGCAAACACAAAGCTTTAAATAATTACTAACATGCATAACAAAATTATTTCTAACATCACCTCAAATAAATTTTAACTTGCTTTACCCACTTAAACTAGTTTCAACTATTCTGTAAATCAAGCATAACAACTGACCAATAGTTAACAGAATACAAATCATTCAATAATTATTTAAATGCATGGGCTAATCATTTCATTTAAGTGAGAAAATCACAAATATTGAAATGGCATCATAAAAATGTTGTTGTGGCTTGCCTTAGTACAGATGAGGTTCACAAGCCTCCTGGTGATCCTCAAGACAAGCCTCACCTTCTGAAAATAATTTTAAACACAAAAAGAGAATATCAAGAACACTTATGAAATTCACCAGAAATTCTAAACAGCTCAGAAAAATCTCATCTTTGGTGAGCTGTTAGATTTCCTTTCAAATAACATAATGCAAAAAGAATCATCTCATTTGGACTTATGGTTAAAAAGTTAAAATTGTTTGAAGCTCTCTGGAATATAAATGAATTTGAAATAAAAGAAACAGTTGGGGGGTGACGTCGAAGGCGTAAAGCCCAGGGGCGCCACCACTCGTACCGTTTCGCACGTGTATTGAGTGGCTGACTAGCGGGCCCCGCTAGTCAGGTGGGGGAAGAGGGAGAGAGAAACAGAGAGGGCCGCGGCTTCGCCGGAGCTCTCGCCGGCGACGAGGGCTCCTTGGCCCAAACGAGAGGGAGGGATTGATAGAGGGGATGATGGCGCACCTGCCCGTACCCGTAGCGTGGCTAGGGGTGGTCGGACAGCGTCGGAATCTAGCTCGCGAGCGGAGGCAGAACGAGGAGGTCATCGGAGTTGAGGAAGACGGTGAGCAGAGGCCGCTCCAGGGGCTCCAAGAGGGCGAGACGGCCTCACTGGAGAGAGGCGGAGGCCCTGGAGAGGTCGCCCAGGCCTGGGAGGGGCTGGAGCTACCGCGGCGACCAGAGGGGATCGCCGGCGAGCTCGAGCTCGGGGACGGCGGCCCGAGGCCTGCCCGGCCGGGCTACGATTTCCTACTCGATCGTGGGGTGTGTGTGAGTGCTGGATGGTGCTCGAGAAGGTTGGGGAGGGGCTCTATATATAGGCGAGTGGCGAGGGTGCTTCGGGCTCCGCCGGTGGACACCTGTCCACGGCGCCCGGCGACAAGCGGCATCGGTGAGAGGGGGAGAAGGCGACGGAGGTCACGCGGCCACTGTGGGCGAGCGAGACGAGCACAGGATCAAGGGGGGTGACGACGAGCACAGTGCGCCCGCACTATTGGGCTGGCCGGACCTTGCCCGTGCTCGCTGCGGCGAGCTCCGGCGTCGGCGAGTGCCAGGGTGGAGTTAAGGACATTGAGACGATGATGGTGGCGAGGTTTGGCATGGTTGGGCAGGCGGGGAAGCAAGCACGCACGAACAGAGCGTTCGGCAGCACCTAGAGCACGTCGACACGCATGCCTGGCATTGTGGACACGCGTGGTCACCGCGCGAACTCTCTCCTCAGGCTAGCCTTCGTCCAAAAATCATGTCTGGCAAGTTGTTCGTGGCAGTTTTGAAGCTTACCACGGTTTGGTTTGGATCCAGGTGCAGTAGAGAAGATTTTACAAGCCAGGTAAGTTTCTGGTCAGTAAATTTGTGATGTTACTGTGGTCAAATGGCTGGGAGTTTGGGGCTGTGCTTTGGAGGCTAGTTATAAGTTACTAAGGTAAAGATGCACAAGAAAGTTCAGGTCAAATGGAGCAAGTAAAATGGTAGTTGCTGTAGAAACCACCATTTGTGTCCAGAACAGAAAAGATTTTCTGTAGAAAAAATATTCCAAAAAGTGATGAAATATTTTTGCTCAGGGAGGTGCCCTAGGGTCCCTAGAATATTTGTGAATTATCTTAGAATTTTCTGAGCCATAAAAATTAGGGTTGCCTTGAAGCAAACAGATCTGGCTTAGGGTTTTTGAGAGAAAAAGAATATTTTTCATTTAAGAAAAATATTCCAAAGGTTATTTTGTGGTGGATCAGAAGTGAAGTGATGGTTTGGGAGAGAAGTGAACACTTGGGTGAAAGCCAAGGATGCCCAAGTGTTTAAGTCCAAATGAAAAGATTCAGAAACTCCAAGTTTCAAAAACTTTCAAATGAAATTTCAAGCAAAAAAGAAAGGGCAAAAACTAGGCTATCACATAAATATCAGACTCCTCATAGACCTATAGACATGTGTACATTCACAAACTCATTAGTCCCTTAACCTGTAAGTCTTCAATACACCAAAATCACTAAGGGGCACTAGATGCACTTACATCTTCAACAAGGTAGTCCACATCATCCATTCTAGTCTGAGTATGCCAATCTTTCAAACTCCTTCAAACGATTGATTGTGATTGCCTTAGGTTAGTATAGAGGGTTTCAATGATCTTTGTATCAAAAGTAATTATTGTTGCCACTGAAGAGAATAATTCTACGAGTTACCTTCCCTAAGGTGCCTCGTTATGGTATTAAGGGCAATTAACTCCTCGCTACTTCGAAAACCCCTTCGCGATCTTAACCAAGCGTGGAATTGTTGCGTACTAAACTGAACCTTCATGATCTATTATTTTTTCCATCCCTCTGACGTGTGTTTTATGTCTCAACTTAAGAGATGTTCCTACATGTCACAACATGAGTTGATCTTGAGTGCTCGATCTTCGAGGAGATCCATTCCTGTAGAGTTTCTTTCTGTCGTCATCGTGTTGGGTGAAGTTCTCGAAGACAAGGATGTTAAGATCAACATGTTGCAAGGAATCAACGTTGGATCATGAAGATTGTGATAGTTCGAGACCCCCCTTCCTTTTACCCTGCGCTTGAATCTCGGGAGGAGATTCTTGTTTAGTGGGGGTGAGTTGTCACAGCCCTAGAATTTTCTTGTATTTAATTGCATTAGTGAGCATCCATGCATATTTTTAAATTCAAGGAATTTGAATTGAGGGAAATTTCAAAGCCTCAGAAACCTTTTAAAAATGATCAACATTAAAATCTTCTCAAATAAGTCCAAGAAAATGTTCCTGTTATTCTGTGAAAATATTGACAAGAGATAAATTCAAACCAGTATTTTTTGGAATGTCAGAAATATTTATTTTTTGGAATTTGAGTTAATCCAATAATTATTTTCATTGGACTTATATTTATTATATATTAAATATTGGTCCAATAATTGTGAAAGTTTGTATGTGGCTCTGGACTAGTTCCCTAAGTCCACATATTGAATTTCAAAAGTTTATAAAGAGATTTGGTAGTTAAACCAAATCAAACAAACTGAATAAATAGGAAATAGAAAAACAAACAAGAGAGAGGAACCTCGCCTGGGCTTACCTGGCGGCCCAGTTGGCTGGCCCAGCCTAGCAGCCCCATGTCGTCTTCCTTGCGCCAGTAGGCGAGGGCGCGTGCCCGCAGCGCGCCCGCACGCGCGAGGCCACCTCCTGCTTACCTGCTCGCCGTTGGAGGCACCCAAGGGCGCCACGCACTCCCCCTCGCCCTCCTCGACCGCTTGCTCGTCCCCATCCCCTCTCTGAATCTCTCTCCGGTGACCGTACGGACGCACCCGTGACCGCCGACGAGAACCACCGTGAGCACAGCTACCCGCTCGCTCCGCCGTCATTCCGACGAGCTCCGCGACATCGTCCTCGTCATCTCCACCAAGCCAAACAAGCCGGGACGCACCGTAGCATCATCATCACGCTCGTCTTTGACCTCGGGCGCCGCCGATCACCGTCGCCGATTCGTCGTCCACAGCCCGTCCCCCAGCTCGCCAGCTGCACCACCAGAACCGCAGTGAGCTCATGCCCGTTTTCCCCCTGTTCTTTTCACCGTTCGTGTGCCGTACCCGGGCTAACCATCGAGGCCGAAAGTCTCTCGCCGCCGGCCATAGCGTAGTCGTGGTCACAGCCGCAGCGGCTCACGTTCGAGAACGCTCGCGTGCTCCGCGTGTTCCCAGGAGGCCGCAGCTCCCACCAGCTCCTCCTTTCGTGCACCCTAGCATCGAGCCCGACCTAGCCCAATCTCCGGCCGCCGCCAAACCTCGCCGCCGGCCACTTTCCGTCCACCCCAGCACTACCCACCGCCACTGTTGGATGCGGAACTCCACCAGCTACGCGTAGGACCAAACCGTAGTCGGTTTGGTCGACTATGGGCAAATCTCGAGCCCTTTCGCCGTCTCGGGCTTCACTCGCGATGAGCCGTGGGTCAACTCCGACGAGTTTGACCCCGGTTGAGCAGGATTTGACCTCCCCTGTGCCACTAACATATGGGGCCAGCCCCTGTTAAATTAGTTTAGTTAATTTTCTAAACTTAATTAACCACTGTTTCACTAACGTATGGACCCCGCACATCAGGTTTGACCTGGACCCAGTCCGTTGAACTGCTGACGTCATGCTTATAGAATGCTGACGCGGTTAATCATTTTCTGGATTAAAAATAATTCAAAAAATTCTAGAAATTAGTTTAAACTTCAAAATTACATAGAAAATAAACCGTAACTCCAAATGAAATAATTTATATATGAAAATTTATCAGAAAAATCCAAAGAATATGTTTATGTCATTTGCATGCATGTTTGAGCAAGTTAACCTCACTGTTTAGGATGAAACATGATTAGGGAAATTTTGATAATAGGTTTGGAGTTGGAATTTGATGTAGTTTTGAATTCCACTTCAATTAAAATGACTTTCTGTTGCATTAGCCCAAATCATAGCATATTTCCATGCCATGATCATTCATCATATTGTTGCATTGCATTGATTTTGTTCTTTCTTGTTTGCCGGTGTTTGTCCCCTCTCAGTAGACGTTGTTCCGACGATGTGATCGATGACACTGATGAAGACACAATGCTATCTTCAGAAGTGCCAGGCAAGCAAACCCCCATTGAGAATTCCGATACAATCCCACTCTCTCTCTCTCTCTCTCTCTATCTCTTGCTATCTTTTACTGCATTAGGACAACAATGATTCAACTGTTACATGTTGCGGTAGTTGAACCCCTTTCCTCTGCATGACCTGTCTTTGCCACAGTAAATAGTTGAAACCCACTAGCATGAGTAGGAGTTGTTTGAGCCATGATGTGCCTACTCATTCATGCTTGTTTGTTACGCCTCCTATTGCTTAGAGTTGTGTCAGGAATGATTCATCCGGGATGGATTGGAATGGTGTGAACATGTCCTACTGTTGAGAGCTAAGTGTGTGAAAACGATTTGGTAAAGGTAGCGATGAGAGGCCATGTAGGAGTACATGGTGGGGTGTCTCATTGGGACAGTTCTCAGGAACTGAGTTCTGTGTCTATGATCCAATACAGTTACTACCACACATTGGGTTCCGGTAACTCGACCCCTCCCGGTTTATTAATCACCTCGATATCTGTCCAGGAGTTGCAACTAGTTTCTGGTGTTTGTAGGTACTGATAGTAGTCTACCAAGTGGCACCCGGTACAGGTGGGCTTGGAACAGACTAGGTGCAGTGGCACGGTGTACCAAGTGGCACCCGGATGGTGGGCTTGGGAACCCTGCTCACATTGTTTGTTGCTGTGATGGAAACCTCGGCCGGACTCCCTTGCGGATGGAACCCGAATAGGCGATAAACCTGGACCAGAGTCTTGCGTACTTAGTTAGGTCGTGGCCGACACCCTCGCCAGGCTGCCGCTTGAACATTGCCGAGATACATGATGTGTACATGGCTGTAAGTGGCGAGAGTGTGTGTGAAGAAGTACACCCCTGCAGGGTTAACATGATCTATTCAAATAGCCGCGTCCGCGATAAAGGACTACTGGGTTGTGATACGTCTCCAGCATATCTATAATTTTTGATTGTTCCATGCTATTATATTATCTGTTTTGGATGTTTAATGGGCTTTATTATGCACTTTTATATTATTTTTGTGACTAACCTATTAACCGAAGCCCCGGTGCAAATTGCTGTTTTTTTGCCTATTTTAGTGTTTCGCAGAAAAGGAATATCAAACGGAATCCAAATGGAATGAAACCTTCACGAGGATCATTTTTGGAACAAACGCAATCCAGGAGACTTGGAATGGACGTCAAGGAAGCAACGAGGCGGCCACGAGGCAACGAGGTGCGCCCAGGGGGGTAGGCGTGCCCCCACCCTCGTGGGCCCCTCGTAGCTCCACCGACCTACTTATTTCTCCTATATATACTCATATACCCTGAAAACATCCAGGAGCACCAAGAAACCCTATTTCCACCGCCGCAACCTTCTGTACCCATGAGATCCCATCTTGGGGCCTTTTCCGGCACTCCGTCGGAGGGGGAATCGATCACGGAGGGCTTCTACATCAACACCATAGCCTCTCCGATGATGTGTGAGTAGTTTACCACAGACCTTCGGGTCCATAGTTATTAGCTAGATGTCTTCTTCTCTCTCTTTGGATCTCAATATAAAGTTCTCCTCGATTCTCTTGGAGATCTATTCGATGTAATACTTTTTGCGGTGTGTTTGTCGAGATACGATGAATTGTGGGTTTATGATCAAGATTATCTATGAACAATATTTGATTCTTCTTTGAATTCTTATATGCATGATTTGATATCTTTGCAAGTCTCTTTGAATTATCAGTTTGGTTTGGCCTACTAGATTGATCTTTCTTGCAATGGGAGAAGTGCTTAGCTTTGGGTTCAATCTTGCGGTGTCCTTTCCCAGTTACAGTAGGGGCAGCAAGGCACGTATTGTATTATTGCCATCGAGGATAGAAACATGGGGTTTATATCATATTGCTTGAGTTTATCCCTCTACATCATGTCATCTTGCCTAATGCGTTACTCTATTCTTATGAACTTAATACTCTAGATGCATGCTGGATAGCGGTCGATGTGTGGAGTAATAGTAGTAGATGTAGAATCGTTTCGGTCTACTTGTCACGAACGTGATGCCTATGTTCTGATCATGCCTAGATATTCTCATAACTATGCGCTTTTCTATCAATTGCTCGATAGTAATTTGTTCACCCACCGTAGAATTTGCTAGCTTGAGAGAAGCCACTAGTGAAACCTATGGCCCCTGGGTCTATTTTCCATCATATTATTTTCCTATCAACTAGCTATTTCTATCACCGTTTATTTTGCAATCTTTACTTTCGAATCTATACAACAAAAATACCATAAATATTTATCTTATTATCTTTATCAGATCTCACTTTTGCAAGTGGCCGTGAAGGGATTGACAACCCCTTTATCGCGTTGGTTGCAAGGTTCTTGATTGTTTGTGCAGGTACTAGGGATTTGCGTGTAGTCTCCTACTGGATTGATACCTTGGTTCTCAAAAACTGAGGGAAATACTTACGCTACTTTGCCGCATCACCCTTTCCTCTTCAAGGGAAAACCAACGCATGCTCAAGAGGTAGCAAGAAGGATTTCTGGTGCCGTTGCCGGGGAGATCCACGCACAAGTCAAGACATACCAAGTACCCATCACAAACTCTTCTCCCTCGCATTACATATTTTCCATTTGCCTCTCATTTTCCTCTCCGCCACTTCACCCTTGCCGTTTTATTTTCCCTCTTTTTCCGTCCGTCGCTTTCTGCTTGCTTCTTGTTTGCTTGTGTGTTGGATTAATTGTTTGTCACGATGGCTCAAGACAATACTAAATTGTGTGACTTTTCCAATACCAACAACAATGATTTTATTAGCACTCCGATTGCTCCTATTACCGATGCTGAATCTTGTGAAATTAATGCTGCTTTGTTGAATCTTGTCATGAAAGATCAATATTCTGGCCTTCCTAGTGAAGATGCCGCTACCCATCTAAACAACTTTGTTGATTTGTGCGATATGCAAAAGAAGAAAGACGTGGATAATGATATTGTTAAATTGAAGCTATTTCCGTTTTCGCTTAGAGATCGTGCTAAAACTTGGTTCTCTTCTTTGCCTAAAAATAGTATTGATTCATGGAATAAGTGCAAAGATGCTTTTATCTCTAAGTATTTTCCTCCCGCTAAGATCATCTCTCTTAGAAATGATATTATGAATTTTAAGCAACTTGATCATGAGGATGTTGCACAATCTTGGGAGAGGATGAAATTAATGATACGTAATTGCCCTACACATGGTTTGAATTTATGGATGATTATACAAAAAAATTATGCTGGATTGAATTTTGCTTCTAGAAATCTTTTAGATTCGGCCGCGGGAGGCACTTTTATCGAAATCACTTTAGTAGAAGCTACTAAACTCCTAGATAATATCATGGTTAATTATTCTCAATGGCACACAGAAAGATCTACTAGTAAAAAGGTTCATGCAATAGAAGAAATTAATGTTTTGAGTGGAAAGATGGATGGACTTATGAAATTGTTTGCTAATAAGAGTGTTTTTTCTGATCCTAATGATATGCCTTTGTCTACTTTGATTGAGAATAATAATGAATCTATGGATGTGAATTTTGTTGGTAGGAACAATTTTGGTAACAACGCGTATAGTGGAAACTTTAATTCTAGGTCGTTCCCTAGTAACTCCTCTAATAATTATGGTAATTCCTACAACAACTCTTATGGAAATTTTAATAAGATGCCCTCTGATTTTGAATTTATGATTTCGCAAAAGAATTTCAATGCTTTGCTTGAAGAAAAACTGCCTAAGATTGATGAGTTGGCTAGGAACGTGGATAGAATATCTCTTGATGTTGATTCTTTGAAACTTAGATCTATTCCACCTAAGCATGATATCAATGAGTCTCTCAAAGCCATGATAATTTCCATTGATGAGTGCAAAGATAGAACCGCTAGGATGCATGCTAAAAAAGATTGCTTTGTGAAAGCGTGTTCTAGTTTTCATGATAATATGGATGAAGATCTAAAAGTGATTGATGTGTCTCCTATTAAATCTTTGTTTTCTAATATGAATCTTGATAAAGATGGGACTGGAGATGAGTCAACTTTAGTTAAAAGGCATCCCAATGATTCAGAGTATTTAGATCTTGATGCAAAAATTGGTAAAAGTGGGATTGTAGAGGTCAAAACTTTACATAGCAATGAACCCACTATTTTGGATTTCAAGGAATTTAATTATGATAATTGCTCTTTGATAGATTGGATTTCCTTGTTGCAATCCGTGCTAAATTCTCCTCATGTCTATAGTCAAAATAAAGCTCTTACCAAACATATCGTTGATGCTTTAATGCAATCTTATGAAGAAAAACTTGAATTAGAAGTCTCTATCCCTAGAAAACTTTATGATGAGTGGGAACCTACTATTAAAATTAATATTAAAGATCATGAATGCTATGCTTTGTGTAATTTGGGTGCTAGTGTTTCCACGATTCCAAAAACTTTGGGTGATGTGTTAGGTTTCCGTGAATTTGATGATTGTTCTTTAAACTTGCATCTTGCGGATTCCACCATTAAGAAACCTATGGGAAGGATTAATTATGTTCTTATTGTTGCAAATAGGAATTATGCGCCAGTAGATTTCATTGTTCTAGATATAGATTGCAATCCTACATGTCCTATTATTCTTGGTAGACCTTTCCTTAGAACGATTGGTGCAATTACTGATATGAAAGAAGGAAATATTAGATTCCAATTTCCGTTAAGGAAGGGCATGGAGCACTTTCCTTGGAAGAAAATTAAATTACCTTATGAATCCATTATGAGAGCCACTTATGGATTGCATACCAAAGATGACAATACCTAGATCTATTCTTGTTTTTATGCCTAGCTAGGGGCATTAAACGATAGCGCTTGTTGGGAGGCAACCCAATTTTATTTTTGTTTCTTTATTTTTGTTCCTGTTTAGTAATAAACAATTCACCTAGCCTCTGGTTAGATTTGGTTTTATGTTTTAATTAGTGTTTGTGCCAAGTAGAACCAATAGGATCTTCTTGGGTGATAGTTGTTTGATCTTGCTGAAAAAGAAAGAAACTTTGCGCTCACGAAAATAATTGTTAAAATTCACCAGAATGTGATAAATTGCCAATTATTTTTGCAGTAGATCAATATACAAATTGTCCAGGTTGTACTAGTTTTTCAGATTTTTTTGAGTTATTGAAGTATTCGAACAAATCTGATTGCTATAGACTGTTCTGTTTTTGACAGATTCTGTTTTTCGTGTGTCGATTGCTTATTTTGATGAATCTATGGCTAGTATCGGGGGTATGAACCATAGAGAAGTTGGAATATAGTAGGTTTAACACCAATATAAATAAAGAATGAGTTCATTACAGTACCTTAAGGGTGTGGTTTGTTTTCTTATACTAACGGAGCTCATGAGATTTTCTATTGAGTTTTGTGTTGTGAAGTTTTCAAGTTTTTGGATAAAGATTTGATGGGTTATGGAATAAGGAGTGGCAAGAGCCTAAGCTTGGGGATGCCCAAGGCACCCCAAGGTAAAATTCAAGGACAACCAAAAGCCTAAGCTTGGGGATGCCCCGGAAGGCATCCCCCCTTTCGTCTTCGTCCATTGGTAACTTTACTAAAGGCTATATTTTTATTCACCACATGATATGTGTTTTGCTTGGAGCGTCTTGTATGATTTGAGTTTTTTCTTTTTAGTTTACCACAATCATCCTTTCTGTACACACCTTTTGGAGAGACACACATGAATCGGAATTTATTAGAATACTCTATGTGCTTCACTTATATCTTTTGAGCTAGATAATTCTGCTCTAGTGCTTCGCTTATATCTTTTAGAGCATGGTGGTGGTTTTATTTTATAGAAATTATTGATCTCTCATGATTCACTTATATTATTTTGAGAGTCCTTTAGAACATCATGGTAATTTGCTTTGGCTATAAAATTAGTCCTAATATGATAGGCATCCAACATGGGTATAATAAAAACTTTCATGTAGAGCGCATTGAATACTATGAGAAGTTTGATACTTGATGACTGTTTTGAGATATGTAGATGGTAATATTAAAGTTGTGCTAGTTGATTAATTGTGAATTTGAGAAATACTTATTTGAACTTTGCAAGTCCCGTAGCATGCACGTATGGTAACCTTTGTGTGACAAATTTGAAACATGAGGTGTTCTTTGATTGTCATCCTTATGAGTGGCGGTCGGGGATGAGCGACGGTCTTTTCCTACCAATCTATCCCCCTAGGAGCATGCGCGTAATGCTTGGTTTTTGATGACTTGTAGATTTTTGCAATAAGTATGTGAGTTCTTTATGACTAATGTTGAGTCCATGGATTATACGCACTCTCACCTTTCCATCATTGCTAGCCTCTTCGGTATCGTGCATTGCCCTTTATCACCTTGAGAGTTGGTGCAAACTTCACCGGTGCATCCAAACCCCGTGATATGATATGCTCTATCACACATAAACCTCCTTATATCTTCCTCAAAATAGCCACCATACCTACCTATTATAGCATTTCCATAGCCATTCCGAGATATATTGCCATGCAACTTTCCACTGTTTCATTTATTATGACACGCTTCATCATTGTCATATTGCCTTGCATGATCATGTAGTTGACATCGTATTTGTGGCAAAGCCACCATGCATAATTTATCATACATGTCACTCTTGATTCATTGCCCATCCCGGTACACCGCCGGAGGCACTCATATAGAGTCATATTTTGTTCTAGTATCGAGTTGTAATCATTGAGTTGTAAATAAATAGAAGTGTGATGATCATCATTAATAGAGAATTGTCCCATAAAAAAGGAAAGGCCAAATAAAAAAAGGAAAGGCCAATAAAAAAATAAAGGCCAAAAAAAGGGAAGGCCCAAAAAAAGAGAAAAGAAGGGACAATGCTACTATCCTTTTTCCACACTTGTGCTTGAAAGTAGCACCATGATATTTATGATAGAGAGTCTCTTATTTTGTCAATTTCATATACTAGTGGGAATTTTTCATTATAGAACTTGGCTTGTATATTCCAACAATGGGCTTCCTCAAATGCCCTAGGTCTTCGTGAGCAAGCAAGTTGGATGCACACCCACTTAGTTTCTTTTGTTGAGCTTTCATACATTTATAGCTCTAGCGCATCCGTTGCATGGCAATCCCTACTCCTTGCATTGACATCAATTGATGGGCATCTCCCTAGCCCGTTGATTAGCCGCGTCAATGTGAGACTTTCTCCTTTTTTGTCTTCTCCACACAACCCCCATCATTATATTCTATTCCACCCATAGTGCTATGTCCATGGCTCACGCTCATGTACTGCGTGAAAGTTGAAAAGGTTTGAGAAATAGTAAAGTATGAAACAATTGATTGGCCTGTCATCGGGGTTGTGCATGATGAGAGAATTTTTGTGTGACGAAAATGAAGCATGACCAAACTATATGATTTTGTAGGGATGAGCTTTCTTTTGCCATGTTACTTTGAGAAGACATAATTGCTTAGTTAGTATGCTTGAAGTGTTATTATTTTTGTGTCAATATTAAACTTTTATCTTGAATCTTTCGGATCTGAACATTCATGCCACAATAAAGAGAATTACATAGAAAATTATGTTAGGTAGCATTCCACATCAAAAATTATGTTTTTATCATTTACCTACTCGAGGACGAGCAGGAATTAAGCTTGGGGATGCTTGATACGTCTCCAACGTATCTATAATTTTTTATTGTTCCATGCTATTATATTATCTGTTTTGGATGTTTAATGGGATTTATTATGCACTTTTATATTATTTTTGGGACTAACCTATTAACCGAAGGCCCAGTGCAAATTGTTGTTTTTTGCCTATTTCAGTGTTTCGTAGAAAAGGAATATCAAACAGAATCCAAACGGAATGAAACCTTTGTGAGGATCGTTTTTGGAACAAACGCAATCCAGGAGACTTGGAGTGGACGTCAAGGAAGCAACATGGAGGCCACGAGGCAGGGAGGCGCCCCCAGGGGGGTAGGTGCGCCCCCCACCCTCGTGAGCCCCTCGTAGCTCCACCGACCTACTTCTTTCGCCTACATATACTCATATACCCTGAAAACATCCAGGAGCACCACGAAACCCTATTTCCACCGCCGCAACCTTCTGTACCCGTGAGATCCCATCTTGGGGCCTTTCCGGTGCTCCGCCGGAGGGGGAATCGATCACGGAGGGCTTCTACATCAACACCATAGCCTCTTCGATGATGTGTGAGTAGTTTACCACAGACCTTCGGGTCCATAGTTATTAGCTAGATGGCTTCTTCTCTCTCTTTGGATCTCAATACAAAGTTCTCCTCGATTCTCTTGGAGATCTATTCGATGTAATACTTTTTGCGGTGTGTTTGTGAAGATCCGATGAACTGTGGGTTTGTGATCAAGATTATCTATGAACAATATTTGATTCTTCTTTGAATTCTTATATGCATGATTTGATATATTTGCAAGTCTCTTCGAATTATCAGTTTGGTTTGGCCTACTAGATTGATCTTTCTTGCAATGGGAGAAGTGCTTAGCTTTGGGTTCAATCTTGCGGTGTCCTTTCCCAGTTACAGCAGGGGCAGCAAGGCACGTATTGTATTGTTGCCATCGAGGATAAAAAGATGGGGTTTATATCATATTGCTTGAGTTTATCCCTCTACATCATGTCATCTTGCCTAATGCGTTACTCTGTTCTTATGAACTTAATACTCTAGATGCATGCTGGATAGCGGTCGATGTGTGGAGTAATAGTAGTAGATGCAGAATCGTTTCGGTCTACTTGTCACGGACGTGATGCATATGTTCATGATCATGCCTAGATATTCTCATAACTATGTGCTTTTCTATCAATTGCTCGACGGTAATTTGTTCACCCACCGTAGAATTTGCTATCTTGAGAGAAGCCACTAGTGAAACCTATGGCCCCCGGGTCTATTTTCCATCATATTATTTTCCTATCAACTAGCTATTTTTATCACCGTTTATTTTGCAATCTTTACTTTCCAATCTATACAACAAAAATACGAAAAAATATTTATCTTATTATCTTTATCAGATCTCACTTTTGCAAGTGGTCGTGAAGGGATTAACAACCCCTTTATCATGTTGGTTGCAAGGTTCTTGATAGTTTGTGCGGGTACTAGGGATTTGTGTGTAGTCTCCTACTGGATTGATACCTTGGTTCTCAAAAACTGAGGGAAATACTTATGCTACTTTGCTGCATCACCCTTTGCTCTTCAAGGGAAAACCCACGCATGCTCAATAGGTAGCGGGTTGCTTATGCAGTTCATAGACAAGTGAAAGTGGATACTCTAAAATGCGCAAGATAAGCATGAGTGCTATGGATGGCCTTCTCGTAGGGAGACGGGAGCGGATCCATAGTGGTGTATTAATATGGTGAATATGTGGACTCGTGTGTGCCACCTCAAAAGAGTTACCAGCAGTCGTAGTACAGGATAGTCACTGAGTCAAAGCTGGCATGCTGCAGTTAAACTCCACCACCCCTTTATTGATACTGATGCATATGTAGCTAGTTCTGATGTAAGTCTTGCTGGGTACATTTGTACTCATGTTTGCTTAATCTATGTTTTTGCAGAAGAGACTTCAGTCTCACTAGTAGTTCCGTGTGGACTTTGATGTTTAGTTTGTTACCTCAGCTACGATCTTGTACCCTTGGGAGGGTCTTGTAGATAGTCAGGTTTCTCAGCCTTTTTCATTTGTAGTTGCCTGTACTCGGACATGTTATGCTTCTGTTGCTTGTATGCTCTGTATGTTGGGTCATGTGGCTCTTCTGGGCCTTTATCTATATGAGTTGTTGAATTATGTTGTGATGCCATGTTGTACAACACATACTTGCATGTTATGCGTACGTGTAACGTGTATTGCTATGTCTGGGATCTTACCTAGTTGTTTATTCTTGGTAGCCTCTCTTATGGGGAAATGTCTCCTAGTGCTTCCACTTAGCCATGGTAGCTTGCTACTGCTCCGGAACACTTAGGCTAGCCGGCATGTGTCCTTCTTCGTTCCTGTGTCTATCCCTTCGGGGAAATGTCACGCTTTGTTCCTTTAAGTCCTTGTAGCTTGCTACGACTTGGGTTCATACGTTGATGATCGACGCGTTTGTTGCTGGGTCATGTATGGCTATCCCTAAAAGTTAGTGCCACCTTGGGTTTATGACTAGTCATCTCGGCCCGGGTTCTCTGTCATATGGATGCTAGTGACACTATCATATGTGTGAGACAAAAGGCGCAAACGGTCCCAGGACAGGTAAGGCGGCACCCATGGGGATACCGTGCATGAGGCCGCAAAGTGATATGATGTGTTACATGCTAGATCGGTGTGACTTAGGATCGGGGACCCGACATCCAGGTGGTTAAACCGGATCACACAGAACAAGGGAGCACCTTGCTCTGATACCAATTGAAAGTGCTAGTTATCGACTAGAGGGGGGTGAATAGGTGATTTTTATGAAAGTCTTCAAGACAGGCAATGTCTTTGAAGACAGAAAATCAAATACAACCTGCACAGTATGCGGCAGAAGATAAACTACACTAGCCAAGCTATAGTCTAGTAAATAGTACAAAGTAAACACGAAGACAAATAACAGCTAGGTAGAGTGGATCAGAATAGGAAGACAGTATGAAGCCAATTATGCAATCAGAGAAAATGTCTTCACATAGTGAAGTCAAATAGGGCAATGAGCAATGACTTCACGAAGCTAAACAGTAAGTAAGGGTGAAGTAATAGAACCAGTTGCTTGACGGAGACAAGGATTTGGTAGACCAGTTCCAGTTGCTGTGACAACTGTACGTCTGGTTAGGGAGGCTTAGATTGAACTCAGAAGACCATGTCTTCACCTTATTCCCCTTTAGCTAAGGACACTTAGTCCTCGCCCAATCCCTCTGGCAAGTCTTCAAGGTAGACTTCCAAACCTTCACAGACTTTGTTCACCGGTGATCCACAATGACTCTTGTATCCTCACAACGTGGTGCCTAACCGACTGGAAGATACATAGTCTTCGAGTGTAATAAATCTTCAAATCACAGGGATAGAAAGACTTCAGTGATGCCTAGCACTCTTTGGCTCTGGGTGTTTTGGGCTTTGTCCTTGCAAGGTTTCTCTCTCAAAGCCTTCGGAGGTGGGTTGCTCTCAAATGACAAAAGTTGTGCACTAACTCTGAGCAGCCACCAATTTATGGTGTAGGGGGTGGGCTATTTATAGCCATGAGTCAACCCAACATGATATGTCCGAAATGACCCTGGGTCACTAAGGAACCGACACATGTCCAACGGTCAGATTTCAAACACACGCGGCGGCTCGACTTGGGCTACAAGCAAAGCTGACTCCTCCAACTTTGGATAAGATTTACTCTCGTTATCTTCACTCAAAGACATATGATTTGGGTTGAGAATCACGTCAGTCTTCTGATTTTGTTCACCTGGACCCAACTTAACAGTTCGGTGGTTCCTATGACTCAAGAAAGAAGAAAATGAAACTACGAAAGAAACTATGTCTTCACACACCATAGTATTCATGTGAATGTCTTCACACGCCATTATCTTCAACATGAATGTCTTCACGAACCACCATTATCTTCAATGTCTTCATACATTTTTAGGGGTCAGCTTTGGTAGGTAAACCAAATCAATGAGGGACTTCTACCTGTGTTATCCTGCAACTCTCACAAACACATTAGTCCCTCAACCATGTTTGTTGTCAATACTCCAAAACCAACTAGGGGTGGCACTAGATGCACTTACAGTTACTATCCTTTTTCCACACTTGTTCTTTGAAATAGCACCATGTTCTTCATGATAGAGAGTCTCCTATTTTTTCACTTTCATATACTAGTGGGAATATTTCATTATAGAACTTTGCTTGTATATTCCAATGATGGGCTTCCTCAAATTGCCCTAGGTCTTCATGAGCAAGCAAGTTGGATGCACACCCACTTAGTTTATTTTTGAGCTTTCATACACTTATGGCTCTAGTGCATCTATTGCATGACAATCCCTACTCACTTGCATTGATATCAATTGATGGGCATCTCCATAGCCCATTAATTTGCCTAGTTGATGTGAGACCTTCTCCTTCTTTTTGTCTTCTCCACAACCACCATATTCTATTCCACCTATAGTGCTATATCCATGGCTCACGCTCATGTATTGCGTGAAAGTTGAAAAAGTTTGAGAACATCAAAAGTATGAAAGAATTGCTTGGCTTGTCATCGGGGTTGTGCATGATAAATACTTTGTGTGATGAAGATAGAGCATGACAAGACTATATGATTTTGAAGGGATAACTTTCTTTGGCCATGATATTTTGAAAAGCCATGATTGCTTTATTAGTATGCTTAAACTATTACCGTTTTTCTATCAATTGTTCAACAGTAATTTGTTTACCCACCGTATGTTTTCTTTCAAGAGAGAAGCCTCTAGTCAAACCTATGGCCCCCGGGTCTATTTTCCATCATATATTTTCAGATCAATAAATCAAAAAACCCAAAAAATACCTTGTTGCAGTTTATTTATATTTACTTTAGTTTGCTCTTTTATTTACCTTTTATACCTATCTCTTTTAGATCTCACTTTTGTTCATGATCGTGAAGGGGTTGACAACCCCTTTTTTGTGTTGTGTGCAAGTGTTTGTTAGTTTGTGCAGCTGCATAGATTGCAGACTTGCTTTTGCCTCCTACTGGATTGATAAATTGGTTCTTAACTGAGGGAAATACTTATCTCTACTTTGCTGCATCACCCTTCCTCTTCAAGGGAAAAACCAATGCAAGCTCAAGAAGTAGCAACGGGTGTCAATAAAGCTAATCTCGTACTCCACCATGCTGCCACGTGCCTGACAGGATCCATCTAGTTGCTTCAGAGCTTGACACCGCATTAATTTAGCAGTCGGTGTGTGATGAGGTGGAGCGGTCGCGTCTTGGTGAAGGCCTGCCGGGAAGGAGCCTGGCGGGTTATGATCTTGACGGCCTCGGTAACCTTGGCGGGGCGAACTGGTCTCGTCCCTCAGGTGCAGCTTCGACCCGGCCAGGCTCCCCTGCCCGGCAAGGGAGGCTCTCCTGAGGTGATCTCCTGTCAACTTGATCTTCTTAATGCTCTCTTTGATCTCACAAAGAGCGGTTTCTCTGGCTTATCTTTGTGTTATGCATTGGTAGTGGATGCATGATCGACAGCACGCCTGTGCACGAGTTCGGGCAGCGAACGTGAATGTTTGTTGCACCGACATTCCTTAAAATGTCTTGCGCGTGACAATGCTATCTCTATTGTCGAATGTTCTAATGCTTTTGAAGTTGCAATATCTCCAACTGTTGATGTGGTAACTAACCCCTCTTCTGAGGATGCCACTACTATTGCTGATGAGAATGTCAGGTTGAATACATTGCTTGAAACATGCATCTATAAAAGCCTCAAAGGGCATCAGACTTTATGTGATGTCCTCAAGCAGCAGATTCTGAACCGAAACCCTAGGAAAGAGGGTGTTGGGTTTGAAAGGAAAATGAATGTTGATGGGTCCTACTGGAAGCCTGAGCAGTACCCCAAAACCACATGGGTTGCTGCTAAGGGCCCTTTAGTGGATCCATCCACCTTATCTGGTTTCACTTGTGCTAATCCTGTTGTCATTGATGAGTCATTTGACTCCAACGATAAACTGTTCAAAAATAAGAATGGTGAAGTGTTTGCCAGGTTTATTGGAACTAACTGCAGGAATGGGTCACCACCTAGGAAGAAGACAAACCCCGGATCTAAGGCTTCATTTGGCCCAAAGGCTTCATACAGACAAAGGACCTCATATGGTCACCCTAACACCAATGTTTTGCATGGAAACCATACTCAGACTCATGAATATGGACATGTTTCTTCAAACCGCAATGTTCACAAATCAAAGTACTTTTCTGCATATTCTTTTGAGTACTATGCACCTCCTGCAAAACTATTTGCTAGGGCTTCAAAGCCAAAGTTCTCAGATGCTGCACTTAGACTCATTGCTTCTAAGCTACCCCTTCAGATGTGGGTGGTTAAGAAGAATTAACTTCTCTTGCACGGTCGGGTCTCTAGCCGAAAATCATTGAATTCTGAAGACAATATGGGGGACCTAAACATCTTGTTGGACGCAAGTTAAAATTCCAAAATGGTCTTACCATTTACTTAGTCCATGGATTTCTTGATGAACATCCTATCTTACCATCAAAGAATCTTACATTTCATAATAGCATATGCCGTCAAATGTTCCTCCTTCACAATATTATTTGTGATGCCTATCCTACTAACTGTACTGTAGGGTACCACTTCGAAAGCAACTGAATGGATCATGGATAGTGGATGCACTAACCACATGACTCGTGATCGAAGTCTTCTCATGGATTCTACTCTTCGACCATCTACAAAAAGCTATATCACATTTGCTGACACTGGTAAAAGCAAGGTATTGGGTCTAGGTAGAGTTGCTATCTCAAAGGATCAACACATGGATAGAGTGATGCTTGTTGAATCCCTTGGATACAACTTAATGTCTGTCTCAATGCTTTGTGATTTTGACATGATTGTGATATTTGGAAAATATCGATGTCTTGTGCTAATGCCTTCTGAAAAATCACGAGTCTTCGAAGGCTCTCGAAGAGGTGATCTGTATATGGTAGATTTCTCCGCAGGACCACAACTTGCCGTATGTCTTCTATAAAAAGCTTCAGAGTGATGGATTTGGCATCGAAATCTAGGACATGCGGGCATGAGGAACTTTCACACTCTTGTGAAGAAGAAGCACATCATTGGCATCGAGGGCGTCAAGTTCAAGAAGGACCATTTATGTGGTGCTTGCAAAGCCGGGAAGATGACTAGGGCAAAACATCCCTCGAAGACAATCATGATGACTTCACGTCCCTTCGAGCTGCTACACATGGACTTATTTGGCCCTACTCACTACTCTACCCTTACTACCATTGCACATCTTTATGGCTTCATAATTGTTGATGATTATTCTAGATATACTTGGGTGCACATAATTCTCTACGAGACTGAAGTGCAGGATATCTCCAGATGATTTGCCAACCGCGCCATGACTAACAATGGCATCGAGATCAAGCACATCGGGAGTGACAATGGCACTGAATTCAGGAACACAGGCCTCAAAACTTATCTTGACACTCTGGGCATCACTCATGAGCTCTCCGCTCCATACACTCCCCAGCAGAATGGCATCGTGGGGCGCAAGAACAGAACTCTAATTGAGATGGCCCGTACAATGCTTGATGAGTACAAGACTCCGCAAAAGTTCTGGCCTGAAGCCATTGATATTGCATGCCACATCATCAACAGAGTATATCTTTATAAATTCTTCAAGTAGACATCTTATGAACTACTCACTGGTAAGAAGCCAAATGTAAGTTATTTCAAAGTTCTCGGTGCTAGGTGTTGGATCAAAGATCCACATCACACTTCCAAATTTGCATCGAAAGCACATGAAGGTTTTATGCTTAGTTACAGAAAGGATTCGCACACCTACAGGGTTTTCAACCTCTTTCACTATAAAGTGGTTGAAACTGTAGATGTGTGGTTCGATGAGACTAATGGCTCACAAAGAGAGCACCTGCCAAATGTGCTAGATGAAGCTTCTCCTAATGAATCTATCAAGCTAATGGATACTGGAGAAATTATACCCACTGAGGAACAAGCATTATAGGAAATTTTCATTCCTGCTTTTGCTCAGCGTGAAGACAATGCTGAGCCTGAAGACAATGCTGAAGATTAAGACAATGATCAGCAATAGCAAAGTCTTCGCCCTGTTCATCCTCATGTGGCCAATGAAGTTCAGATTGAGAAGATAATTGATAGCATCAATGCACCTACTCCGCTCACTCGATCAAGTGCTACGCAACTAGCAAACTTCTGTGGGAACCTTGCATTCGTCTCCATATCCAAACCCAAGAAAGCTGATGAAGCCTTCATGGAACCTGAATGGATTCAAGCGATGCAAGAAGAGATTCAACAATTTGAGCTCAACAATGTATGGGATCTAGTCAAGCGTCCTAATCCTTGCATGCATAATATCATTGGCACAAAATGGATCTACCGCAACAAACAAGATGAACATGTTCAAGTCATCAGAACAAAGGTCGCCTCGTTGCTCAAGGTTACACGCAAGTGGAGGGAGTTGACTTTGATGAAACCTTTGCTCCTGTTGCTAGGCTTGAAGCCATTCACATACTGCTAGCCTACGCTAACCACAATAACATCCTTTTATACCAAATGGATGTGAAGAGCGCTTTCCTCAATGGAAAAAATGAAAAAGAAAAATATGTAGATCAACCACCTAGTTTTGAAAATCCAAAGCATCATGAAATGGTCTACGAACTCAACAAGGCACTGTCTGGCCTCAAACAAGCACCTCGAGCTTGGTATGACACACTCAAAGAATTCCTAAAAAGCAAAGGCTTAAAACTTGGTTCTCTAGATCCCACTCTCTTCACGAAGACATATGATGGAGAACTGTTTGTATGGCAAATCTATGTGGATGACATTATCTTCAGCTGCACTGACCAGAGATATAGTGATGAATTCGGTCATATGATGCAAGAGCAATATCAGATGTCCATGATGGGGGAGCTGAAATTCTTTATTGGTATTAAAATCCGTCAACAAAGCAATGGCATATTCATATCACAAGAAAAATACCTCAAAGACTGCCTGAAGAAGTTTGGAATGCAAGATTGCAAAGGATACACGATGCCAGTGCCAACCAAAGGTCAATTGGGCTCCAACGACAATGGTAAAAAGTTCGATCAAAAGGTATACCGCTCCATGATTGGTTCTTTTATTGTACTTATGTGCATCTAGGCCAGATTAATGCTTACAGTTTGCATGTGTGCCTGACTCCAAGCGGCACCAAAGGAGTCGCATCACCTCGCAATGAAGCGAATACTTTGATATTTGGCTCACACCCCAACGCTAGGATTATGGTATCCAAAGGAGTTTGATCTAGTTGAATTCTCAGATGCTGATTATGTTGGTGACAAGGTTGTTCACAAGTCTACATCAGGCACATGTCATTTTATTGGACGATCTCTTGTCTGTTGGTCTTCAAAGAAGCAGAACTGTGTGTCACTCTCTACTGTTGAAGCTGAATACATTGCTGCTGGATCTTGTTGCGCTCAGCTTCTCTGGATGAAGCAAATTCTTGAGGACTATGGCATCAACAAGAAGATGGTGCGCGTCTACTACGATAATGAAAGCACCATCAAGATTGCTCACAATCCAGTTCAGCACTCAAAGACAAAGCACATTCAGATCTGTCATCACTGTCTCAGAGATCATGTGTTGAAGGAAACATTGATATCATTCGTGTCAACACTGAAGAGCAATTGGAACATATCTTCACGAAGCCCTTGGACGAGAAAAGGTTTTGCAAGCTGCGGTGTGAGCTACATATCTTAGAATCCTCGAATGTCATGTGAATGGACACACATCCTAACGCTTATGCATGTTGATGACTTAGGTGAGAAACACACAAAGTAATGTATGTCTTCAATTCATGAAGACATACACTCTAAGTGTGAAGACACTAATGCGGAATTTGACTTCGGAGTGCCACGATAATTGTGCGTCGTGTCTGGGTCTAATACTTCCTATACAGTGGGTAACCCACCACCAATCTTTCTTGAAGATTCCAGTTTGGCATCACACTGCATTATCTTCATAAATGATTTGTCTTGAACATTGGTTTATCTTCATGATTTATCTTCACAATGTTTGATTTGGAGTTCATTGCCGGTGTGTGTGTGTGTTCTGTCCTCTACAGCATTCACTTGTAGCTATGTCTTCAAGTTGCCTTTTCTGCACTAAGTGAATGTGATCGGACCCTTACCTCATCTGTGCTTATCTCTCCCACTCTCTCTAACTCTTCATATGCATTCTATTGACACGTGTCAATTGTCTCCATTGTGATTTAGAGACAAACTTTTAAAATGCTTTTAATATCCTTATCCTTTATGTCGGAATCCTAAGAAGACGAAACGACCGCCCGTCATACCAGGTGAATGTGGGGTCGTGGCACAATTTTTAAACCGTTGCATGCGCACCACGCGTCGCCCAGATGGGTAACGCCAGGGGAGCTGCGTAATTTCACTGCCCCACCTCCTTGCTTATAAACAGACAACCCCCACGGTCATTAAATCTTACTCACTTTGATGTCTCGCTCAAAAACCTATCGCTAGCTTTTGTCATCACTGGAGAAGAAGCGCTTCGCTACCGCGACCTCTCTGTCGTCGTCTTCACACCGGCCGCGGACTTCTCTCCCCCCCCCCCCCCGCCCTCCGCCGTCGTAGCTGTCTTATGCTGCAAAGTTAGGGTGCGGGAGAATGAACTGCTCGGCATCCGTCCCTACTCGTCTAGCAGCTCCTCGACTGTTCTTGAGTGGTAATTAAAAGCTTACTTTTTACCGCATGTTTGATCTGCTGAACTTTCTATATCTTCGGAAAGTTGTTTTGTCACTTCCAAATCTGGATCTTCCATTATTTGCATCTCATTATTTGCAAGTACTTTCACTTATGCTTCACAACTAGTTTGATTCCTCACTTGTACCTATTTATGGATTTGTACAAATCTAGAACCAACTTATCTCTATAAGTGAATGTCTTCGCACTATGAGGTCAACGTCTTCAAACTGAAGTTATCTTCAAATTCCTCTGAGAATGCATATGACCCCTCCTACTTCCCTTGCATTTGTAATGCTGTCACAGGTGCATATCCATGGGTGAGTCTCTTGATTCTCATAGTCTGAATTCATTTGCAGACTTCTTACGGCACCATATTGAATCTCCTGAAGCCAGTTCTTGTCTAACAAGTAAAGCGAAGCCTATCACCTTTGTGAAGCCAATGGCAACTGGTAAATCTACAAAGAAGGGGGGCAGACAGCATTGTGACAATACAGGAAAGGATCTGCCACTTGAACTATATGAAATGTACAAGTCTGATCCTGAAGAAAGCTATGGGGAGCGCAAATCTCGCGTTCAATGGATTCACGGATATTGGGCAGAGCAATGGTTTCTGTACAACTTCGTTTCCCCCGAGTATGCTAACAAAAATGCTATGAGGTCACCTTGGGCTGATATTGTGTACAAGAAGCTTCACCCCAAGACCAAGGTTGAATCCATTCAGAAAGGCTTCTTTCCTTGGATGGTCAGAGGACCAATACCTCAGAATGTAGACCCATCCAGCCTACGATGGTGTCGTGAAGATGATATGTTTGAGCCAACTATCCGTTTGCTAGAGCTTCAGCTATCAAAAACAAAAAGGATCTTGGGATTGACTTCAACCCAGGTCCAGCTGAGCCAAGGCCTGATGGTAGTCGTGAGCCCGAACCGAATCACATTGGCCCATTTGGTGACTTTGCTTCATTTCTGGCATGCTGTGCTGCAAAGAGAGCTAGTGTTGAAGATGTTGCTGAAGAAGAAGAACAGATTGCTGCTCCCGAGTCCTTGAAGCCTCCCAAAAAGGCAAAGGCTTCAAAGCCTACAACAGCACCAAAAGCTTCAAGAGTGAAGCCACTTAAAAATGCACCTCCTGAATCCAATGTGCATTCTGAAGACTTGTGTCACACCCTGATTTTCATGCCACAACACTTAGGTCAATAATTCATGCTAAATGTGGTTTGACAAAAACTTTTGAGTTTTCTAGACTTTGCTTGATTTGCTTTTTGTGTGTTGTTTGCAAGTGCTCTAAAAATCAAATAAATCCTCCAACTCTTATACTCCTTCTCCTTGATCCAAAAACTTACCTCAATGATCATGCCATGTGTATAGGACATATATAGTATTTTCTTACAAAAATATTTTGGCCAAAAAGTATTATCTAAATTAGGTTTTCCAAAAACCCCAGAATTGAGACTTGAACTACAAGTACTTAATTTAGGGCACGAAAAATATTCCAAAAATAATATTTGACTCCTATTAGATATAGGACTCCCAAAAACCACAAAAATATAATTTTAAAAGTTATTTTACTATTTTATTTAAAGGCTTTTTCTTTAGGCCAGAAATGATCTTTAATAGGTTAAAATTATTTTAAAGCTTCAAAATTATTTGAGAAAAATCAGGGAAATTCAGTGGACATAGATTTTCCATATATAAGAGTTTCAACACATGGTCATGTTCAAATTATTGGTCAAACCCCTCAAATACCCTTTCTGGACATTTCAAGCTTTTGAAATGTTTACAAAGGAAACATTCTCCATTAAATACAGGAAACTTCTAGCATGTAAAAAATGACCTACTTGAGGATCCTACAAAGTCTCATGTCATGGAGAACAGTATAACCCCATGAAACCCTCTCAAAACCACTTCTGTCCTTTTTCAAGTTTGAACAACTTTGCACTGTCAAACATGTCCAAATGCTCTCAAACTTGGCGCTCATGCTCAAATGGTGTAATAATGCATCTAGACCAAATGGCACAAGTTGGAGAGAAGGATATCATGATCAAAGTGTTCTAAAACCCTTCCTGTCCAGAACCAAATTTGAACAACTCTACATTGCCAAGTGTGTCCTTTTGATCTGAATTTTTGAGGACCTGTTCAAATCCTCAAATTATGACACTACACCAAGTGGTGCATCAAGGAGAATAGATTTACATGACTAAATCTTGGTAAAGCCATTTCTGCTGATTTCTAGGGTTTACTGAAGTTACATTGGCTACTTTGCCCAAATGAGCTCAAACTTGGTGGAACACCCTACTTCTATGTGCCATTTCGTCCTGTTAAGTTTCATGTCAAGTGAAATTAAATTTCTTGCCCAAACCACCATCAAACACCTTCTGACAGAAACTCAAAATCCCTGTTTAGGCCCCTTCCACTAATCTCCATGAGCTGAACTTTTTCCCACGGCCTCCCCTGATCCTCCTCTAACTCCTACATGCTTTGCTGCCCAAGGAGCAATGATTAAAGGGGGGAAGAGACCCATTTTTCTTCCCTGGACAGCAGCATTCTCCCTCTCTCTCAGCCTCTCTCTCCCTCCTTGACATTCTAGAGCATCCAAGGCTCTCCTCAGCTTTTGCCCATACCCCCTGCAGCGGCCAGACGCAAGTGGACGCGCGGGTGCGCGCAAAGAGCCGCGGACGCCGGCCAAAGACACGCTCTAGAGCGCGAGGCAGAGCGGACGACCGTTGACGCCGCAACCCCCGACCACCTCGAGCCTCCCCCTTGCGCCAGTCGAGGTGCCTCGACGTCCGAGACACGCCAACGTGTCGGGGGCCTCCTCTCCCCTCCTCTCTCTCACCCGGTCACGCGTGCCCGTTGCCGCCCGGCTCGGCCAATGCATGGCCTCACACGTGCGAGCACCAGAGCCTTGCCCCGCTCCTCACCTCTCTCCTCAGAGACCTACTCCACCCCCACGAACGCCGCAGACAACCCCTCTTCCTCTCTCCTGCCTGCCCGATCCGTTGCCGCGGCCACCCGTGCGCCACGTCCACGGTGAGTCGTGGCCTCGCCATATAAGGCCGCCCCTGACCTCCCTCTGGATCCCCTTTGCTCTCTTTCTCTCTCTCCCGTGCACCCCCTGGACCAATCCGCACCTCCTCCCATGCCCTCCAACCTCGTCCATGGCCGGAGCCGAGCCGCCGACCACCGCCTAAATTCTCGTCGTCCGGGCCCCCTCCTCCCCACCTATGGGTTACTTTGCATCTCTACTGCCCCCGCGGAGCTCCCCCGCACTCCGGTTACTCCTCCCGACGGCCGGAGCGCCGTGCCCGCCATCGCCGTCGGCCATGTCCGCCACGGACGACGCTCTCCTTGACCAGGTCCTCCCCGGCATGCGTGTGACCAGTGGCTGGAAGCGCCTCTCTGCGCTGGTCACGCCAGTGGGAAGAACGTCGCCGGGGGCGCTCTGTAGCCCCGGCAATCACCGGCGGGAGCCGCTCCTCCCCGCGGCCCGAGCGCGCGCGGGAGGATGAAGACGGCCTGTCGCTGGGCCCCGCACGTCAGCGACCCAGCGGGCGGGCCCGTCCGTTTAAGTGGAGACGGCTTCGGTCGGATTCGCTTCCCTCGCTTGAAGGCGCACCTCCGGTAATACGCCTCCGGCGTTGCCCTGTCGTCTGCGTGGCCGAGCTGCTGGGCTGGCCCAGTGCACTGTGGCGCTATGCTGCACCCAGTGCGCAGTATAGGTATAACCCCCCCTTCCTTTGTCTTTTTCTTTTTCCAGAAACTTGTAAAATCTCCCAAATATTCATATACCTCCAAATTTGATGATTCAAATTTCTAGTGACTCCATAAATCATGATCTACCTTTTGGTGCAACATGCACATTTTTCCTAAACAATTTTCCTCACACAAATTAAATAAAATCCCATTTTCCATTTCTGTGATGAACTTTAGAAAATCACAGAGAGATCATCTTTTATCCAAATGCCATGATTCAAATTCCTAGATTCTGCTGAGTTTATAGCTTAGGTTATGAACATTTTTATTAATACTTTTTGTGCCACACAATATAATGAGCCCTTTCTTCATATTTGTCAACTTTGCCAATTTATAGAGAATTCATTTAAACTCCAAATCCAGTGAAACCAACTCCTAGATGCTTCTAAAATCATGAGTTGTTAAATGGGTGCCTTTGCTCATTTTTCAAAAATATATTTCTGTACACTTCTTGCAAATCCATAAACCCCTTGATTCCATCATATCAAAATGTTGAGAAATATCCACTGACCCAATTCTAATGAAACCACTCTGGTTAATTTTCATATAACCAGAGATGTCCTAGAAAAGTCAAATTAATATTTTTAGAGCACTTTTATTTTCAGCCTTGTTGTGTTGCTTACTATGATTGTTTCCGACGTTAGTTGACGAAGTAGACGAAATACTTGGAGAAGGACCAGAAGACTCGAAGACTCTAATGAACCAAGCAAGCAGCCCTTTTACCATGATGAACCATTTTACATCGTAATAGCATTTTCGTTGCTTCACTGAGTGCATGATATACCTTGAATGGCAACCTTGCTAGGCTTGCCTCCGTTTCATACTCCATTGATACTTGCATTCTTTATGACTCTACCCTTGCTTAGAGTTGTGTTGGTGGGTTGTAGAAATATGCTATAGCAAATGGCTACGCAAAGTGGGTCAGGGTTATGCATGGAAAGAAACAAGTGTGGTTTGACATACTTGCAAACAGCCCCAGTGGGTGCCACTGATGCCCCTGGGAGATGATGATGAACTAGGTCACTACTTGGTGGAGAAGTAGTGTACCGAGGCTTGTTAAAAGTGTTGTTTACAGAGACGGATTAGATTTAAGATTTGTCGACTGTCCCAACCTTACATGTGCAACCACTCTACCCTTATATGGGAAAGGGCATTATTGATTACCTAGGCCGATACTAGCTTGGAGCCCGCATTACTAGTGACGGGAGAGTCATTGTGGCGCTCTCTTGGGACGGGGTCGTGCCAGGTAGGGCGGCCATGACTGTTTTTACAGGGCACCAGGCACACCGTTGGTACCCCGTGTTTGTGGTATGTGATGAATATGGGAGCGAGGCTCCAAAATTTTAAGATGTGAAATGTTGGGCACGGGGGTTACTACCAATCGAGTGGACTCTATGTTAGTGTCGTCTAGGGAAAGATAGTGATCGGGTGCTTACCCCGGGTACTTGAGGTACCGCGGGTCGTGGATGACACGGAAGTTCCCCGGATCTTGTGGGTAAAGTGTGCAACCTCTGCAGAGTGTAAAACTATTCGAATAGCCGTGTCCACGGTCAAGGACAGTTGGGTGGTGCTGCTTAGACTATGTCCATATGTTTCTGACAAACAACACGGTTTGGTAATCTTGTTGATATGATTCATGAGGAAGTCACGATGAGCTTGATAATGAGTTGTTCATAACTCTTTATCGACGTTGATGTCTGTAACCTCGTGATACTTGTTGCAGACACATTCATGTCCTTGATAAATGATGATCATACTTGCCTGAGAAAAACTAGCTTTCCGCAAAAATGTCAAATTAGCAGTAGAGCCCTGCATAATTACTCTGTTATCACTCTTGGGTTGCTTGCGAGTACATTCAAAGTACTCATTGGCTTGCCACTGGTTATTTTATTGGCCAGGCATGAAAGAACAGGATATAATAAAGAGTACCTTGGTGATGAACATGCGAGCTAGGACGCTTCCCAGTCAGAATGCATGTAGGGTTAAGGCAGATGGCATGGGTCCAAGTTGTTATTGAATATTTCCGCTGCGATGATACACTCAAGACTTGACCATAATGGCCCTACTTGTGTA
Source organism: Triticum aestivum (assembly GCF_018294505.1). NCBI lineage: Eukaryota > Viridiplantae > Streptophyta > Magnoliopsida > Poales > Poaceae > Triticum > Triticum aestivum. Next base: position 260,575,722 of record NC_057805.1, read on the forward strand.
AAACGGTATGTATGGATGTAAGACTCTTGTTATTCAGCTTCTGTGTGTTCAGTGAGCATTGATCTCTGGGATCACTGTACACGTGCATTCGGTGATCTCGACTTATGAGTCGGGGTCCCCACAGAGCTGGTATCAGAGCCATCCTGACTGTAGGAAGTCTTAGTTAGCATGGTCATTAGTTAGGGTAAAACTATTTCCAAAACTACTACTAGTTTTCAAAACTATCTATACTTCTCTTCCCTTCTCTGTTTTTCAAAAACTAAGGTATACTTTCCTTATTGGTCGGAACCTTTGGCCGCTAGAACCCTTATGCCCCTGACCACTGGATTCCTTGTAATCCTCGTGGATAATCTAGAAGGAAGATGCCTTGCCAAACATTCACCTACATCTCCTGAACACAGGATTGGCGACAGCACAACAAGACGATACCAACAGAAGATACATCCTCGAGGAATGAGGAAATGAAGACCCAGGAGATGGTGACACCCTTGACACTGCCCCAAGATGATGCAACCTTAGCCTATGATGATTAGGGCATGGGAAATGTAAGATCATGATATACATCGCTAATAGAGAAACCACGTCCTTACCGTTGTTGCATCGGCAACCACCGGTGGATGAGAACCTAGCCATTTGGTTCGCCTCACTATAGTGAGCAGAAAACGGTTCTCTTCGTCCCCCGCTCTTGGTGTCGATGTTGTTATCAACATAACCGATAGGTTGGACCTCTACTATGCCTTTTTAATGTCATTGCATAAATGATTGCTTACCCGAAACCCTTGACGCCTTAAAAGGCAAAAGGGATCGTCATGATTAAGAAGACAACAGAAGACCGAGTCAATGCCAGCTACGAGGAGCCACCTTCACCCCATCACTTCAATAGGCGAGAAGTTGTTGAAGACTCTTCAGGCTCAACCCAGATCATTTCATCAAAGAACTACAAGAGACGTAGCAACACCTGAGGAAAACTCAGAAGACTGCACGAGGCACAAGGCACGACTACTGAGTCCGAGAACCCCTAGGGTAGGATGAGTCGTGTACCCCCTATGCGCAGTCGAGTCCGTATGATGGTTCGAATAGAACCATGATTGTGTGTTGCTTGTTTTTTATTGTTTGTGTTTTGATATAAGTCACACTTTTGCCCTAGGCAACAAGTACGCGACTATATCACCTTCCTTGTTTTCTTTTGTTTGGCCCTTTTTGCACCCGTTTGTTTGCACTAGCACTATAGAACCCCCTTTAGGCATTCCCCTCCTCTATGCTACTTCTCCCTCTCATCTCTCTCATCCACTGAAGATCAGCAAGACAAGATGCACCAAGGATTCCACCTCAGTGACCAACTAGCACTGAAGACTTTTGCTACAGCCTCCAAGACCAAGTGCAGCCCCGTAGAGTTATGGTTGCCCCTCAAGATTAGAAACACATTCCTAGACCCTTCGAGACTTCACAAGATACCCCAGCTCGAATCCTTAACCATGTGCTTAACCCACATAATTGCAAGAGAACCAGTTAAGCCTCCGTAACCTTGCTTATCACTGGGTTCATTATGGAACTAGTGGACATAGTGAACTAGCACATTACGACCCTAATATAGCACGAGAACTGACGATGCCATAGGGAAGACCAATTTGAGGATGTAGGAATAGAGGACGAATGACTTGATGAGTTTACATCAGTAACCGTGAGGGATTTATCTGAGACTATTTGGTGGATTATGAGGCTTTCATATTGGTAGATGAACATGGAGGGATCGTGTTAATAGAGTAGCGTAACATTCGTCACCCTGGAGTAAACTGGATTTTGTAGGACAATTAGGATCACAAGCTGAGATTCTTGGAGGAATGCGATTTTGACTTGATTAGACGATATCAATAGGAGGTTGTTGACATTACGAAAATGACTTGGGGGAAACGTGTATGAATTCTCGTAGGACATGAGATTTGGATTAATAGGTGATCCTAGTGGAGTAAAGATGCTGAGTAAGTCTACATGGTTCGGAGTAAATTGGATTTAGACTGAAGATCTCAATCATGAGACCATGTTTCTCGGTGGACGATAAACTAGGAGATTGGGTTAATTGTCGGAGTTGATTTAGGGGTCTATATAAAGCCCGGCCTTGGAGTTTACTTGACCATGATAATGGAAAATGGTGGACTGACTATAGTAAAGATAGCCTTTTCAAGTATTTGGGGATTACATGGACTTTAGGAGATCATGTGGAACACCATAAACATTGGATTTGTAGAATTAATGGATTGTGTAATAATTGATGGTAGATAATGGGCTGTTAGAGTTGATTCATAGGAAGGAAACAAGATCTTGGAGTGGCATACGACGTGTTTCCTTAGGGTAAAAATGCCTTGGACCTTGGAAGAATAGGCTGAGCACTTGGATTGTCATGTTTAACTCCAGCTTGGAAGCTTGTATACCCATGGATTTTTAGGGGTAGACATACATATGAGTTTGGGGATCGTAGACATGTATGATTCTGTTAAACCTCCTCTCAGAAGTCCTGAGAATAATAATAGCATGAGTGATGATTGGAGCTGACCTACAAGAGTTGATGCTTTCGGTGGTATAAGGTTATTTGTTTAAAGGACTAGATAGAACTATTGGCCTCTCAGAAATCGTGCTTAAGGATAAGATGATAAACGTTCACTCGCACACTAGAATCCTTGAAATCCTTAAGCGCTACCAAGTCACAACATGGTCAGACCATGGCCATGGGCTTTGGCCCCATGTCAAGAAGACCCTGCCCAGTACTCAACCGTGACCACCACCGATACCCCAACCTATACCCTATGTACCCTTGGGCAAGTCTTCACGGTGTACTCGAACAAGCTGGTTGTCATCGTTATTTGGTGATATACTTGTCTACCCAAAGACGGAAGAAGAGTCATTCAGCTGGTTAGGGAATATTTGAAGACCGCCATGCCAAGGAGGAAGGACAATACCAACCACCATTGTCAAGAAGTACACTTCTGCATCGAAGACCATGTGTATCTACAAGCCACTCCTCTCCAAGAGACCAAGCATTTCCATGTCAAAGGGAAGCTCACACCAAGATTTACCGGCCCCCTCCGAGATCACTGCAAGACGAAGCGTAGAAAACTACCAGCTGGAGTTACCACCTGAGTTACCCACTGTGCACAGCGTTTTCCACGCGACACCCCCCCCCCCAAAGTGTTTCCAACTTCCTAACTAGCCCAATCTGACCTATCGCCAGCTACCCATTAGCAACCTGGATCAAGAAGAACGTCATACGCGAAGCCACACCCTCAAGCACTCCAAGGATTCAATGGAGCACTACTCGGAAGCAGAAGCAATATGAAGAAGTGAAGACTACCCCAGATCCAAGTTTTCGTCTTCTTTTTCACGCCTAGTTTGGGAATCTCGGGGACGAGATTCTTGTAAGGGGGGTAGGTCTGTCACACCCTGATTTTCATGCCACAACACTTAAGTCAATAAATCATGCTAAATGTGGTTCAACAAAAACTTTTGAGTGTTCTGGACTTTGCTTGATTTGCTTTTTGTGTGTTGTTTGCAAGTGCTCTAAAAATCAAATAAATCCTCCAACTCTTATACTCCTTCTCCTTGATCCAAAAACTTTCCTCAATGATCATGCCATGTGTAAAGGACATAATAGTTTTTTCTTACAAAAATATTTTGGCCAAAAAGTATTTTCTAAATTAGGTTTTCCAAAAACCCCTGAATTGAGACTTGAACTACAAATACTTAATTTAGGGCACGAAAAATATTTCAAAAAATATATTTGACTCCTATTAGATATAGGACTCCCAAAAACCACAAAAATATAATTTTAAAAGTTATTTTACTATTTTATTTAAAGGCTTTTTCTTTAGGCCAGAAATGGTCTTTAATAGGTTAAAATTATTTTAAAGCTTCAAAAATATTTGAGAAAAATCAGGGAAACTCAGTGGACATATATTTTCCATATATAAGAGTTTAAACACATGGTCATGTTCAAATTATTGGTCAAACCCCTCAAATACCCTTTCTGGACATTTCAAGCTTTTGAAATGTTTACAAAGGAAACATTCTCCATTAAATACAGGAAACTTCTAGCATGTCAAAAATGACCTACTTGAGGATCCTACAAAGTCTCATGTCATGGAGAACAGTATAACCCCATTAAACCCTCTCAAAACCACTTCTGTCCTTTTTCAAGTTTGAACAACTTTGCACTGTCAAACATGTCCAAATGCTCCCAAACTTGGCACACATGCTCAAATGGTGTAATAATGCATCTAGACCAAATGGCACAAGTTGGAGAGAAGGATATCATGATCAAAGTGTTCTAAAACCCTTCCTGTCCAGAACCAAATTTGAACAACTCTACATTGCCAAGTGTGTCCTTTTGATCTGAATTTTTGAGGACCTGTTCAAATCCTCAAATTATGACACTACACCAAGTGGTGCATCAAGGAGAATAGATTTACATGACTAAATCTTGGTAAAGCCATTTCTGCTGATTTCTAGGGTTTACTGAAGTTACATTGGCTACTTTGCCCAAATGAGCTCAAACTTGGTGGAACACCCTACTTCTATGTGCCATTTCGTCCTGTTAAGTTTCATGTCAAGTGAAATTAAATTTCTTGCCCAAACCACCATCAAACACCTTCTGACAGAAACTCAAAATCCCTGTTTAGGCCCCTTCCACTAATCTCCATGAGCTGAACTTTTTCCCACGGCCTCCCCTGATCCTCCTCTAACTCCTACATGCTTTGCTGCCCAAGGAGCAATGATTAAAGGGGGGAAGAGACCCATTTTTCTTCCCTGGACAGCAGCATTCTCCCTCTCTCTCAGCCTCTCTCTCCCTCCTTGACATTCTAGAGCATCCAAGGCTCTCCTCAGCTTTTGCCCATACCCCCTGCAGCGGCCAGACGCAAGTGGACGCGCGGGTGCGCGCAAAGAGCCGCGGACGCCGGCCAAAGACACGCTCTAGAGCGCGAGGCAGAGCGGACGACCGTTGACGCCGCAACCCCCGACCACCTCGAGCCTCCCCCTTGCGCCAGTCGAGGTGCCTCGACGTCCGAGACACGCCAACGTGTCGGGGGCCTCCTCTCCCCTCCTCTCTCTCACCCGGTCACGCGTGCCCGTTGCCGCCCGGCTCGGCCAATGCATGGCCTCACACGTGCGAGCACCAGAGCCTTGCCCCGCTCCTCACCTCTCTCCTCAGAGACCTACTCCACCCCCACGAACACCGCAGACAACCCCTCTCCCTCTCTCCTGGCTGCCCGATCCGTTGCCGCGGCCACCCGTGCGCCACGTCCACGGTGAGCCGTGGCCTCGCGATATAAGGTCGCCCCTGACCTCCCTCTAGATCCCCTTTGCTCTCTCTCTCTCTCCCGTGCACCCCCTGGACCAATCCGCACCTCCTCCCGTGCCCTCCAACCTCGTCCATGGCCGGAGCCGAGCCGCTGACCACCGCCTAAATTCTCGTCGTCCGGGCCCCCTCCTCCCCACCTATGGGTTACTTTGCATCTCTACTGCCCCCGCAGAGCTCCCCCGCACTCCGGTTACTCCTCCCGACGGCCGGGGCGCCGTGCCCGCCATCGCCGTCGGCCACGTCCGCCACGGACAACGCTCTCCTTGACCAGGTCCTCCCCGGCATGCGTGTGACCAGTGCCTGGAAGCGCCTCTCTGCGCTGGTCACGCCGGTGGGCAGAACGTCGCCGGGGGCGCTCTGTAGCCCCGGCAATCGCCGGTGGGAGCCGCTCCTCCCCGTGGCCCGAGCGCGCGTGGGAGGATGAAGAGGGCATGTCGCTGGGCCCCGCACGTCAGCGACCCAGCGGGCGGGCCCGTCCGTTTAAGTGGAGACGGCTTCGGTCGGATTCGCTTCCCTCGCTTGACTGTGCACCTCCGGTAATACGCCTTCGGCGTTGCCCTGTCGTCTGCGTGGCCGAGCTGCTGGGCTGGCCCAGTGCACTGCGGCGCTATGCTGCACCCAGTGCGCAGTATAGGTATAACCCCCCCTTCCTTTGTCTTTTTCTTTTTCCAGAAACTTGTAAAATCTCCCAAATATTCATATTACCTCCAAATTTGATGATTCAAATTTCTAGTGACTCCATAAATCATGATCTACCTTTTGGTGCAACATGCACATTTTTCCTAAACAATTTTCCTCACACAAATTAAATAAAATCCCATTTTCCATTTCTGTGATGAACTTTAGAAAATCACAGAGAGATCATCTTTTATCCAAATGCCATGATTCAAATTCCTAGATTCTGCTGAGTTTATAGCTTAGGTTATGAACATTTTTATTAATACTTTCTGTGCCACACAATATAATGAGCCATTTATTCATATTTGTCAACTTCGCCACTTTATAGAGAATTCATTTGAACTCCAAATCCAGTAAACCAACTCCTAGATGCTTCTAAAATCATGAGTTGTTAAATGGGTGCCTTTGCTCATTTTTCAAAAATATATTTCTGTACACTTCGTACAAATCCATAAACCCCTTGATTCCATCATATCAAAATGTTTAGAAATATCCACTGACCCAATTCCAATGAAACCACTCTAGTTAATTTTCATATAACCAGAGATGTCCTAGAAAATTCAAATTAATATTTTTAGAGCACTTTTATTTTCAGCCTTGTTGTGTTGCTTACTATGATTGTTTCCGACGTTAGTTGACGAAGTAGACGAAATACTTGGAGAAGGACCAGAAGACTCGAAGACTCTGATGAACCAGGCAAGCAGCCCTTTTACCATGATGAACCATTTTACATCGTAATAGTATTTTCGTTGCTTCACTGAGTGCATGATATACCTTGAATGGCAACCTTGCTAGGCTTGCCTCCGTTGCATACTCCATTGATACTTGCACTGTTCATGACTCTACCCTTGCTTAGAGTTGTGTTGGTGGGTTGTAGAAATATGCTATAGCAAATGGCTACGCAAAGTGGGTCAGGGTTATGCATGGAAAGAAACAAGTGTGGTTTGACATACTTGCAAACAGCCCCATTTGGTGCCACTGATGCCCCTGGGAGACGATGATGAACTAGGTCACTACTTGGTGAAGAAGTATTGTACCGAGGCTTGTTAAATGTGTTGTTTACAGAGATGGATTAGATTTAAGATTTGTCGACTGCCAACCTTACATGCGCAACCACTCTACCCTTATATGGGAAAGGGCATTATTGATTACCTAGGCCGATACTAGCTTGGAGCCCGCATTACTAGTGACCGGAGAGTCGTTGTTGCGCTCTCTCGGGACGGGGTCATGCCAGGTCGGGCGGCCATGACTGTTTTTACAGGGTACCGGACACACCGTTGGTACCCCGTGCTTGTGGTATGTGATGAATATGGGAGCGAGGCTCCAAAATTTTAAGATGTGAATTGTTGGGCACGGGGGTAACTACCAATCGAGTGGACTCTATGTTAGTGTCGTCTAGGGAAAGATAGTGATCGGGTGCTTACCCCGGGTACTTGAGGTACCGCGGGTCGTGGATGACACGGAAGTTCCCCGGATCTTGTGGGTAAAGTGTGCAACCTCTGCAGAGTGCAAAACTATTCGAATAGCCGTGTCCACGGTCAAGGACAGTTGGGCGGTGCTGCTTAGACTATGTCCATATGTTTCTGACAAACAACACGGTTTGGTAATCTTGTTGATATGATTCGTGAGGAAGTCACGATGAGCTTGATAATGAGTTGTTCATAACTCTTTATCGACGTTGATGTCTGTAACCTCCTGATACTTGTTGCAGACACATTCATGTCCTTGATAAATGATGATCATACTTGCATGAGAAAAACTAGCTTTCCGCAAAAATGCCAAATTAGCAGTAGAGCCCTGCGTAATTATTCTGTTATCACTCTTGGGTTGCTTGCGAGTACATTCAAAGTACTCATTGGCTTGCCACTGGTTATTTTATTGGCCAGGCATGAAAGAACATGATATAATGAAGAGTACCTTGGTGAGGAACATGCGAGCTAGGACGCTTCCCAGTCAGAATGCCTGTAGGGTTAAGGCAGATGGCATGGGTCCAAGTTGTTATTGAAGATTTCCGCTGCGATGATACACTCAAGACTTGACCATAATGGTCCTACTTGTGTAAAACGGTATGTATGGATGTAAGACTCTTGTTAGTCAGCTTCTGTATGTTCAGTGAGCATTGATCTCTGGGATCACTGTACACGTGCATTCGGTGATCTCGACTTATGAGTCGGGGTCCCCACAACTTGTCTCGTACTTTTGCGAAGACAAAGAAAATCTTAGGGCAAGGCCTGACTCCTACAAGCATCCTGATGTCATGGTATAACATGGCCACCTATGGGGCCATCGGCCCCATTTGGTTCGGCAAGGGGGAAAAGCGCGTTGCACGAAGAGCGGAGACAGTAGAGCAGCACGGCAGTGATGACACGGGCAGTTTTAACCCAGGTTCGGGCCGCCACGAGGCGTAAAACCCTACTCCTACTTTGGTTGATTGATGAAAGGACTGTGGTGGAGACTCGGCGCTCTAGCTCGGCAAGGTCACCTCGGGACGAGAGCAGCTACGCGCGTATGAGTGTAAGGGTCCGAATTCTTTCTAAGGTTGCCACGGCCCTCCTTTTATAGGCCAAGGTGTTACCACAATGGCAATTCAGTCATTACATACTGACTAGATAGCAAACAATGCTATCATACCTAACTCTGCAGACAGGACAAGGTGCATTAAATGCACCGCTTAGTGTCATGTCGCAGGTTTAGCCCGGCAAGCCTTGCCGTGCTGTCCAGCCACCTTCTTGCCTGTCTGTGTGACATGTCTTCTGGACAGGTCTCATTTAGGGGTCTTCTTCCTCAGAAATGGCTGCCACGTGCCAAATGACAGCCACTTAATCACCTGGGGGCTCGACACCGCACTCATATGTAACTGGTGTTGCTATGAGGTGGAGCAGTGGAGCCTTGGTGGGGCGACCCGCCCTCGGCGCCCCCGGCAAGCTTGCCGGGGGAGTCTCGAGACTTGTCTTCTAGTTCACCTCGACCTCGCCAAGCTTGCCTGCCCGGCAAGGGAGGTTTTTCCTTAATAACATCTTACACACTTGGTTGGTCTTGGTCTTCTGGATCCACCCTTTGATTTCTCAAAGAGCTATATCTTCTACTTGGCCTTGTCTTGCAACCTTGCTCTTGACCATGTGTACAGTCCGGGCAACACACGCCGGGGTTTGTTGCACTGACACCTGCGGAAGGAATAAGATCTAATAGATCTGTCCAGTGATGAAGATCTTGCTCATGATGCCCTTGAGCTGCTGATCAAGAGCAAACAGGAGGTCGAAATCTTCAAGGATTTGCCTCCGTTGATGATGATATATTGAACAACTTCATCGATGAAAGGTTTGAAGATACTTCTCTCACCACTGATGATCTGCAGCTTCCCATTGACATCAGTGTCACATTCCAAGACTGCATAGCCATACAACTCGCTATAGCTCAAAAGGTTGTTGACCAGGATAACAAAATTGACCATGAGAAGGGTGTCTTCAAGAAGCACATGGCCAAGCTAATTGTCAGTGATGTTCATAACTTCCAGCGGATGATGGTTGACCTAAAAGCAGAGTTTCACAGGAGTCGTGATGAAGCCAAAGGCTCCTGAGAGTGCCTCAAATTCTATGCAGAGAAATGTGTTCAAGCTGACAATGAAGCCATGAAGAGGAAGGCACTTGGGCACCCATGCATTGACCCCAGGATGGCAGCTAAGAAGAAGAAGCCAGCTGAAGCTGAGGCTGAGGCTCCAAGGAAAGACAGGCCCGAGATTGTCTTCCCTGCTAGCATGACTAGTCTGAAGCCTAAGGTTCCATCAGCTGCTTCTGAAAAGAAGAGGACCAAGCAAGCAGAGGCTGAAGCCAAGAAGCGCAAGCATCAAGAAGCCTCTGATGCCCCTCCGTATCAGAAGAAGCAGAAGACAAAGTCTTTAAAGGCTTCAAGAAGGGCAGAAGCACCAACAGCTTCATCTGCTCCTCAGGAGCCGCTACTTGTAGAGCCCATTTCAGTTGCCCTACCAGCCTCATCCAACAGAGAACGTAGACTTGTTGTGCATGAGCCTGCTCCCACAAAGGCCCATGACACTAAAGAGATTCCAGCTGTTGACACACCTGAAGACATTGGTCGTGAAGACAATGTTGATAGAGATGATGATGAAGTCCTTCCTCAAGTACCATAGCTCACCCAGAAACCGGTATCATCGCATGCTCCCACGAGCAGTGAGCAAATCAGCATTGGTGGTCCCACGACACCAATTACACAAGATGAGTTCTGGGAAGAGCAAGACCCCAACTCCCCACTCCATGAAGTCATACCGCGTACTCCACCAGCTCATGTCACTACTCCAGTGCTTGAGACACCCCAAGCAACCCCAGGAGACATGGAGAAGACTACTCCATCACCGCAAGCATCGCCCTCATTCCGAAGGCTTCACCGAGGCCCAAGGCCATCCGTCTCGATGTCAAGCATTCCTGAAGAGGATGTGCACACCACAAGCTCAGTAGCACGTCAAGTGTTCCCTGAAGCCATCCCTGTCGTGTGGTTGGTGCGACATATGCCAAGGGATGGCTTATCATTGTGGGAGCCAATAAAACGTCGCCGGTGCCCGGAAACGGGATGAGGCGAAGACATGCACGCCGGCGAATCTTACCCAGGTTCGGGGCTCTCTGAGGAGATAACACCCCTAGTCCTGCTCTGTGGGGTCTCCGCATGATCACTAGATCGATAAAGGGTAGCTACAATCGCTCCTAGAGCTGTTGAGGTCAAGGGAGAAGAAGAGCAAGGCTAGCTCCTACTTCTCTCTATCTATGGTGTGTGTGCTATGCTTGGGTGCGAACCTAGAAGCGAACCCTTTGCATGGGTGCTCCGGGGGGTTTATATAGGCCTACCCCCCGGGGGTACAATGGTAATCCGACTGGGATCTGGTCCCAGCCGTCAGTGCCTACGCTCGCCGGCTTCTCCGCCGGCTGCTGGGTCCCGCTGGCTGGTGGGTCCCGCCGGCTGCCGGCTACATGGTCGACAAGCCGGCCCCACCGCCTAGGGTCTTGTCGGCGGCTGCTTACTGTAGCCGCGCCTCTGATGATGAGGGCTTTGTCGAGGTGAGCGTGGCTACAGTGGGCCACCTCGGGGGCTATCACTGTAGCCTCACCTCGTCTTGTCTCCTTAATGGGGCTCCTGCTTCGAGGAAGGGAGTGGCCGGCTTCTGGAGGCCGGCTATACTCTTGGCCGACTTAGGAAAAGCCGGGCTGCCTTCACGCCTCTCTCTGGCTGAAGGGGCCCGCAGTCCTTGGGCCGTACAGGAGTGGGTCGTGGATGACGTCGAGGTTAGCGTGGCTACAGTGCCGAGCCGCACGGGAGACGTCCATCCCGTACGACCTCCTGTAGCCATGCCCGTCTCGGGCTTCGGGGGCCGTGGGCCCCACTGTGGCCACACCCCGTCACGTCGCCGTTATGTAGGAGTGGTTGTGGTCTTGGCCGGCTCCTAGGAGTAGGCGTCCTTCTTGGCCGGCTTCTTGGAATCAGCCACCCCGTAGTCGCCCTAGGGAGGAGTCGGTGAGGCTGGGTCGCCTTCCGGGAGTCGGCTTTAGTGGTAGCCGGCCAGGGAAGATGGCCCAAATGCTTGGAGTGCTTGAAGGCCCAAAGGCCTGAAAAATTTTCCGAAGAGCCAGGGGTAGTCGGTTAGGCTACCCGTGGCCAATTACTCCGACAGTAGTCCCCGAAGCTGATTGGGCTTCGAGGTGGAGTGGGGTTCAAGAAGCTCGATCAGCATCCTATCGTGACAAGCCGGCAGCTGGGAGCCGGCCTTGGTCAGGCGCGCCGCCTTAGTCGAAATCTTCTGGAGTCGGGGGGGGCGGGAACCCGCAGGCACGTGCACCGGGCCGTGGGCCGGCCTCGGGTCGTCGGCGTGCCACGTGGCCGGAAAGCCTGCCAGCCCATGCGCATGACGGGACGTCGCCGCAGGGAGGGGGCCCGCCACGTCCGCGCCCCGGCCCAGGCGCGGATCCTTTGCATCCCGAAACCGCCCGCACGTTTCGTGCGTCAGTTTCGGCTCGCACTTATGCGTAATAAACGCGAGACGTGGGGGGAGTGGGCGCAGTTAATCCCACGTCTCCTCCCCACGTCCGGCCTCTTCGGCCTCATGAGGCTATAAGTAGGGGGAGGCGGAGGGCGGCAGGCCCTCGCACGCTCCTCCTAATTCCACCATCTTCTTCCCTTGCTCGTTCTCGCGACAGCGCCTCGCCGCCGCGCTCTTCCTCCGCACGCTCCTCTGCCGCCGCGCTAGCCCTCGCCATGCCTCCTCACGTAGAGCAGCTTGGCAGGGATTGGGACGGCTCCATCATCCATAACGACCACATCGACTTCCTCCGCGACACCCGGCGTCTGCCCAGCGCGGACAAAGTGGAGGTCCGCCTCGCGCCGGAAAAGGAAATCAGGCCGGCGCCGCGGGAGGGCGAGCGGGTGGTCTTCCGCTCGCACTTCCTGCGCGGCTTCGGCCTGCCAGTGAGCGCCTTCTTCCGCTCCTGGCTGGAATTCTATCAGCTCCAGCCGCACCACCTCACCCCCAACGTAGTGGTGCTGCTGTCGGCCTTCGTCACCCTGTGCGAGGGCTATCTCGGCGTCCTCCCCACCCTCGAGCTCTGGGGGGAGTTCTTCCAGTCGAAGTTGGGCACGCGCGTGCGGGGCGTGCCGGCTCAGACTGGCGCCTTCATCGCGTCGCGGAGATCAAGCGCCGACAATCCCTTCCCCATCATCACGCTGATCCAATCGGTGAAGAAGTGGCAGAAGTCCTACTTCTACGTGCGGAGCATCGCTCCCCGGGGCGACTACCTCAACTTGCCGGCCTACGTAGCCGGCCCACCGGCGGGCAGGCTGCCCCAGTGGTCCTTCCGGGCCATGACGTTGTCGCAAGCAGGAAACGCCGCCATCGCCCGGCTGCGGGTGATGGTCCAGTCGGAGGGCCTGACGGGGCCCGACCTCCTGGCCGCGTTCGTCACGCGTCGGGTTCTTCCGCCCCAGAGCCGGCCTCATCTGATCTATCAGATGAGCGGCCAGCTCGATCCGAGCCGAATGTGCACCAAGGAGATGCCGCAGCACGACGCCGCCTCCATGGTGAATTACCTCGCCAACTGTCAACTTTCCGAAGACTGGCAATTCGGCAAGGAGCCATATAGCCGTGCCAATCCTCCGCCTGCGGTACGCTCCCCTCGTTACTTTTTCTCTCTCTCTCTCAGCCTTGTCGCCGAGTTCTTCTCGGCCGACTCTAACTCAGTTGGCTCGTTGTTTTGACAGGGTCCTCTGCTTCGGCCGGCCGGCCGGACAGACGTGGAACGCCGCTTCGTCCCCGATCGGACCGAACACGACCAGGAAGACCCCGACCTGGGGGCGGTCCATATGGAGGACGCCGTCGAGCCGGCCGGTGGCCAAGCCGGCGGCGAAGCAGGCGGCTCCAGGTTCACCGCTACCTTCGACGACTGGCCGGACGAGGACGAAGTCAAAGCCGTCCCGCACCGACAGCCGGCATCCGGACGCGGCGCAGGCTCCTCCGGCGCGCAGCCTGCTCGGGGTAGAGGCCAGAAACGTCGCGCCGCCCAGGGCTTGTTCGGCAGCCGGACGAAGAAGCCCAGGGGCGGGGCGGCAGCCACCAGGCGGGAAGAGGCGGCCGCGAAGGCGGCTCGCTTCCGCAAAGTGGTGAAGCAGCCGCAGACTGTGTCGGCGTAAGTTCTCCCTTTCTATGTACTCTCCTTCTTTCTTTTCTTTGGTGGTTCTTGAACCTTTGTCTTCTTTTTCCACGATCAGAGCTCCACTGTCACTCGAGCGGGCGGCTACCGGCTCCGTTGTCGAGTCGCCAGGGGGCTCTGGGAGCACCACCCGCCGCGTAGATCCCCGCGCCGCCCTCCTGGAGGCGACGGAAAGGAACGCGCGGGAGGTGCGGGAGGAGCAGGAAGCGCGGGAGGCGGAGGCACGGAGGGCAATCGCCGCCCAGGCGGCTCGGGAGGAAGAGGCGGCGAAGGCGCTCGCCGAGGCCGCTGCCAAGGCCCAGGCAGAGGCTGAGGCCGAGGCGGCGGCAGAGGAGGCTTTGATGGTCACCCCCCTGCGCACCATGGCGCCTGGGGGCGTCGAACCCTCGCCAGGGGGAGCCAGCGGTTCCCAGCCGGGGCTGGGAGGAAGCGGCGACGATGTCATCATCCTAGAGAAGGCGCCGGAGCCGACTCCTCCGACTAGGGCGGCCCAAGGCCGCCAGCCTGAGCCTGCGCCCGCACAGTCGGCGGAGGGCGAGCCAGCCGCGGGGGCTGAGGTGGCGATCCGGGTTCCGCCAAGCCGGCGTGCAGGGAAGGCCGCGTCGGAGCCACAGCCGGCCGTGGGCTCTAGCTCGTCGGCCTGAGACGCGGAGGCGGCCAGCGCTACCTCGGGGTGGACGCCAGGCGGAGGGACAGCCGTGGTGAACGTTGTTGCACAAGACGTCCGGACCCGGGTCCAAAGCCAAGCCGTGGCGCTGAGGCAGTTCACCGACGAATTCCTCGCAACGCGGGCAGTCATCCGGGTTAGCATTCCTATCTTGTTCTTTCTTGATCTTGACTTCTCTTCTTGATCTTGATTTCTCTCGTGGGGGCGCGTCAGCGCACCCACTGGGTGTAGTCCCCGAGTTCCGAGTCGGCTGCTGAGCAGGCGGCTTGGAACTTCTTGGAGATTTTGTCTTTGCTGCTTTTGTTCTCACTTCGGTCTTCTGTCCGTCTTGCAGGACTACCACAACCTCCGAGCGGCCGCCTTCAACTCCCAGGCTCGGGAGCTGACTCAGAAGACCGCCGATCTTACTGAGAGCCAAGGTATGTGACTTGATCTTTATCTCATGTGGGGGCGCGTCAGCGCACCCACTGGGTGTAGTCCCCAAGATTCGGGCCGACTGCTGAGCAGTCGGCTCGGATCTTCCTTGATGATTTCTCATTGTTCTTCTTCTTCTTCTATCTCTGCAGCGGACAACGCCAGTCTGAGGGCACAGCTGGGGGAGTCCCAGACTGCTCTTCGTGCCAAGGACGCGGAGCTCGCCGCCTTGGTGCAGGAGCGCGACCGCCTGGTCAAGAAGCTGGCCGACCAAGAGGAAGGCCACAAGGCGGCGGTGAAGGCTGCGCAGGATTGTGAAGCCACCCTCCAGGCCGAGTTCGAGACGGAGGCGGCCGGCTGGGCAGAGGCCAGGCAGACTCTGGTCTCCGGCTATGGCCAGATCGAGGATCTAGTTGACGGTAAGTCGTCTACCCCTTCGTCCTTTCTTGCCATCTGCCACTTTGACTTGCTTTTCTGATTTTGGTGTTCTTCTTTTCTTTTCTTCTTCGCGCAGAGTACTTCCCTGGCTATTCAACTGCCGCCAACCAGGCCATCGAAGCCCGTCGCCAGGCGAAGAGGCAAGCCGGCTTCGAGATCTCGCCAACCGCCGGCCGCTCGCTGGAGGAACAGCTCCTGGCGATCCAGGCTCGCATCCAGCCGGCTCACAGGCTGCTCCGCCGGCTTCAGCGTGCCGGGTCGCAGGTCTTGGCCGCCCTCTAGCCCGGCCAAGTGGTCCCTCACACCCCCAGTCGGACCGCCGACTGGCTGGAGGTAGCAGTCGGTCGCTTCGAGGCATGGAAGGCGTCAGCGGCTCGCTCCGGTGCCAGGCGGGCGCTGGAGTTCGTCAAGGCCTGGTATCCCGGCCTGAACCTGGACCAGCTGGCTACCTGGCAGCAGCAAGCCGACACGGAGCTGGAGCCGGCGCGGCCGGCCATCATTCGGCGGGCTTCAGCGATCGCCGACTACACCGACACCAACGTCTTCGCCCCCGAGGTGGACGACAATGGAGTCGCCCAGCCGGAAGATTGGTTCGGGCTGGACCCGGCGTACGGCGAGGACTCGGCGGAGGAGATCGACTCCAGCGACGAGGGCGAAGAGGAGGAGGAGGAGGGTGAAGACGCCGAGCCGGCTGGTGGAGTAGCCGGCCAGCCTGACCGCGCCTCCAGCACTACGTCGCGTGTGAGTGCGCCTCCTGCCGCCGGAGGTGGTCAAGCCGGGACCAGCTAGGCGGCCACTCCTTCAGCCGGCGAGGCTACCTTCCCCGACCAGCTCGGCCTTCGTGTCGCGCCTTAGTCTTCTTTCTTTTGTTTTCCTGTCTTGCTACTTTTGAACAATGTTTGGTTAAGTCTGCACAATTCCACCTACTGGGTGTATTCAAACTCAAGTCTGCTGCCGGCCTGTGGGCGGCTTTATGTATATAAGTTATGCAATCGGTCTTTCCTTGTACTTTCGCTTTTTGTCCTTCTGCTTTTTCCCTTTGCCGCCCTCCCTTGGTTGCCGCCTCCCCAGTCAAACAGTTGCTCTGCAATCTGTAGCCGGAGAGTGCCTGGACGATTGGGGAGGGGGAAGTACTTTTAGCTCTGCCGGACTTAAGCTAAGTTTTTTAGGAAGCCGGCCAGCCGGCTATTTTGACAGTCGGCAGGCATATTTGGAGGCCGTCTCTTTGCTATATAGGTTAGTTGTTCCCTAGCCGTTTTTTGTGTGGGCGTCCTTTCTGTCGTTCCTCTTGCTAGTCGGACAGTCAGTTCTTTGAGCTGCGACTTTCAACAAGGGAGGACTCGGGAGCCGGCGCACTACTTTGCTGACTTTAGGAAGAACTTTTGATATAGCTCAAGGCGGCCAGTCCCCGGGCCGACTAGTGGAACCCGGTGCCGGACAAAAATTCAAAATGTAATAATACATTCATGGATATGACACTCGTCATTCACAGATAAATAAAAGGCAGTCCCCGAGTACTTGTTCGGGGGGCCTGTTGTTTTGTACTTAATACAAAAGGGTAGCATGATACATACTGCTTTCAACTGTAAAATCTTCTCAGGAGGTTCGCGTTCCATGGTCGCTCCGACTCCTTGCCGGAGTCATCTCTCTTGCGTGCTCTTGGTTTTTGCGCGTCGATCAAGTAGTAGGAGTCGTTGCCTAGTGCCTTGATGATGACGAAGGGGCCTTCCCAAGGGGCCGAGAGCTTGTGCTGGCCGGCTGTTCGCTGGATCAGCCGAAGCACAAGGTCGCCCTCTTGGAAGGATCTTGGCTTGACCTTGCGGTTGTGGTAGCGGCGCAGGCCTTGCTGGTAGATGGCGGACCGGCTGAGGGCTAACAGCCGGCCTTCTTCCAGTAGGTCGACGCCGTCTTCTCTTGCTTCTTTGGCTTCCTCCTCCGTGTACATGGTGATCCGAGGCGAGTCGAACTCGATGTCTGTTGGGATGACAGCCTCGGCACCGTACACAAGGAAGAATGGGGTGAAGCCGGTTGACTTGTTGGGTGTAGTGCGCAGACTCCAGAGGACAGCCGGCAGCTCTTCGAGCCAGCAGTCGGCCGATCGCTCCAGTGGTACAACCAGTCGGGGCTTGATGCCGGAGAGGATAAGTCCATTTGCTCGCTCGACCTGGCCGTTTGACTGCGGGTGGGCAACGGACGCTAAGTCCAGTCGGATGCCCTGCGTCGTGCAGAAACGTGCCAGTGCGCCTTTGGCGAAGTTCGTGCCGTTGTCGGTGATGATGTTGTGCGGCACGCCGTACCGAGTAGTGATGTCGGTGATGAATGTCAGGGCAGTCGGCCCGTTCAGCTTCTTAATTGGCTTGGCTTCAATCCACTTTGTGAACTTGTCCACCGCAACGAGTAGATGTGTCAAGCCACCGCGGGCTGTCTTGAAAGAGCCCACCATGTCCAGTCCCCAGACGGCAAAAGGCCAGGTGAGGGGAATGGTCTTGAGGGTAGAAGCCGGCAGGTGTTGTTTGGAACTGAAGACTTGACATCCTCTGCAGCTCTTGACTATTTCTTTAGCATCCTCCAAGGCAGTCAGCCAGAAGAACCCATGGCGGAAAGCCTTGGCCACGAGGGATCTTGAGGCGGCGTGATGGCCGCATTCGCCTTGGTGGATGTCTTTGAGGATTGCCACTCCTTTTTCTGGCTCGACGCAACGCTGGAAGACTCCAGTGACGCTGCGCTTCACAAGCTCCCTGTTGATTATTGTGTATGCTGCGGCTCGTCGTTGCACTAGTCTTGCTGCGATCTCATCAGCCGGCAGCTCTCTGCTGACTAGGAACTTGAGGATGGGCTGGGCCCATGAGGGAGCTGTGACTTCTTCTGCTGTTAATGTGGCCACCATGACTCGGGTGGGTGGGTTGGGTGTTGCATTGGAGTCGACCACCGCTTCTTGTGTCGTTGCAGTCCCCGGGCCGACTGCTGCAGTCCCCGGGCCGGATTCTGAAGTCCCTGGGTCGGGTGCGACTACGTCAGTTCCCGGGGCAGTCGTTGAAGTTCCCGTGTCGCCTGCGGGGTTTCTTGAGCCGGATCCGGCTGTTTCTGGCGCAGGCGGTACGAAGATGGAATCCGACTCTGGAGACGGCTTGATGGACGGCTTGAGGAGGCGCTGGAGGGAGACGCCAGTCGGTATGGCTTGTCGGGTGGAGCCGATCCGTGCTAGGGCATCTGCTTGGTCGTTGTCGGCCCTTGGCACGTGAAGGAACTCGCACCCTTTGAAGTATCCGCTCATCTGCTGGACGAGGAAACGGTAGCTCACCATGTTCGCGTCCTTGGCGTCCCAATCGCCAGATGATTGCTGGACCACCAAGTCTGAGTCGCCGTAGCACAGGATCCGGCGTATGCCGAGCTCTTTGGCTAGCCGGAGCCCATGTACGAGCGCCTCGTACTCGGCCACGTTGTTGGAGGCGGCGAAGTGGATCTGCAGCGTGTACTTGAGCTTGTCGCCTTTGGGAGAGGTGAGGACGATGCCGGCTCCCAAGCCGGTGCGCATTTTGGACCCGTCAAAGTGCATCCGCCAATGGGTAGAGTCGGGAGCCGGCGGTAAGTACTGGGTCTCGGCCCAGTCGACGAGGAAGTCGGCCAATGCTTGTGACTTGATGGCGGTGCGGGGTTGATAGAAAATCGTGTAGGGCGCCAAGGCAATGGCCCATTTGGCCACCCGGCCGGATGCATCCCGGCTGCCTATGATCTCGGCGAGCGGGGCAGTGCACACGACCGTGATGGGGTGCTCTTGGAAGTAGGGCTTCAATTTCTTGGCAGCGAAGTACACCCCATAGCACATCTTCTGGTAGTGCGGGTAGTTTTGCTTTGAGCTGGACAGTACTTCACTGAGATAGTAGACCGGCCTCTGGACCAGCTGGGCTCAGCCTTCCTCCGGGCGCTGGACCACAACAACAGTGCTGACGACTCGGCTTGTCGCGGCGATGTAGAGGAGCATGGGCTCCTTCTCAGTCGGCGCAGCCAGGACAGGCGGAGTGGTCAACATTTTCTTCAACTCATGGAAGGCTTGGTCGGCTTGATCATTCCACTCAAAGTGACTGGACTTCTTCATGAGTCGGTACAGGGGGAGTGCCTTTTCTCCTAGTCGGCTGATAAAACGGTTCAGGGAGGCTAAGCAGCCAGTGAACTTCTGCACATCTCGCAGCTTGGTGGGAATCTCCATCCTCTCGATGGCCTTGATCTTGACAGGGTTGCACTCAATGCCGCGTTCGGAGACCAGGAAGCCTAGCAGCTGGCCGGCTGGCACTCCGAACACGCACTTCTCGGGGTTGAGCTTGATCTGGAATCGGCGCAAGTTGGCAAATGTTTCTTTCAGGTCTTCCAGCAAGGTAACGCGCTTCTCTGTCTTCACCACAATGTCGTCTACGTAGACATGGGCATTTCTGCCGAGTTTTTTCAAGAGACATTTCTGCATACAACGCTGAAAAGTGGCACCGGCATTTCTCAAGCCGAATGTCATTGTCAGGTAGCAGAAAGCTCCAAAGGGTGTGATGAAGGCAGTCTTCAGGCGGTCAGCCGGGTCCAACTTGATCTGATGATACCCTGAGTATGCATCCAAAAAACTTAACAGCTCGCATCCGGCTGTGGAGTCTATCACTTGGTCAATCCGTGGCAAAGCAAACGGATCCTTTGGGCAGGCCTTGTTCAAACTTGTGTAGTCTATACACATGCGCCACTTGTTATTCTTCTTCAAAACCAGAACTAGATTGGCAAGCCATTCTGGAAAGAATACTTTCATGATGAAGCCGGCTGCAAGGAGCCGGGCTATCTCTTCTCCCACGATTCTTCGCTTCTCTTCTGATAGTCGGCGGAGAGGTTGCTTGACTGGCTTCGCATCAGCTCGGACATGTAATTTGTGCTCGGCGAAATCCTTCGGGACACCCGGCATGTCCTTTGGGGACCATGCAAAGATGTCTCGATTCTCACGGAGGAAGTCGACGAGCTCGCCTTCCTATTTGCTGTCCAAGTTCGCCCCAATCACGGCGAACCTCTCCGGGTGCTCCGGGTCTAGAGGTATCTTCTTCGTCTCTTTGGAAGGCTGGAAGGAGCCCTGCGCATCACAGTCCTTGGGGTTGGGGGACAAGGCCGGCTGCTTGCCGGCCATGGCCACAACCCGTTCCAACATTTTCTTCTCTTCTGCCACCACGAGGGACTCGGCCAGCCGGCTGCTGGCCATGGCACACTCGATGGACTTCTTGTAGTCGCCGGCCACCGTGATAATCCCCTTCGAGCTCGGCATCTTCATCTTCAGGTAGGCGTAGTGGGGCATAGCCATGAACTTGGCCAAAGCAGGTCGGCCAAGTAGTGCATGATAGGGGCTCTCCAAATCCACCACCTCGAACCATATTGCTTCCCGGCGAAAGTGATCTTTGTCTCCGAAGAGAACATCCATCTTGATCTTGCCGATTGGAGAGCAAGATAGGCCGGGTACGATACCATGGAAGACGGTGCGGCTCGGCATGAGCTGCTTCGCTTTGATGTTCAGCTTGTCCATGGTATCGCGGTACAGTATGTTGATACTGCTTCTGCCGTCTATCAGGACGCGGGAAAATCTGGCAGCTCGCCTCTCCGTCGCAAGGGTGACGTCCAAGACCATAGCATAGGAGCCAGGCGAAGGCATCACCTCTGGGTGGTCGGCCTGGCTCCAGCTGATGGGCTTTTCCGACCAGTGCATGAACTCGGCGGTGCTAGAGGCGACTGCGTTTACTTCTTGGTGCTGTCGGCGTCGGCTGCGCTTGTCGTCGACTTGACTTGTGAAGACGACGTAGGCGTCGTGCGCTTCGGGGAACTCGTCTTGGATGGCGCCGACTGCCGGCCGGGCCGCCGGCTGCTGGGGAGCTGGAGGCGGCGGGCCGGGAGGCGGAGGCGGCACCATCCCTTCACCCTTGGAGATGCGGGTGAGCCAGTGGCATTTACGTGTTGTATGGTTGGACGGCTTCGCGCCGCTGTGGAACTTGCAGGGAGCATCGAGTGCTTGTTCGTAGGAGAAAGACGGCTGCCAGGGCGGCCGGCCACCCTTCTTCTTGGGAGCGGGCCACTCTTCGGGCTGCTCGTCTTCAACTGCGGCCACCTGCCGACTGGAGGAAGTCGGCATGGGGACCTTGCGTTTGTGGTCGTTCTGGTAGGGGCGCCGGTTAGGGTCGCCAGCCGGCGTCTTGGGAGCCGGAGCAATTACTTTCCCCGAGGCGTCTACTCGGAGCTTGGTCTTCATGGAGGAGTCGGCAGTGGCGTACTTGTCAGCGATGACTAGTAGCTCGTCGAGGGTAGCCGGCTCGTCGCAGAGGAGTCGGTGCTTGAGGAGGGTGCCCTCTCGGCACCCGGCAGTGAAGTACTCGATGGCCTGGACCTCGTGCACTCCCTCGCAGGAGTTGCGGAGCTCGGCCCATCGCGTGAGGTAGTCGCGGGTCGACTCGTTGGGCCCCTGGACGCAGAGGGAGAGCTGGCGAGGCTTGGGAGGCCGCTTGTAAGTGCTGGTGAAGTTGCGGACGAAAACTTCGGTGAATTCCAGCCAACTGTTGATGCTGTAGGGCTTGAGGCTGTTGAGCCATGTGCGCGCTGTGCCCTGCAGCATCAGGGGGACGTACTTCACGGCAACGCGCCGATTGCTGTTGGCGATGCTGACGGCTGTGGAGTAGTCGATGAGCCAATCTTCCGGCTTCACCGAGCCATTGTACTTGGGCGTGTCTCTGGGAAGCGAGAACCCTTTGGGAAAGGGCTCGTCGCGGATGCGGGGGCCAAAGCATGGCGGGCCGACATCGTCTTCTTCTTCTAGCACCAAGGATCGAGCAAGGCGGTCGATCCTGTGGCGGGCGTCGTTTTCGCCGACTCCTTCTCGGCGGCCGAGTCGGTCGCCAAGAGTCGGATGGGTGACAGGCGGTGGAGTGAGGCGTCTTTCTCTTCGAGGCGGGGGAGGAGGCAGGTTTCCCTGGTGCTCTACAGCTCGAGGGCGGCCATCCGCGTCGCGCTTGATGGTAATGCGAGTCCGGCTGCGGCTGGCAGCTGGCTCCTTGTCTTTCTTCTGGCGCGCGCCGCTCGCAGTCGGCGAGCGGGACGTCGCGGCGTGCACCCGGCGCAGGGGATGGCTATCAGCTCGGGCGTCGGCTTCGTGCCGTTCTACAGCCGCGTCGATCAGCTGCTGGATCCGTCTTGTCATGTAAGGGAGCTCATCGGCTCCCAGCCCATTGAGCTCCTCTGCAGCCGCCTGAGCGGCTCGCAAGTTCTCGAGCGGGGTGGCGTAGACGGGGCGATCTGCACCCAGCATGCTGGCAACGGCTGCGCCGCGCTTCTGGACGAAGCCGGCTCGGCTCGGGCCGCTAGGTGGCGGCGTCCCGAAGGCGGCGCGGTCGACTTCGCGCTGGTGGGCCTCGGTGAGGCGTCTTATCAAGGCTATCTTCTTGCCCTCCGCGATGAGGGCAAGGCGGCGTGCCTCCAGGGTCTCGGCGTCGGCGTCGGCCGGGATGGGGACGGAGAGGTCGTGCATCGCCGCTTGCTGAGCGTCGCGGGCGTTCTCGCCCGAGTTTGAGACATGGCTGATGACCAGCACTTTGGTGACAGCGCTGCTGCCGCTGTCAGCTCGAGGGAGGGGGTCGTCGAAGACCACCACGTCGGAGGGGTAGGCGTCGAGCGACGCGGTGTCGGAGTCGATGAGCATCGGGTCGGTGGAGCCGACCGACTCCATGCCCGCAGCGGGCTCGCTGGAGACGTGAAGTTGGTCGAGGAGGCTGACGAGGCGGCTCTCGGGGTAGTCGGTGCCTGCGTCGGACGCAGGCTCGTCGGAGATGTGAGTCTCGCCGAGCAGATCGGCGAGGCGGCTCGCTGCGCAGGCGTCGTCGACGCCTTGCAGCGCGTCGAGGCAAACGCCATCGGGCGCAGCAGGCTGGCTGCGCTCGCGGGGGAGGAAGAGGGTTCCCGTCCAGAACAGGTCTCCGGACGACGGTGCACCTGGCCCCACGGTGGGCGCCAAATGTCGGGTGGTTGGTGCGACATATGCCAAGGGATGGCTTATCATTGTGGGAGCCAATAAAACGTCGCCGGTGCCCGGAAACGGGATGAGGCGAAGACATGCACGCCGGCGAATCTTACCCAAGTTCGGGGCTCTCCGAGGAGATAACACCCCTAGTCCTGCTCTGCGGGGTCTCCGCATGATCACTAGATCGATAAAGGGTAGCTACAATCGCTCCTAGAGCTGTTGAGGTCAAGGGAGAAGAAGAGCAAGGCTAGCTCCTACTTCTCTCTATCTATGGTGTGTGTGCTATGCTTGGGTGCGAACCTAGAAGCGAACCCTTTGCATGGGTGCTCCGGAGGGTTTATATAGGCCTACCCCCCGGGGGTACAATGGTAATCCGACTGGGATCTGGTCCCAGCCGTCAGTGCCTACGCTCGCCGGCTTCTCCGCCGGCTGCTGGGTCCCGCCGGCTGCCGGCTACTTGGTCGACAGGCCGGCCCCACCGCCTAGGGTCTTGTCGGCGGCTGCTTACTGTAGCCGCGCCTCTGATGATGAGGGCTTTGTCGAGGTGAGCGTGGCTACAGTGGGCCGCCTCGGGGGCTATCACTGTAGCCTCACCTCGTCTTGTCTCCTTAATGGGGCTCCTGCTTCGAGGAAGGGAGTAGCCGGCTTCTGGAGGCCGGCTATACTCTTGGCCGACTTAGGAAAAGCCGGGCCGCCTTCACGCCTCTCTCTGGCTGAAGGGGCCCGCAGTCCTTGGGCCGTACAGGAGTGGGTCGTGGATGACGTCGAGGTTAGCGTGGCTACAGTGCCGAGCCGCACGGGAGACGTCCATCCCGTACGGCCTCCTGTAGCCATGCCCGCCTCGGGCTTCAGGGGTCGTGGGCCGCACCGTGGCCACACCCCGTCACGTCGCCGTTATGTAGGAGTGGTTGTGGTCTTGGCCGGCTCCTAGGAGTAGGCGTCCTTCTTGGCCGGCTTCTTGGAATCGGCCACCCCGTAGTCGCCCTAGGGAGGAGTCGGTGAGGCTGGGTCGCCTTCCGGGAGTCGGCTTTAGTGGTAGCCGGCCAGGGAAGACGGCCCAAATGCTTGGAGTGCTTGAAGGCCCAAAGGCCTGATAAATTTTCCGAAGAGCCAGGGGTAGTCGGTTAGGCTACCCGTGGCCAATTACTCCGACAATCCCCTTAGAGATAGCTTAAGAGTCTGAAGCCAAGGAGGCTCAGGACATTTCAGCTGCATCAGCAGATGAAGTTGAAGAACAACAAGAAGTTATTCCCCCTACCGAGAATGTTGAAATACCTGAAGTAAACTTGCCTGACCCACTAGTACATGAAGCCAGTGATGTTGCTGCTGCTGGCACACATACTGAAGCCAATGATGTTATCATGGCTGAAGCTAATTCGCGGCCTGAAGCCACTCTTCATATTGAAGCCGATGCCGCCACATAAGATGTTCAGCCATCCACCTCAGATGTTGTTGCTGCACCACCAGTTCCACACACCATGGTGAGGGCATTCAATCATGAAGGTGAGTTGATCAGCGTCAGGTGGCCAATTCTGACACCTCCTGAAGCTCCTAGGTCCCAATATGATTATCATATTGAGCAAAGGCCTCAGACGTAGAAGCCTATGCCACGAATGCCAAGGCTTCCAAGCATCGTCACCACTCAGACCTCATTTAGCGTTTTATGCTTCAGAGAGCACAACACCTTTTTTGACAAGGCCAAGAACCCCTACAAGAAGCCCAAGATTTCTTCTGACAGATTCTGGAGTCATCTCCAAAAAGTTATTACTCATGTATCCTATACAACCAGGACCGGATTTTCCCACACAAGCGCCTGTGTTGTGATGCCATGGCTGGATTGCCATGCCTGAAAGAAGCCCTTGACTGCTTTCGTGACGTTGGCTTGCTCCCTTTCGTCGTCGACAAGGAGCACTGGAATGAAGAGCTTCTCCTCCAATTTTATGGCACTTTGCACATATCAGGCTACAACAGGGATCCGAAGACATGGGTCCTTGAGTGGATGACAAGAGATGTTCACCATGAAGCCAAAGCTCAGGATATCATTGAGCTTACTTCCCTGCCCACTCCTAGCACTACAAAAAACACTTTCGTGATGATACGTGTTTGTCACAGTAGGTCACGTTTTTTGTCATGCATGTACAACCATGACGATTTTATGACAAAATCAGGATAGCCATACCTGTGTTATCGTAGAAGTGTTCCATGACAATACCAAAATC
Organism: Triticum aestivum; assembly: GCF_018294505.1. Taxonomy (NCBI): domain Eukaryota; kingdom Viridiplantae; phylum Streptophyta; class Magnoliopsida; order Poales; family Poaceae; genus Triticum; species Triticum aestivum. The sequence continues at coordinate 260,601,205 of NC_057805.1, forward strand.
ATCATCACGAAAGTGTCCACTTCCATGACGATAAATGGCGCGTCATGGAAGTGCTTTCGTCAAGGGTAACCGACACGTGGCATCCACCGTAACGGGTCACTGTTAAGCTATCGGGTTCCGTTTTGGATCCGATAACCCGTTAAGAGCCCAGACCAATGGGGATTTTCCACCTGTAAAATTATCATTGCCTCGAGGAAACACGTGTTGGCTCCTGGGTGTGCTGATGTCGTTCGTCCAATGGAGGAGACATGCCTATGATATGTCAACATGTGGCAGGGCCCAACAGAGGCCCATATTGGTTAAAAAGGCCGGCCCAGTCAAAGGCCCGTAGTATTTACTTAGGTCCTAGTGGGCCAGCCCACTAACGGCCTGTTTAAACATGGCCCATTTACGGCCCGAAGCCAGATCTGGCCCGTTAATTGTTCACGGAATATTTGGACCCAATTACGGCCCAGTGACATTTCGACCTAATAGAGGCCCGATGTAGACATGGGCCCATTTCAGCTTGGTGTGTCTTTTGGCCTGGGAATGGCCCGTTCTACCCATGGGCCATATATGGTCCGACGCGTCATCCGGCCCTCTAATGGCCCGTGTCAAGGTGGCAATAGTTCAGCCCAACGTGACTTTGGGCCTGTTAAACGCATGTCATATAATCCGGTTCGTTGATGCCTCTACTAAGCTTTCGGCCTCTTAAAGGCCCATGATATCGGTGGGCCAACTAAGGCCCAAGATATGTTTCGGCCTCTTAATGGCCCGTCATATAACTGGGCGAATAATGGCCCGGTCTACATTTCAGCCTGGTGACGAATAGTGAAAATTGAGGCCCAACATGCATTTTGGCCTGCTAAAGGCCCATGGTTTCTTCTGGGCCATAACAGGCCAGCAGAATAATCAGCCTGTTAACGGCCCGAGCTACATGGGCCCAACTAAGCGTTGGGTCCACTAAAGGCCCAACTAAACTTTGGGCCGAATATAGGCCTATGTAAGTTGTGGGCCTGGCGCAAAGAGTGAAGGCCCCAGTGGCCTTTTAGGCCAAAAAAAGTTGCAGGCCGGCCCAATTGTGGCCCGCTAAAATGCAAGCCCGTTAGAGGCGAATGTTTCAGCCCGGTTGACTACATAAGATTTTTGCCCTTTTTCAAATAGCGAATGATGGCATATACTGTAATTAGTAGGAATTAAGAACAAACCTACTCTATGCAATAAAGAAATTACTGCATAATAACTTAGAATAAACCTACACTATACAATAAAGGATTTATGGTATATTACATTCACTGGGCATCAAATTTCACCACCAGGGATCATAAAGCGCAACGAAGAAGCAGATTACAAAAACTGGGTGCCATTGCAGTGTAACAGAATAATACTAAACCAAGACCACTTCCAAGACAGTTCAATAAAGGTAAGCCTTGCGCGGGAACTGCTGCGCAAGCTGTTGAGCAAGGCTATGAGACATGCCTAGCATGTCGGTCATAGCTTCCAGGTGTAGCTCTTTAGCAATGAGGTTCTCATTGGTGTTCTCCGCAATCTTTCTTAGAGATAGGACTTCAAGTCGAAGTTGACTTGCAGAATGCCTTTCTGCTAGAACTTGGGACTGAAGAAGTCGAACTGATTCAGACAACAAATTTTGTGAGCTTGTCTGACTGCTAGTCTCAAGTAACTTGAACACTGCATCAAGACAAGACTTTGGGTTGTCTCGCTATCTTCAAGATGTTTTGCCTTCTTTGCTACAATGTATGTTGGGTTTGTCTCACAGCCTTCGGCAGACTTGTGCATGCCATCAGGCATATCACCCTGAAACAAACAGAGAGACGACAGGTTTTGCACGTGTATAAACAAAGATGGTAACTGTGCTGTCAATTCCAACCAATTTCAAATTAGAAAATAAAGAGTAAGTTCAAAATATCAATAGCATAATTTGGCATTGTTCATAATGGGAGGAGCTTCACCACACTACTGGATTACCATGTCAATAAAACAAGCATAGATGAAGGGCAAAGACAATCATTGTATCTATTTTGGTTAATGTGAATGGCATGTTGTTCATATCATCAGCCACATCAGTAAGATAAAACAGGAGATGACAAGGTGCAAACGTGGGCTGCTTCACCACACACTGGATTAAAGATCCACAAAAATAAGCATACATATAGGGAGTATTGAGTAATGTGCATTGTATGAATAAGGAATTTGGTTTTACAAGTAAAACTTGGAACTTACAGTTGTTGTGAACATGCATTTTGATAGAAACAGCAAACTAAACAGCAGTTGACGATAGGGAGTATGAGCAAATTAAACAGCAATAGAGGATAAAGGCTTTAGAAGGACTGACTTACATTAACAGTTAACACGGCTTTATAATGCCCTTCTCCATGTCAAGGGAAGGATAACTCAAGAATTTCAGCACAGAATCTTCTTCATAAGCATTGCCTGGAAGGGATAGAGGATAATGCAGATTGATGCTACATAATCAACTACCAATCCCTGGAAGTACAAGTGTTACATGACAAAATGTACTGACAAGAGCAATGGGCTTCACTTCTGCACTGGCATTATCTGTGTATTCAACTTTTTGGTGAGATTAAACATAGATCTGATATTTTTTAGTAAATGGTGGGTGAGAGAGATAAGATGTAGAATGCTACACAATGAACCAATCCCTCTTCCCATAATATAAGAGTGTTTTGAAAACTGGTGTACTGTACAAAACGCTCTTATATTATGGGACGGAGGGAGTAGCTGTTAATGTAAGTACAGTGATAGACGACGTTCAGTCCTTACAAGAGGACTGCAGAGCTAAACCATTTCAAAAGCATTGGGTTGGTTCTAAATCCATGTAAGAGTCGATACAGATCTTATGATGTCCACCAAATGGAGGATGACGAGGCTAACATGTGCAGTGATGGTACATAATCAACTAGCTACGAAAGTAAGTATGGTCATGCAGGGCAAGAGATACTGACAAGAGCAATGCAGTGTGCAGTATAGTTGTGAGATTTTATGGTCCCTTGAGAATGATTGTTCTTCTGCAAACAGTTTTCGTACAAGTGAGGCGTTAAGGCACATGCAGAAATGTAGTTCAAATTGTGATGTGATATCATAGACAGTACCTTACGCTGCAGACGAGACTAATGTGTAACAAAATTATTCAGTCATTGTCTGATAAATGTAGCACCGGAGACTTTACAGAAATTTTGTTTAGAGGCTTGCCATCGAAGTGCACTTGCCTCAGGTAGGAACGATACTTCATCAACGAGTACTTGAAAAGCGCAACCAACCCTTGCTCGTCTTGACTATCCAGTGTGGTCCTCGCCTATTTAAAAGAATGAAATCTTGTGTCTTGTAACACCCCGGATGTAACTTCCCATATTTGTAACTCCAACTCTTGCCATTTCCGGCTATGTGATATGATTTTCCTTCGTGGTTGGGTTTTTGTCTCTCGTTTTGCATTTGTGCTTGGTGTCATCGTGCATTCTCATCCTCATCATGTGCATGGTGTGATTTTCATACATATTATGTTGTTGTATGTTCCATGCATGAATCTTTCATCATCACCACCTCTCCTCCCCTTTCTTTCTTCTTGTTGCAAGTGCCACTCCTCCCTTCTCTTTTAATGTTCATCTTTTCCCCTATAGTCTAGCTCAGTGCCTTAAACCTCTCTGGCCATTTTCATCTTTTTTGGAGTGAGTTTGGTTGGGGTCAAAAATGCTTCAAGTTTGAACCAAATTCAAACTTGGAATATTTTTCTTCCTCTAAAAAATGCCCAAGCCATTTTTACAATTATGTGCTTTATACCAGGAGCATGGGGATATTTTCATATTTCCCAAATTCCTCTTCCTTGTACCTGGCCTTTTTCATTTGGTTTTTCTGTTTGAGGAAATGCAAATAAAAGGGAAAGCTCACCTGGACCTCTCTTTCACCAGCCAAGCGCAGTAGCAGCTCTAGCAGCTAGCCCAGCCAGCCGCGCGCACGTTGCTTCCCCCCTTTCTCACCCGAGCGCCGCACACCCCTCTCTCTCACTCGATCCACGTGGACAAGCGGGTCCCGCGCGTCAGCGAGAGCGGCAGTCACACCCGCCTCCTTTTTCTCCTTCCTCTTCCTCTGCTTTTCGCCGAGCCATGGCCACGGTGGCAAGCCAGCTAGCCGCGCCGCGCCTACTTAAGCCCCTCTCGGTGTCCGCACCTAGCCCCTAGGATTTCCTTCTCCATCCTCCGCCGCCGCCAGGGGAGAAAAACTCCCCTAGATTCCTTCGCTCCCGCTGCTTCCCGAGCGTGCCTGAGAGCGCGTCCACGTCGCCGGCGTGCACTCCGGCCACCTCCGCCTCGCCAAGCACGTCCGTCTTCCTCCACGACGTCGACTACGTCCCCGTCGTCCTCTTCCTTGCCTGGGATCGCCAAGTTCGGCTACCTCAGCTACATCTGCTTCTTCTCTGTTTTCTCGGGACAGAGCTCGTCACCTCGTTCGTCAGCTCGCCGTCGTTCCTCCGTCGACACCCCGGCCACGTCTACACGTCCTGTGGACGCTAGGTGAGCCGAGCATCTTCCCCACCATCCTCCTCTCGCGATAGCCTCACGTAGTCGCCGCTCCGGACATGTTCGCGTCGTGCTCCCCGCGCCCCAGAGTGTTCTGCAGTGCGGTTGTCGCTCGTAGTTGCAGCGCACGCCCTAGCTCCCGTTGCCGCGCCCCGTTGCTCGCCCGTGCACCCGAAGTGCACAGCCTGTCTGTGCCGCGCCCTGCTGCTTCCCCTGCCTGCCGTGCTTCTCGCATCCCGAGCCGAGCAGATGCTCGACCTCGAGCACCCCGCGCGCCAACTCCCGCAGTTGCTTCAACTAGAGCCAAGCCCGTACCAAACCAGCAGCCCCGTCCTAGCCCAACTGGTAGCCTGCCCACGTTTGCAACCAGGAGACCTGGGTTCGAATCCTAGGCTCTCCACAGTTTTCTGTGGTTTGTGTTTTTCACTGTGACACTGACATCTCGGCCCCACTGTCATACACACACCCGCATAGACCCACTGTCATACAAAAACGCACACAGCTTCCTCCTTTTTTTGTGTTTTGTTCATATTACCCCGCGCATTCCATTTCTGGAAAGTCCTCGCTTTCCATTTCCAGCAAGTCCATTTCTGGACATTCCCTAGGAGGGAAACATGCCATTTCTGTCATATTCCATTTAGGGCAGTTTCTAACTTATTGCACTTGTGATGATTTTTCTACAGCAACCCTAACATATTATATACGTTTTTGGGGTAGAAAAATCTCACCAATCCAGTGGTGGCATTAGTTTCTGCATTTGAGCAAGTTTATGAACATGTCATTTTACATCATGTTGTTGTTTGTATTTTATGTGTATATTCATGCAAATATGCTATGTGGTTGTTTTGCACGTGAATAGCTTCATTTTCATGTATACTTCATGCTAGAATTTGTTCCATGCCATGACATGCCTGGTAGTGAGTTAAACAAGCTTGTAAAGATGCCATGTTGAATCTGTTTCCGCTATGTCTAGCATTTTCACCAAGTCATTGCTCTGCTGATATTTTTATGCCATGTATCCATGTTACTACAGTGAGATCCATGCTTCTTTTGAGTATGTTCAGTAAGGATGTTTTGGACATATAGATGTGCTCTATCCATCCATGCCCCTGTTTGCAATTATGGAGTGCCCTAGCATGTCCTAATCTTGCTCTACTTTTGCTATAAAATGTTCCTGGCAGATTGATAACATGATATTCAATTTTGCCAAGGTTGTTGTAGTTGATCCATACATGCTATGAACTTGCTCTTGCCATGGTTAGCTTCTTGAGCATGCCATCTTACTGTAGGTATGCTTGTTTTGTCATGCATTACTTTGTCATGATTGAATCGAGCTCACAAAGATGCCTTCATAGTTCTGTTAATGCCATGCTCTGTTTTCTGCTGTCTGAAACCTGTTAACAAAACTTGCTATGTTTACATGAGTGCCATCATATCTTCTGATCCTTTTTGGCTCATCGTCAGTAAGGGACTTTTGTTCTATGCATTTAGTAGATTCATGCCATGCCTTGTTTGGCTATGTTAAGTTCATGTAGCATGTTGATTGCTTGCTCTGAACATTGCTACCTGATGTTGTTTCAGCCATGTCCAGTATTCTCTTAGTCTGTTAACCTGATATCTTTTGCACTTTTGCCATGCTTGTTTGAACCTGTTATGGTGTGATCCAGCCGTAGCTCAGTGTTCATCTTTTCTCAAGCATCTCCTGTAAATTACTGCCATATGCTTCGTTGCTATGTTGGGGTGCTGTAGCATAGTTACTTGTTGCATTCTAAGTGCTATCATGTTGTTAGTCACAGAATCGTGTCATTCTTGTTTTGCTTGCCATTTGCAAACCGTGCATCCGTTTCCGGTGATCTTTATATCGATTTCGACCGAAATCATCTCATCTTTCCAGTGGCATACTTGGTTTGCCAAGTTACTGCCTTGTTCATTCTTTTCTTCTGGAGCACGCATATGCATCGCATATCACATCCCGCATATCATGCATGTATTGCATCATGTTGCTTGTGCATTTCCCGTGATTGATTGTGGTTCCATTGCTTGTGTTCTTGCTGTGGGTAGAGCCGGGAGATGAGTTCGTGAACGAGGAGCCTGTTGAGTACGCTTACGAGCATCAAGCTTTCGACAACTCTGAGAACCTTGCAGGCAAGATGACCATACCCTCGAAATCACTTCTATCTTTGCTTTGCTAGTTGTTCGTTCTATTGCTATGCTGCGCTACCTATCACTTTCTATATCATGCCTCCCATATTGCCATGTCAAGCCTCTAACCATCCTTTCCTAGCAAACCGTTGTTTGGCTAAGTTACCGCTTTTGCTCAGCCCTTCTTGTACCGTTGCTAGTTGAAGGTGAAGTTGAAGTTGCTTCCATGTTGGAACATGGATATTTTGGAATATCACAATATCTCTTATTTCATTAATGCATCTATATATTTGGTAAAGGGTGGAAGGCTCGGCCTTATGCCTGGTGTTTTGTTCCACTCTTGCCGCCCTAGTTTCCGTCATACCGGTATTATGTTCCTTGAGTTTGCGTTCCTTACGCGGTTGGGTGATTTATGGGACCCCCTTGACAGCTCGCCTTGAATAAAACTCCTCCAGCAAGGCCCAACCTTGGTTTTACCATTTGCCACCTAAGCCTTTTTCCCTTGGGTTTTCGCGACCCGAGGGTCATCTTTATTTAAACCCCCGGGTCAGTGTTCCTCTGAGTGCTGGTCCAAACTAGAGCCCTTTGCAGTGCCACCTCGGGGAAACTTGAGGCCTGGTTTTAGTTGTATGGACTGCTCATCTGGTGTGCCCTGAGAACGAGATATGTGCAGCTCCTATCGGGATTTGTCGGCACATTCGGGCGGCTTTGCTGGTCTTGTTTTACCATTGTCGAAATGTCTTGTAAACCAGGATTCCGAGACTGATCGGGTCTTCCCGGGAGAAGGTTTATCCTTCGTTGACCGTGAGAGCTTATAATGGGCTAAGTTGGGACACCCCTGCAGGGTATTATCTTTCGAAAGCCGTGCCCGCGGTTATGAGGCAGATGGGAATTTGTTAATGTCCGGTTGTAGAGAACTTGACACTTGACTTAATTAAAATACATCAACCGTGTGTGTAGCCGTGATGGTCTCTTCTCGGCGGAGTCCGGGAGGTGAACACGGTTTGAGTTATGCATGAACGTAAGTAGTTTTAGGATCACTTCTCGATCATTTCTAGCTTCGTGGCCGTTGCGTTGCTTCTCTTCTCGCTCTCATTTGCGTATGTTAGCCACCATATATGCTTAGTGCTTGCTGCAGCTCCACCTCATTACCCCATTCTCCTACAAGCTTAAATATTCTTGATGGGTGTGAGATTGCTGAGTCCTCATGACTCACAGATTCTACCAAAACAGTTGCAGGTGCCGACGATACCAATGCAGCCCAAGTGGGAGTTCGACGAGGAACGCGGTCGTTACTATGTTTCTTTTCCTGATGATCAGTAGTCGAGCCCAGTTGGGACGATCGAGGATCTAGCATTTGGGGTTATCTTATTTTCATTTGGATTTGACTGTAGTCGGTCTATGTGTGGATTTTGGATGATGTATGAATTAATTTATGTATTGTGTGAAGTGGCGATTGTAAGCCAACTCTCGTTATCCCATTCTTGTTCATTACATGGGATTGTGTGAAGATGACCCTTCTTGCGACAAAACCACAATGCGATTATGCCTCTAAGTCGTGCCTCGACACGTGGGAGATATAGCCGCATCGTGGGCGTTACAAGTTGGTAATCAGAGCCATCCCCGACTTAGGAGCCCCCTGCTTGATCGAACCGCTGGCGTTGTTGAGTCTAGAACAAAAAATGTTTTGAGTCTTAGGATTATATATATCGGAGAGTAGGATTCTTTTTACTCCTCAGTCCCTTCGTCGCTCTGGTGAGGCCTCCTGACGTAGAAGTTTTGACTCTTCTCTCCTCAAATTTCACTAAAAAAAATTAGGATCACACGGGTATCTTGGAATCGTTCCGATGGTTTTGTGACGAGAACTTTGTTCTTGGTGCCTCCTGACATTTAGGGGTTGTGGCAGTGTCCCGGGGAGTTGAGCTCCGAGGTGTTGTCGTCACAATTTTATCGTTGCAGTTCTGGAATACCTGAGTTTCACCGACATCGAAAATCTCTTTTATGTAGTTGTTGGTGAGATCACCTCGACGCCACCCAGTACTGGGGCGGGAGTTCGGGAGTATTGCCATAACTCGTATAACGGATGCTTTTCGAAGGTTGAGGTACACGATTTCCGAAGGTTTCTTGGTTATGTGTTGACGGATGGATACAGCTGGATCTAGGGATTGCTAGTTTGGGTGATATATTTTGTGTCCCCTGTATCCCCAACACCAGATTGCATAACCAGAAAGTTTTGGGAGTTCATAGGTGGGATTCAAGTAGCTCTTAGCATTTCTTCCCGCAGATATTTGGTTTGTGATTGGGTAATCCTTACCACTTATTTGTTCCACTCGTACCTTTTTATTTTATTCATCAATCTCTTATCAAGTGGCTTCTCACCTTAATGGAAGTGTGATGATTTACTATGGAATTCATTCGTTCATCCTCATTCGAATGTTTATTGTGAAGAATATATGTTGCAATTTCTATCCATTGATTCAACTTGTCTATTTGTCTATCAAGATGCTAACGGATGTCACCCTCTTCAGGATGGCTCCGCCAACGCGTCAGAATCCAGAACGCAATGAGGGGAGTCAGGCGAACCCTCCGCCACCACCTCCGGAGGCATGGCAAGCTATCATGGCAGCCACCAACGCCAATGCTCAGATGATTTTGCAACTCTTGCAAGAACGCACCCAAGGGCAAGGCAATCAAGGAAATCAAGGTCAAGGCAACAATCAGCCTCACTTCGCTACCCTCAACCAGTTCCTCGCAAATCAGCCGAAGTCTTTTAGCTGTTGTGCCGAGGCCACAGATGCCGATGATTGGCTCGTGGACATCAACAAGCATTTTGAATGTAGCAATGTCAGGCCTGAGGACTTTGTCAAGTTCGCTTCTTTTCAACTCAAGGATCAAGCTGCCAAGTGGTATCAACAATACAAAGATTCCAGAGGAGGTTGTGTGATTACCTGGGATGATTTCCGGAGAGACTTCAAAGCTCACCACATTCCACAAAGTGTTGTTGAGAGCAAGCGTGAGGAGTTCCGCAATCTCAAGCAAGGCAGCATGTCCGTGTATCAATACAATACTCAGTTTTAGAAACTCGCTCGCTTCGCTAAGCAAGACGTTCCTGATGAAAAGAGCATGATCTATCAATTCAGAGGTGGCCTCAGAGAAGATCTACAATTACCTCTCGTGCTTTTTGAGACGACCAAGTATGATGATTTCTACAATATGGCATTGAAGCAAGAGGCCGCTCAGCTCAAGTGTGAGGCTTCTAAGAAGAGAGTCAGGGACGCAGTTCAGTCTTCTTCTTCCTTACTAGTGGCTGCTAAGCAACAGAAGTTCTGGTTGCCTCCTCCTCCTCCATTTCGTCAGCCTTTACAGCAGAAGAACAAAGGTGGCCATGGATCTTCCCACTCATCCAACCCTGGCTATCAGAACAAGTCTCAGAATCAAGCTCCAAAGTCGAATGCTCCTTATCATCGTCCACTCTCAGAGGTGACTTGCAACAAGTGTCAGCAGAAAGGTCACTATGCTAACAAGTGCTTCAACCAAAGGCGCCTTCCGCCTCCTCCTCCTGTGAGATCTTCCAGCAATGCAGTGGTCAAGCATAATCCCAAGTCTGCAAAGGTGAACATGATGAATGCAGCTCAAGCGGAGGAATCTACTGATGTGATAATGGGTAATCTCTCAGTTAATGATATTCCTGCAAAAGTTTTATTTGACACTGGTGCATCGCATTCTTTCATTTCAAGACCTTTTGTGGCTATGCATGATTTGGTTACTCAAGTTTTGCCGAGTCCTTTGTCTATTGTTTCCCCGGCTAGGCAAATGACTTCTCGAGTATTCGTTCGGGATTCCGTGATCAAGATGGGCGACTATAAATTTCTGGCCAAACCAATTGTTCTTGGTGACTCGGATATTGATCTAATTCTCGGGATGGACTGGCTTTCTAAGCACAAGGCTCAACTTGAGTGTGCTGCCAGGGAAATTAAATTGACACACTCTTCTGAGGATGTTATCATCTATGCCGCTCGTGATGAAACCATTCGGTTGTTTTCTCTCAATGAGAAGGGCGAGTTGGATGCTATTTCTCAAATTCCAGTCGTTTGTGAGTACCAAGATGTCTTTCCAGAAGAGCTTCCGGGTATGCCTCCACACCGGCCAGTTGAGTTCGTTATCGATCTTGAGCCCGGCACTGAACCCGTTTGCAAGCGTCCTTACAAGCTTGGACCCAAGGAGCTGAAAGAATTGAAGAAATAGCTCGATGAACCAGAGCGTCTGGGTTTGATCAGACCGAGTTCATCTCCATGGGGTTGTGGTGTTCTTTTTGTCCAGAAGAAGGATGGCACGGACCGACTTTGTGTCGACTACCGTCCATTGAACAAGAAGACTATAAAGAACAAGTATCCACTTCCCAACATCAATGAGCTATTCGAGCAACTCAAAGGTGCTAAAGTATTCTCCAAGCTTGACCTTCGAATGGGTTATCATCAGATTCGCATTCGTGAAGAAGATATTCCCAAGACAGCTTTCAGAACAAGCTTTGGTTCTTATGAATATACTGTCATGTCTTTCGGCCTTGTCAATGCTCCTCCAACATTCTCTAGGATGATGAACTTCATCTTCAACCCCTATACCAATGAATTCGTCCTGGTGTATCTCGATGATATCTTGGTCTTCTCCAAAAATAAGAAGGATCATGCCAAACATTTGCGATTGGTGCTCGACAAGCTCAGAGAGTATCAATTCTATGCGAAGTTTTCCAAATGTGAGTTTTGGCTTGATGAAGTTCTTTACCTTGGTCATATCATCTCTGCCAAGGGCATCGCCGTTAATCCCGAGAAGGTGTCTGCAATTGTCAATTGGGAACCTCCTCAGAATGTCAAGCAGCTCCGCAGTTTTCTTGGTCTTGCAAGCTATTGCCGAAGATTCGTTGAGAATTTCTCTAAGATTGCAAAGCCTCTTTCCAACCTCCTCCAGAAGCATGTGAAGTATGTCTGGTCTCCTGAGTGTGATGTTGCTTTCAACACTCTCAAAGATAAACTCGTCACAGCTCCTGTCTTGACTCCTCCTGACGAATCCAAGCCATTTGAAGTTTTCTGTGATGCTTCTCTTCAAGGTCTCGGTGCTGTGTTAATGCAAGAGAAGAAAGTTGTGGCCTATACCTCTCGTCAATTGAAGCCCAACGAAAAGAACTACCCCACTCACGATCTTGAGTTGGCGGCAGTTGTCCATGCATTAATAACATGGAGACATCTCTTGTTGAGAAGAAAAGTGGACATATTCACCGATCACAAGAGTCTCAAGTACATCTTCACTCAACCCAACCTCAACCTCAGGCAAACTCGATGGGTCAAAATGATTCAAGAGTACAATCCGAGTATTGAGTATACTCCAGGCAAGGCCAATGTCATTGCAGATGCTTTGAGCAGGAAGGCTTATTGCAACAGCTTAATTCTCAAGCCCTTCCAACCGGATCTTTGTGAAGCTTTCCGCAAGCTGAATCTCCAAGTTGTTCCTCAAGGCTTTTTTGCCAACCTCATAGTCTCTCCTACTTTGGAAGATCAAATTCGTGAGGCACAACTCCTGGATACCATGGTGAAGAAGGTGAAACGTGGTATCGACAAGGGTCTTTCCAAATACAAGTGCTATCGCATTGATGACAGAGACACTTTATTCTTCGAGGACCGGATTATGGTTCCTAAAGGTGATCTAAGGAAAGTCATAATGAACGAGGCGCATAATTCTCTTCTTTCCATTCATCCCGGAAGTACGAAGATGTACCATGACCTCAAGCAGTCGTATTGGTGGACTCGAATGAAGCGAGAAATCGCTCAATTCGTGAATGAATGTGATGTCCGTCGAAGAGTGAAAGCAGAACACCAACGACCAGCTGGTCTCCTCCAACCTCTTGCTATCCCAGAATGGAAGTTTGATCATATCGAAATGGACTTCGTGACTGGATTTCCCAAGTCCAAGCGCGGAAATGATGCTATCTTCGTTGTCATCGACAAGCTTACAAAAGTGGCTCATTTCCTTCCAATCAAAGAATCTATCACAGCAGCTCAGTTGGCAAAGCTATACACCTCCAGGATTGTCTCCTTGCACGGCATTCCACAATTGATTTCTTCAGATCGTGGAAGCATCTTCACTTCTAAGTTCTGGGACTCCTTCCAGAAGGCCATGGGCACCAACATTCGCTTTAGCACAGCTTTCCATCCTCAAACTAGTGGCCAAGTCGAGCGAGTCAATCAAATCCTTGAAGATATGCTCAGGGCTTGTGTCATTTCCTTTGGCATGAAGTGGGAAGATTGTCTTCCATATGCCGAATTCTCCTACAACAACAGCTTCCAAGCGAGTTCGGGCAAGGCCCCATTTGAAATTCTATATGGCAGAAAGTGTCGTACTCCTCTCAATTGGTCAGAGACTGGTGAACGCCAACTTCTTGGCAATGACTTAATCACAGAGGCTGAAGAAATGTGTAAAGTCATCCATGAGAATCTCAAAGCCGCGCAATCGCGCCAGAAGAGTTACTATGATAGCAAGCACCGTGACTTGGCTTTCAAGATCGGAGACCATGTCTACCTCCGCGTCTCTCCAATGAAAGGCACTCGTCGCTTCGGTATCAAAGGGAAGCTTGCCCCTAGATACGTGGGTCCTTTCAAGATCATTGGCAAAAGAGGCGACCTCGCCTATCAACTTGAGCTTCCCTCCAATTTCGCGAACGTGCACGATGTGTTCCATGTGTCACAGCTTCGCAAGTGCTTCAAGACTCCTGAGCGCACCATCAACTTCGAAGAGATTGACCTCCAAGAAGATATGTCTTGTCATGACCATCCCGTTGCTATTCTTGAAGAAACCGAGCGCAAGACTCGCAACAAGTCAATCAAATTCCTGAAAGTGAAGTGCCCACACCATTCCGACCGAGAAGCCACCTGGGAGCGCGAGGACCACCTCCGTTCCGAATATCCGGAGTTCTTTCAGTCCTAGATCTCGGGACGAGATCCTCTCGTAGTGGTGGAGTGTTGTAACACCCCGGATGTAACTTCCCATATTTGTAACTCAACTCTTGCCATTTCCGGCTATGTGATATGATTTTCCTTCGTGGTTGGGTTTTTGTCTCTCGTTTTGCATTTGTGCTTGGTGTCATCGTCCATTCTCATCCTCATCATGTGCATGGTGTGATTTTCATACATATTATGTTGTTGTATGTTCCATGCATGAATCTTTCATCATCACCACCTCTCCTCCCCTTTCTTTCTTCTTGTTGCAAGTGCCACTCCTCCCTTCTCTTTTAATGTTCATCTTTTCCCCTATAGTCTAGCTCAGTGCCTTAAACCTCTCTGGCCATTTTCATCTTTTTTGGAGTGAGTTTGGTTGGGGTCAAAAATGCTTCAAGTTTGAACCTAATTCAAACTTGGAATATTTTACTTCCTCTAAAAAATGCCCAAGCCATTTTTACAATTATGTGCTTTATACCAGGAGCATGGGGATATTTTCATATTTCCCGAATTCCTCTTCCTTGTACCTGGCCTTTTTCATTTGGTTTTTCTGTTTGAGGAAATGCAAATAAAAGGGAAAGCTCACCTGGGCCTCTCTTTCCCCAGCCAAGCGCAGCAGCAGCTCTAGCAGCCGGCCCAGCCAGCCCGCGCGCACGTTGCTTCCCCCCTTTCTCACCCGAGCGCCGCACACCCCTCTCTCTCACTCGATCCACGTGGACAAGCGGGTCCCGCGCGTCAGCGAGAGCGGCAGCCACACCCGCCTCCTTTTTCTCCTTCCTCTTCCTCTGCTTTTCGCCGGGCCATGCCCACGGTGGCGAGCCAGCTAGCCGCGTCGTGCCTACTTAAGCCCCTCTCGGCGTCCGCACCTAGCCCCTAGGGTTTCCCTCTCCATCCTCCGCCGCCGCCAGGGGAGAAAAACTCCCCCAGATTCCTTCGCTTCTACCGCTTCCCGAGCGCGCCTGAGAGCGCGTCCACGTCGCCAGCGTGCACTCCGGCCACCTCCGCCTCGCCAAGCACGTCCGTCTTCCTCCACGACGTCGACTACGTCCCCGTCATCCCCTTCCTCGCCTGGGATCGCCAAGTTCGGCTACCTCAGCTACGTCTGCTTCTTCTCTGTTTTCTCGGGACAGAGCTCGTCACCTCGTTCGTCAGCTCGCCGTCGTTCCTCCGTCGACACCCCGGCCACGTCTACACGTCCTGTGGACGCTAGGTGAGCCGAGCATCTTCCCCGCCATCCTCCTCTCGCGATATCCTCGCGTAGTCGCCGCTCCGGACAGGTTCGCGTCGTGCTCCCCGCGCCCCAGAGTGTTCTGCAGTGCGGTTGTCGCTCGTAGTTGCAGCGCACGCCCTAGCTCCCGTTGCCGCGCCCCGTTGCTCGCCCGCGCACCCGAAGTGCACAGCCTGTCCGTGCCGTGCCCTGCTGCTTCCCCTGCCTGCCGTGCTCGTCGCATCCCGAGCCGAGCAGATGCTTGAGCTCGAGCACCCCGCGCGCCAACTCCCGCAGTTGCTTCAACTAGAGCCAAGCCCGTACCAAACCAGCAGCCCCGTCCTAGCCCAACTGGTAGCCTGCCCACGTTTGCAACCAGGAGACCTGGGTTCGAATCCCAGGCTCTCCACAGTTTTCTGTGGTTTGTGTTTTTCATTGTGACACTGACGTCTCGGCCCCACTGTCATACACACACCCGCATAGACCCACTGTCATACAAAAACGCACACAGCTCCCTCCTTTTTTTGTGTTCATATTACCCCGCGCATTCCATTTCTGGAAAGTCCTCTCTTTCCATTTCCGGCAAGTCCATTTCTGGACATTTCCTAGGAGGGAAACATGCCATTTCTGTCATATTCCATTTAGGGCGGTTTCTAACTTATTGCACTTGTGATGATTTTTCTACAGCAACCCTAACATATTATATATGTTTTTGGGGTAGAAAAATCTCACCAATCCAGTGGTGGCATTAGTTTCTGCATTTGAGCAAGTTCATGAACATGTCATTTTACATCATGTTGCTGTTTGTATTTTATGTGTATATTCATGCAAATATGCTATGTGGTTGTTTTGCACATGAATAGCTTCATTTTCATGTATACTTCATGCTAGAATTTGTTCCATGCCATGACATGCCTGGTAGTGAGTTAAACAAGCTTGTAAAGATGCCATGTTGAATCTGGTTCTGCTATGTCTAGCATTTTCACTAAGTCGTTGCTCTGCTGATATTTTTATGCCATGTATCCATGTTGCTACAGTGAGATCCATGCTTATTTTGAGTATGTTCAGTAAGGATGTTTTGGACATATAGGTGAGCTCTATCCATCCATGCCCCTGTTTGCAATTATGGAGTGCCCTAGCATGTCCTAATATTCCTCTACTTTTGCTATAAAATGTTCCTGACAGATTGTTAACATGATATTCAATTTTGCCAAGGTTGTTGTAGTTGATCCATACATGCTATGAACTTGCTCTTGCCATGGTTAGCTTCTTGAACATGCCATGTTGCTGTAGGTATGCTTGTTTTGTCATGCATTGCTTTGTGATGATTGAATCGAGCTCACAAAGATGCCTTCATAATTCTGTTAATGCCATGCTCTGTTTTCTGCTAAGTCTGAAACCTGTTAACAAAACTTTCTATGTTTACATGAGTGCCATCATATCTTCTGATCCTTTTTGGCTCATGGTCAGGAAGGGACTTTTGTTCTATGCATTTAGTAGATTCATGCCATGCCTTGTTTGGCTATGTTAAGTTCCTGTAGCATGTTGATTGCTTGCTATGAATATATCTACCTGATGCTGTTTCAGCCATGTCCAGTATTTTCTCTAAGTCTGTTAACCTGATATCTTTTGCACTTTTTCCATGCTTGTTTGAACCTGTTATGGTGTGATCCAGCCGTAGCTCAGTGTTCATCTTTTGTCAAGCATCTCCTGTAAATTACTGCCATATGCTTTGTTGCTATGTTGGGGTGTTGTAGCATAGTTACTTGTTGCATTCTAAGTGCTATCATGTTGTTAGTCACAGAATCGTGTCATTCTTGTTTTCCTTGCCATTTGCAAACCGTGCATCCGTTTCCGGTGATCTTCATATCGATTTCGACCGAAATCATCTCATATTTCCAGTGGCATACTTGGTTTGCCAAGTTACTGCCTTGTTCATTCTTTTCTTCCGGAGCACGCATATGCATCGCATATCACATCCCGCATATCATGCATATATTGCATCATGTTGCTTGTGCATTTCCCGTGATTGATTGTGGTTCCATTGCTTGTGTTCTTGCTGTGGGTAGAGCCGGGAGATGAGTTCGTGAACGAGGAGCCTGTTGAGTACGCTTACGAGGATCAAGCTTTCGACAACTCTGAGAACCTTGCAGGCAAGACGACCATACCCTCGAAATCACTTCTATCTTTACTTTGCTAGTTGTTCGTTCTATTGCTATGCTGCGCTACCTACCACTTGATATATCATGCCTCCCATATTGCCATGTCGAGCCTCTAACCATCCTTTCCTAGCAAACCGTTGTTTGGCTAAGTTACCGCTTTTGCTCAGCCCCTTCTTATAGCGTTGCTAGTTGCAGGTGAAGTTGAAGTTGGTTCCATGTTGGAACATGGATATTTTGGAATATCACAATATCTCTTATTTCATTAATGCATCTATATATTTGGTAAAGGGTGGAAGGCTCGGCCTTATGCCTGGTGTTTTGTTCCACTCTTGCCGCCCTAGTTTCCGTCATACCGGTATTATGTTTCTTGAGTTTGCGTTCCTTACGCGGTTGGGTGATTTATGGGACCCCCTTGACAGTTCGCCTTGAATAAAACTCCTCCAGCAAGGCCCAACCTTGGTTTTACCATTTGCCACCTAAGCCTTTTCCGTTGGGTTTTCGGGAGCCCGAGGGTCATCTTTATTTAAACCCCCGGGTCAGTGTTCCTCTGAGTGCTGGTCCAAACTAAAGCCCTTTGCAGCGCCACCTCGGGGAAACTTGAGGCCTGGTTTTAGTTGTACGGACTGCTCATCCGGTGTGCCCTGAGAACGAGATATGTGCAGCTCCTATCGGGATTTGTCGGCACATTCAAGCGGCTTTGCTGGTCTTGTTTTACCATTGTCGAAATGTCTTGTAAACCGGGATTCCGAGACTGATCGGGTCTTCCCGGGAGAAGGTTTATCCTTCGTTGACCGTGAGAGCTTATAATGGGCTAAGTTGGGACACCCCTGCAGGGTATTATCTTTCGAAAGCCGTGCCCGCGGTTATGAGGCAGATGGGAATTTGTTAATGTCCGGTTGTAGAGAACTTGACACTTGAATTAATTAAAATACATCAACCGTGTGTGTAGCCGTGATGGTCTCTTCTCGGCGGAGTCCGGGAGGTGAACACGGTTTGAGTTATGCATGAACGTAAGTAGTTTTAGGATCACTTCTCGATCATTTCTAGCTTCGTGGCCGTTGCGTTGCGTCTCTTCTCGCTCTCATTTGCGTATGTTAGCCACCATATATGCTTAGTGCTTGCTGCAGCTCCACCTCATTACCCCATTCTCCTACAAGCTTAAATAGTCCTGATGGGTGTGAGATTGCTGAGTCGTCGTGACTCACAGATTCTACCAAAACAGTTGCAGGTGCCGACGATACCAGTGCAGGTGACACAACCGAGCTCAAGTGGGAGTTCGACGAGGAACGCGGTCGTTACTATGTTTCTTTTCCTGATGATCAGTAGTGGAGCCCAGTTGGGACGATCGGGGATCTAGCATTTGGGGTTATCTTATTTTCATTTGGATTTGACCGTAGTCGGTCTATGTGTGGATTTTGGATGATGTATGAATTAATTTATGTATTGTGTGAAGTGGCGATTGTAAGCCAACTCTCGTTATCCCATTCTTGTTCACTACATGAGATTGTGTGAAGATGACCCTTCTTGCGAGAAAACCACAATGCGGTTATGCCTCTAAGTCGTGCCTCGCCACGTGGGAGATATAGCCGCATCGTGGGCGTTACATGTCTTCTATCAGCAGAAACATATGCAGTAATTACCATGAATAACATTAGTACATTACTTACACGTAAGTTGCGGAGGAAGATTGGAAATTGTTCTTTGTCTGTGGTATAATCTTTCCATGAAGGAAAGATGCGTAGAAAGTTCCTGACAACAATATAAGCTTCGTCTTCTAAACTGGTAAGAAGTGGAACAGGAGTCCTATTTGCTGCAATTGGGGCTCTCTCTCATTCGAAAAGGGATTTGGCAACTGGATTAGGTGTACTCTTTGCTGGAATGGGTTTTTTGCATCCCAGAGCTGGTGCTATGTCAACTGGCATCATCATAATGTTTGCTGCAGTTGGGGTCTGCTGAGTTGGGGCATCAGAGATGGCCAGTGCAGTAGGGCTAGAGTCTGCTAGAGTTGTGGCCGTGTTTTCTGGGTCTGGTGATATTGCAACTACACCTAATGGGCTATTTGATTTATCAGGTGTCACTACCTTTTCCAAATACTTTGTTTGTGCTCCTCCACGATTAGCAATCGCCCTCTTCCTTTTGAACATCTGATACACAAGAACGGCATTTGAATGGATAAATATGGTATGATGACAGATGGGTGAATAACATAGGGCATCTGCATCTGACTCCTCCACTAGGGAGCTACATTGACTTAGGTCTCCCTATCGCTCAGAATCACTGTTAGGATCATATTCTGAGCATGAATTTGTAGGTGGAGAGCGTTTGCATTGCATTGCATCCAGACTTGATTTCAGTCCCTTAATGCCAAGTTTGGCAGCCATGGCATTGTTCTTCTTTATTCTTTTCATGCGCGCAAGCTCATAATCATTATGATGCCATTCAGTATCTGAGATTAATAAAAACATAAAAAGTAGTCAGATTATCTATGGAATGCATTACGGATTCAACTCGAAGAGTGTCTCCCTATAAACCCCTGTGTATACAAAGTTCACCCCCCAACCATGCTGACCAGACCACACACAGAAAAACAAACCACTTATGTCTCTATAACAGGCAGACACACATTTCAAAACTGAAGTAGGAACATTAGAATCATCTCAAATTCCTATTTGAATAAATAAAGTAAGTAATTATGAGTGGCATAATGTTTAGCTTCAAGGGTGAAGTGCAGGTAGTTCGGCACAAAACAAGTAGGCAGATTGTATTCCATGTAAAAGATCGTAGTCTATGTAAAAGGTCGATATGATACTTTCTTTCTATACAATGCAGTGTTCATTGCTCATACAAGATGGAAGAGATCACACAGAGAAATACTATTCACTCATGTCTGCAGTTCCAGTATTTTGAAACAGGGTGGTCCACCCTAAAATAATATTGACAAGAAATATGACAAGGCAAGCATAGAGGTAGTGAATCAATCATTACTTGTGAGCTTACTAGGACAAGTGCGCAAAATTGTAACGCAAAATTTGCGGTAGTATGATGAGATCATATCTCTTACGAATATGACCTTACCTGTAGGATTTGCTTGTGTGGTGTGACTTGTGTGAATTGTGTGAACTTAGTGTTTGGTTTTTTTGTTGGAGTTTTTGTTGCTAGCATGAGCATATGGGTAGTGTTTTCCCCTTAGGTCTTTATTCTGTCTATATCCTAATACATGTTGCAACCCAGTGATGAGTTCAAGTCACACCAAGACCAGACAAGAAGCAAGCACAATCACCAAGACCTGACAAGAAGCAAGCACAATCACCAGGACCTGACAAGAAGCAAGCACAATCTTGCTGAAGGAAGAAACCTGGAGGAAGCTATAATTAATTAGTATATGTTTTACAATAGTTGACGTAAACCTAATAGTTGAGAGGAACAATAGTTGCTTTTGTTTGGCATGCAGAACCAATGGAATTAGCTGAACCTAGTTCGTGATCAAGAGAAATATTCTACAATGCTTGTGAGGATGCCCGAGTGTTAGACTGTGAGATTCACTAATCCATATACAAGGTAATGATTTGGGTGCGGAATGGATTGATCACCATGCCGACTTACTCTTATTATTCGCTTTTGTTATATGGGATGTTTATCTAGAGTGACTTACCAATAGTAGAGTGACGACGTTGGCAAGCCTGAACCTTAGAATGGTATGAGATTTGACCCTTGTAAGAGACACCCATTGACAATAGTAGGTTATACGGTGAGAATAAACCTAGACTCTTTTATGCAGGAACCCCGAAGGATTATGCTTTATGACCACCATGAGAGTATCGATATTTGTTTAGTATTGGCGCAAGACCTATGAGCCATGAAGTTTCAGTGTAAGGAAGACTGCTCTTTTGATAAGGGATTTAGAATTTCAAAGGATGTCTGAAGGATTTTCCTCGAAGGAGCAGGATTTTTGAAGATCGGTGACTCTTATTCTAAGGGTGGTAGTACTCCACACTCTCGGACGAACAATGGATATTCAAGGAGACCCCAACCCTAATCTTTTCTTTCTAGCCTCTTCGAATCTCGAGGACGAGATTCATTTTAAGGGTGGTAGATTTGTAACATACCAAATTTTCATATTTGGTATGTTAATAGGATCGTTCTTCTTTCATCATTATTTTCTATGCATATTTGAATTTTCTGAATATTCAAAGTGTTTTCCAACCGAAGGCAAAATATTTGGAGTGGAGATAATATGATTTCTCCCCTATTAATTAAATATATTTGGAAAATGCTAAGAATATATTTTGGAGTCTAATAAATTTTTTTACTTTGTTGATACGCAGTTATTCTAGAGTTGTTATAATGCTCTTTATGTGCTTGTTTTGCATAAAATAATTTTTTCAAAAATGCATTTGTGTTGTAAAGAAATGTTCACTGTTTCATATAGTAGTAATAATATTTTACTGTATGTTGTGTTTTTTTTTGGATGTCACTAGGTATTTTGTTTTAGTAAAATGCATGTTCTGTATATAGTATAAATATAAATGTGACTTCCTAGGTTTTACTGTGAATCAGGCCTCGGCGCACAGCGGCCCAGCTACCCCTCGCGCGCACGCGCAGCGCCAGCGTCAGCAGGCCGGCCCATTTCTCTCGCTCGGCCGCAGCCCACCCCGCAGGCCTCTCCTTCTGTTTTTTTTCCTTTCCTGCTCTCTGCCGCTGACAGGGCGGACTCGCCCGTCATCTCCCTTGCTCCGCCGTGTTCTTCACGGGCTGTAGCTACCGAACCGGAGCAGAGTCGAATCGATCGGTTCGTCAGCCCTCGCTCACGCCTTCAACCCTATAGATACCCAACGCCCCCTACTCTTCCGATTTTCGCCAAAATCTCCTGTTCCCGTGCCCTAGGGCGTCGTCCCGATCTTGCCGGAGTTCCGCCACCTCCTGAATCTTCTGCTGGTGCGTTTCGTCGCCACCGTCGGTTCCCAGCACCTCTGTTAAACTGTTCTTGGTTGCATCGAGCTTCTATCTCGACCTCACCTCTTAGTGGCACAGGGATTCACCGAACCGAGCGCTACAACCTCGACCAGAAGCAGAGCACCGCCGCCGTCGCTCCAGTCGTCCATCGACGCCACCAGAGGGCGTGATCCTCCCCGACGAGGCCCCTTTTGTCTTCACAGGAGAGTTCTGCGACCGCCCGTCCCTTCCTCCACCGCCGGAGACGCGCGGAAGTCATCGCCGTCTTTCCCCCTGGTCGCTCGCGCCGTCGTCTTCTTCAGGTCCGGCGCGCAGCTCCTCTATTCTCCGGTGAGTCGCCCCCATCCGTCCGATCTTCGTTAAACGGTGGAGATTATATCATCTGTTTTTTTTGAACCGTTTTTCTTTATGTTGCGACCGTCCGCTCTTTAGCCCTCGCAGTGAACAGCCACAGCTAATCCTATCACGCCACATGGCACATCCACAGCAGCCGCAGCAGTTCTTCCAGAATCAGTTTTGGCACAATTTATTTTGGGCAGATTTCATACCAAAATTTCATTTAAGTATATCTTTTAACATATAACTCCAACTTAGATGATTCTTTTTCCTGTGTACTCATATTGACCAGGATCATCTAGTAGAACCGAAGTTTCAAACTTTTGCACTGTTCAAATTTTAATTTGTTTAAATTTGAATTCAAACTTCCGGAGGCCATATCTTTTAAACCGTTGATCCAATTCAGTTGATTCTTTTTGCATTGTGATCCTACTAGCATGTAGATAATATACCTACTGATATGTTCTGTTAATTAAGTTTTTATTTGAATTCATTGTTGTTTACTTTATTGTGGTGTTATGTGAGTACGTTTATTTATCGGTGCATCTGTTATCGTATAGATTGCCCAGAGTGTGAAGCGGATCAGAATTGAGCGTTAGAATACTTCAACACCGTTCAAGGCAAGTTTGCACTTTTAATTTTGCTTATCCTATATTCTGCTATGCGTGTGTGGTTTTATGTTATGCTATATGTTTGGCTTGATATGTGTATTCTGTGTGTACCATGTTTTGTTGTTGATTGTGGTATGTGATGGTGTGATCAACTTGCTATGGTAGGCGCGGGCATGTGTCGAGTGATCCATGAAAGTGGTGAGTGTTTATAGCCGTAGACTCGGGATCATTAACCAGGTGAATGCGTCACTGGCAGAGCGCTCTATTGTCCCTAGTAAATGCGCCATTGACAGAGCGCACTTGAGGCGAGGTATAGTCTTCGGAACATAAATCAGGTGAATGCGTCCTTGGCAGAGCGCTCTATTGTTCCTAGAGAATGCGCCATTGACAGAGCGCACTTGAGATACTTCTGAAGTTCTTGTCATGTTTATTTAGAATCTTTGGGTTATCTTGGGCGAGTAAATTAGAGACGGTTGTGAGTTCAGGAAGTGGAGGTAGGTGAAGACATTCTTCTCCAAACTAACTTGTGTGTTTGTTTGTCATACATTGCTTTGTGGATGTAGGTTTGCTATATCATATTGTGTGATTTGCCAATACATTCAATGTATTGACCCTTGTGGCAGCAACCTATCATGTTGCAGGATTTTCAGATGATCAGTGAGATACAGTAGGGTCGCGAGTCTTCACTCAACATATTCTCCAGTGGGCATTGATGGACTCATCGTTTATTATGCTACCTTTCCGCTGTTATTACTGAATAAAGTTAGCTATGTGCTATTCAGTTTGTAATACTTTATGAATTCTGGATCATACGTTATAGTAAATGATGCACTTGTTATTTGATATTCATATGTACTGTGTGTGCTAGCGAGTCGATCCGGGGACTAGCACAGTGAGCACAGAGACATCGAATCTTATCAGGTTCGGGTCGTTACAGAGACCGTCCAAAATCTGAATCAAGAAGTTTGTCTAGCACTTATTGTTTGCAACTAATCGATGTGAATAATTGGATATCATATCGAATGAGTAAGAAAGACAAGTAAAATTGCCAACAAACCTGGCCTGCAGTAGTAATCTGGGTCAATGTCACTATGACCAACAATCCAAAATGACTAGTGTCTGTTCCTAGGGCCGGAATTTTGAAACCCTGTGAACTTTACATTTACTAAAGATTACTAAAATACATCTAAACCATTAAGTGTAGGTAGCACTCAGTACAAAACAAATCCTACTTCCAGCCCTGCCTAATGAGTAATGAATCAATTATGTCAGTGTTACAGGAACGGGGGTACCCAGACTTGCCTGCCTGCGGCCCACGGCGTGGCTCCATCGACGGCCTGGTACGGCCCAGCTTCAGCGACAACAACACAAGACCCTTGTGAGGGGCCAAGCCTCGCGAGGCGGACGACGCCAAGACCTCCACAAGGAGCGGCCTCCTCAGGCTGGCTCCCGAGGGGCGGAAAGTTCTATGCAAGCCTCACCTCATGAGTCCCAAGGAATCAGCCAAAGGTTTCCATTCACGTGCAACAAGACCAAGACCGCCAGGACAGCAAGATGGAGGTCATCACCGAGCCCACCACGGCGTCACGACCAGAGGCTTTTGCAGGCAAAGACTACTTTTGTCAGGATAGCATGTACTAGTTGTCTCCCTTTGAATTTGGCCGTTGTGGGATCCCTTCTCGCCTTCATTTGGGAAGAGGACCAAGGCCACTATAAATAGGACTTAGCCACCACCATAGGACGGACGGGATCCATTCCACCCTCACACTCACGAGCTCACCCGAGCCCAAGAGCACCTCTCCTCCTGAGGCTGTTCTCCACTGTACTAGTTCATCCTCAGCCCCTCGAGGCCAATCCACCATAAAGCAGGAGTAGGGTTTTACACCGCAAGGTGGCCCGAACCTGGGTAAACTGCTGTGTCCCTTTTCCTTACAGTTCGTCGAGCTAGGCCGCGAGATTAGCGAGTAGGAAGAATGGGGAGGACGAGTTCTTCACACGCACCCCAGAGTTCAAACATCTCAAGGGTTTGCAGAACCCGAAATCCGACATTTGGCGCGCCAGGTAGGGGTGTGTCAGAGCCTCTCTTCCACCGGTCGATCCGCCATCGCTCCACCGCTTCCATGGCTGACGCTCGTCGAGCTCGTGCTGAGCGTAAGGCCGCCCTTGCCGCCTGCGTCGCTCAAACAGCGCCGGCGGGTGACGGCTGCCCTCGCCGCCCCCCATCTCCAGCGGCAAACGCCGCCACCGGCCCCGCGGGCACGAGCAGCAAGCTTCGTCGCTGCACCCTTCTGTGCGGCGGGATGGGCGCACTGCCACCCCGTCTCTGACTCCGGCTGGTTCGTGATCACATGCTCGTCGCAGGCTGGCGAACGCGCAGGCTGCGTTGCTCATGGCGCGCGAGCTCCTGCGCTACCGCCCTATCGACGACCTCTATGAAGACTAGCTGGACCGCATCGCCGAACTTGTCAGCGCCGCCAGGGACTCTCCTGCACCGTCTCGCTCGCTGCCTCACCCGCCGCCTGCTACGGGTGACGTAGCCCATGGAGCACCCCCTCCACCTCCCCGTCAAGATGTCGCCCTCGGGCCAAGGCGCGAGGCCCCGCGGCGCGACCCGCCGCGCAGGGCGTCGGCCCATGAAAAGGAAAGCTTCCAGGTGGTGCAGCGAATGCAAGAAGATGCTCGTGCGCTCCCAGCACTGCCACGTCAAGACCGCGCGCCTTCTACAGTGGGGGCGCGCTAGCACCAAGATCAGGCTCCACCTCCACGACGGGCTCCCGTGACCACAGCAGGTTGTCGCGCCTTCACTCCGGAGCTACGCAGCGTCGTGTGGCCGGGGAAGCTCAAGCCCGACCTGCCTCCACGCTACGACGACACCCCGACCCTGCCGAGTTCCTGCAGCTCTACGAGCTGAGCATCGAGGCGGCCAACGGCGACGAGAAGGTTATGGCGAACTGGTTTCCCATGGCCCTCAAGGATGGTGCGCGCTAGTGGCTCCTGAACCTGCCCGCGGGATCGATCTCCTTCTAGGACGAAATGCAAGAGCATTTCGTCGCCAACTTCCAGGGCACTCGCGACCGTCCACCAGTTGCGGGTGACCTGCAGCGCATCAAGTAGCAGCCAGGAGAGACCTTGCAGAATTACACCCAGCGCTTCAACAGCATTCGCCTCAAGATCCCCAAGGTGTCGGACGAGGCCATCATCTCGGTGTTCACTGATGGCGTCTGTAACGTCAAGATGAAGGAGGAGCTCGCCATACACGAGGACTTGTGCACGGCTCTGGAGATGTTCAACATAGCAACCAAGTGTGCGAGAGCTGAGGAAGGTCGCCTCTCCCTCCTGGAGCTCCCGGGGGCTGACCCAGAAGACAAGAAGGCCATGGCCAAGGATGTGAAGCCCAAGGGACTGGTCGTGCTCGCGGCCGAACCAGAGATGAAGCGCAGTTGCGACCACCCAGAGTCATCCAAGGGCAACCGCCTGTTCTGCGTCTTCCACGACGTGCACAGCCACAACACCAACGACTACCAGGAGCTCAGGGCCATCCGCGACGGGCGCCTCGGTTGTCGCCCTGAGCGCAACAATCGAGGCTACGGCCGCGGAGGAGGCCGAAGTGGAGGACACTGGAACGGCCGCGAGCCCCGCAGGAGTGGCACTATCAGCCTCGTGAGGACCGCTGGCAGGGCCAGCCTCGCGAGGGCCCCTGGAGGGACCAACCTCGTGAGGACTATCCTTAGGGAAACGCTGGCCTTCCTCCGCTACCGCCACCACCAAGAAGGAACGACGAGCACCACCAAGACGAGGGGGCTGGGGGCTTCCAGGAGCCTCGTGCCATCGCCTGCATCCTGGGCGGCGCTCAGGCCCATGCCTCTCATCGCATCTTCAAGCAGTTTGCGCGTGAGGTGAACGCGGCCCTCCCCAAGCACGAGGCTACGCGTTCGCTCAGGTGGTCCAAGTGCACCATCAACTTCAGCACATCCGACCAGCTCAAGTGCGTGGCAACTGTCGGTGCTCTCCCGATGCTCTGCTCGCCTACCATCAGCAACATGCTCATCACCAAAACTCTCATCGATGGCAGTGCAAAGCTCAATGTTCTCTCCATCGAGACGTTCGACCGACTCTAGGTGCCCTGATACGTCTCCAACGTATCTATAATTTTTCATTGTTCCATGCTGTTATATTATCATTCTTGGATGTTTTATAATCATTTTATAGTCATTTTATATAATTTTTTGGTACTAACCTATTGACATAGTGCCAAGTGCCAGTTACTGTTTTCTACATGTTTTTGACATCGCATAAAATCAATACCAAACACAACGAAACTTTTTGGAGATTTGTTTTGGACCAGAAGACATCCAGTGGGCCGAAGAAGCACTTGGGGGTGCTCCGAGGGGAGCACAACCCACCAGGGCGCGCCAGGAGGCCCAGGCGCGCCCTGGTGTGTTGTGCCCACCTCGGGTGCCCCCTGAGCCGACTCTTTGCTCTATAAATACCCCAATATTCCAGAAACCCTAGAGGAGTCGACGAAAATCAATTCCAGCCGCCGCAGAGTCCACAACCACCAGATCTAATCTAGACACCAGATCCAATCAATTCCAGCCGCCGCAGATGGCTTCCTCTCTCTCTTCTGATTATCAATACAATGGTCTCTTGGAGATCCATATGATGTAACTGTTTTTGCGGTGTGTTTGTTGGGATCCGATGAACTTTGAGTTTATGATCAGATCTATCTTTTTATCCATGAAAGTTATTTGAGTCTTCTTTGATCTCTTATATGCATGATTGCTTATAGCCTCGTATTTCTTCTCCAATATTTGGGTTTTGTTTGGCCAACTTGATCTATTTATCTTGCAATGGGAAGAGGTGCTTTGTAGTGGGTTCGATCTTACGGTTCTTGATCCCAGTGACAGAAGGGGAACCGACACGTATGTATCGTTGCTACTAAGGATAAAACGACGGGGTCTATTTCTACATAAATAGATCTTGTCTACATCATGTCGTAGTTCTTATTGCATAACTCTGTTTCTCCATGAACTTAATACACTAGATGCATGCTGGATAGCGATCGATGTGTTGAGTAATAGTAGTAGATGCAAGCATGAGTCGGTCTACTAATCTTGGACGTGATGCATATATAATGATCATTGCCTGGATATCGTCATCATTATTTGAAGTTCTATCAATTGCCCAACAGTAATTTGTTTACCCACCGTTTGTTATTTTCTCGAGAGGAGCCACTAGCGAAACCTACGGCCCCCGGGTCTCTTTCTCATATTATTTGCCTTTGCGATCGTTTTTTTTTTTGCTTTTTATTTTCAGATCTATTAAACCAAAAATACAAAAATACCTTGCTGCACTTTATTTTATTTGGTGTTCGATCTATCAATATTTACAACTCTCTCACATCCGTTTGCCTATTCTGGGCACCGCTACCAAAAAGGGATTGACAACCCCTTTTACACGTCGGGTTGTGAGTATTTGTTATTTGTGTGAAGGTGATGTTTACGTTGTGTTGCTTGGTTCTCCTACTGGTTCGATAACCTTGGTTTCATCACTGAGGGAAATACCTACCGTTGATGTGCTGCATCATCCCTTCCTCTTTGGGGAAATACCGACGTAGTCCTAGCAGACATCATGCCCTATGACCAGCTGCAGCCTACCAAGCCATTCTCAGGAGTGACCGACGGCTCCACCACCCCGATAGGGCAGATCCGCCTCCCTGTCACCTTCGGCAAGCGCGACAACTACCGCAATGAGCTCATCGACTTCGACAACGCCCACATTCGCCTTCCATACAACGCCATCCTTGGGTATCCAGCCCTAGCCAAGTTCATGGCAGTGACTCGTCATGGTTACAATGTCCTCAAGATGCCAAGGAGCTGCAGCATCATCATGGTGGCCTGCGTGGAGAAGGACGCGGTGTGCTCTCTCGAGCGCGCCTACCAGGCTGCAGCGGTCGAGAACCCAGACGACGGAAGCACCATCTACCCTCCGGAGGTTGTCTGCAAGAAGAAGAAGAAGCAGCTGCTCCACCAAGGACCACGGGAGAGCGGGGTGTCCGGCGGCACCACCTCAGGACCTGCGCCCACTGATGAGGCGCCTCCCTCTCTCGCGTAGGTAGGCGCGCCTGACGCCCCTCAGGCTGGGCTCGGGGGCTCTCCTTTGGAGGGCCTCTGACCTGGCCGACGTCACGAGGGAGGCGCTCGGGCACCACGCGGAGGCATGCTTCAGCGCGCGCTCCCGCTAGGAGGGTACAAGGCGCGAGGTGCCAGGTGCTCAGGAGTTCATCACCAAGGCAATCGAGGAGCTTCAAGAGGCAAGGGCTATGCGAGCGAACGTCGCCCACCACCCGGCGCGGCTCCTTGTCCTGGCGAGGACAGTGAGCTACGCGCCTACGTCAACATCCCAGGGCTCAATAGGGCCGCATCTCAGGAGTGCTTCTGGCCGTCCTGGGCTGGCCGGTGCGAGGACCCCCCTCACAGCTATGTTCGCATGCCTTTTGGCTTGTCGAACGCTGCTGCTACATTCCAGCGCCACATGCGGGGCGTCCTGGTGGCTCATGGGGCCAGGAACCAGGCGGTCCTGTCAGACGAGGAGACGGATCCTCGCGCGCCCCCCGGGCCACCAGAGCCTCCCGAGGTTCAGGGTCTGGGTGGCTCATGAGGAGCGACTTCTGCGGCACGTGTCTTCAGCTACTCCAACATCTCTTCAGCAACGGTGCCAGGTGACATTTTTCTGGTTTGTTCAGCTGGGGGCGCCCCTCGGGCTGCATCATCCCCAAGCCGCGTGGGTCCGTCCCTGCAGCATGTATCATTTTGCTTCTATCGGAACTAGCTCTACCCTATCCATGAGTATTTATGATTATTACCTATCTGTCTGGTGCTTCGTCACCATGAACATCGTACGCCCTTGCAAGCTCACCCGCGACCGCCTCATGATTAAGGACTGGCACGACATCTGTGCTCGGGTCCGTCCTGCAGCGTCGCTAAACCCAAGTGGCTGAGCTCTGGCTCACGGGCCAGCTCCCGTGCACGTCACCTCCCATGGTCCTTGGTGCCTTGTTCTCGCATGAGCTAATCGGGGGCGGGTAAGTTAGGGCGCGCGACCCGGTGCCTCGCCACCGCGGGAGACGCGCGCCGGTTGTCTTTCTTAAGGACATTCACATGAGAAGGTTGGGCACGGCGTCTGTGCTCGGGTCCGTCCCTGCAGCATTGGCAAACCCAACGGCTGAGCACTGTCTGGCGGGCTGGTCCCATTCACGTCGCCTCCTAGGGTCGTTGGTGTTTGGCCTTCTCATGCGATAACCTCAGGAGATTCACTCAGCGTAGGTTGCCTAACCATCTCGCAGGACTATCATGAGTGTTATGAACCAAATTCAGGTGCAACCCACTTTGAGGTAGGGCCTCGTGAGTCCCGCGCTGGCTCACGAGTGCCCATACACACCTCCTCTAGCCCTGTCGTGCAAGCCACGTGTCAGGGCGGGGTTGTACATGCCCTGGGGTCTCCCCTCAGAGGGAGCCCCCACCCACGTACCAATGGAAGCACCATGCTCCATGCTGGTAGTCGACACGGTCGAGGAGCGGCTATGCCCGTGCAAGAGCGGAAGCGCCATGCTCTGCGCTGCTGATAAACAACTAGGGGCAGCCTAACGGCTGCACTAACCTTAGGAGAGCCACCAGGCTCGGTGTCCAGCCTCACCATGCTGCTTTCCCTCAGGAGGGTACATGAGGGGGCTGGGCACGGGGGCTACGCTCAGGTCATGCCTGGCGTACGCCACCTTGCCAGGTCCCTCGGACCTGGTCTTCGCGCATCCCTCCCGAGCGAGAGCCCGGCGAGGACAGGTATGGGGTTTTTGTTCGCACGTCAAGGGGGACCCCTGGGCATCATGAACCAGGGGCCTAACTGGTCACGTAGCCCCCCACCCCTTGGTCTCATCCTGGTGATCCGGACGCCCCAATGGCGGCTGAGGTACACGCGGGACAGGGCCCTGCCGACGCAACACGCCAAGACCTACTCTCGCGCCTCCTTCTCGAAGGTTGTTCGTACGTCAAGGGGGACTCCTGATCATCGTGATTCAGGAGCCTAACTAGCCACGTAGCCCCTCACCCCTTGGTCTCGTCCTGGCGATCAGGACGACCCAACGGCGGCTGAGGTATGCGCGGGGCCGGGCCCTGCCGACGCAGAACATTAAAGCAAACGAAAAAGAAATCGCAGAAACCTAGCAAATTATTACAAAACATACTGTCTATTAAAAGTACCAAGCATAAGTTCTTACGCCTCCATGAGGCACGATACATGTTGCAGGACTTAAACAGGGGGGAGCGCCGCCACCGAGCTTCTTCTTCAGCCTTGGACGCCACCATCGCCCACTTGGGGAGCCCCGTCGTCGGTGACGTCACCGTCGTCCTTGCCGCCAGCCGTGGTCACGGGGTCGACGGCAAGGAACTTCCGCAGCAGGCCCTCCACCTGATCCTTCACGGCCTCGGCAGCGACGGTGTAGAGCTCAGGGTCCACGGGCTTGAGCAGGGCACCAAGGTCGAAGCTGGGGTCCCGAAGGTAGAGGTGGCTGAAGGCGCGCGTCATAGCCGAGGTAGAGAGTGCGCAGGCTTCTCCGTCCACCATGGGGCCCACTCCGACGAGGATGTCCTCGAGCGCCGCAACAAGCTTGAGGAGCAGCCCGGTGGGGCCTTCCTCCGGGTTCACCAGCGGCTCCTTGCACCCGCTCCCGTAGAGATCATGCAGTGCCTTGCGGGACCTCTGCTCGAGGGAGTCGAAGGCGGTATGCCCCGCGGTGGCCGCCTCCTCAGCCTCGGCAAGGAGTTTCTTCCTGGCCTCCAGCTAAGCCTTCTCCGCCTCCACCTCCTCCTTCAACTTCTCTAGGTGGCCGCGCTCTGTGGCCTGTTCCCGGGCCGCTTGCTCCAGCTCGGTGTCACGATCGGCAACTGTAGCTTCCCGGGCCTTCAGCTCCTCCTCTTGCACCTCGAGCTGGTGGGCTTGGGCGGCTTGCTTATCGCGGAGGGTCTTCAGCTCAGCCTTCGCCGCGCAACAGCACTCCTCAGCGTCCTTCGCGTCCTTCAATGCCACGTTGCGAGCGGCGGCGGCCATGCCGGCCACCTTCCGGCCTTCCTCTTCATCCGCGTCGGCCTGGTCCCAGGCCGCCCTGACGGACGAGTCAGTCTGGAGCCACCGCGAGACCAGCTCCAGACGCCCGACGCCGGTCAGGGCCCCGAAGATCGTTCCGGAGATGATCCAACGCGGAGAGGGCCTGCTCCAGAGCACCGGGCGCGGTAGAAGAACCACGGCCCGCTAGCATGATGGCTAGGGGAGGAAGCGGTGCCGGCGTCAAGACTGGCGAGGCAGCGGCAGCAGAGAGGGCCGGGGGCTCCGGAGCCCCCGGGTCCTCAGCAGGCGAGCTGAGGGTGAGCACCTTCGGAGTCGGCTCGGCCGCAGGGATTGTCTTCTCCTGAGGCTGGGCCCCAGAGCCTCGGGAGGACAACCCTGCTGCAGGAGCACGGGAGGCAACCTCGTCCTACTGAGCTGGAGTCGTTGCGACCACGGCAGGTCGCTTAGCCTCGACCGCTCCAACATCCTCTTTCTTCCTCTTCTCCGCCGACATCAACCTGGCATCAAGATGGAGATATTGAGTATTGCGTCAAGATCAAAGAGCAAGGGTAAGGAAATACACTTACTGATCCTCGGCGACGTAATCCCTCTTCCTGCCCAGGAGCGCGATGCCCCCAAGCTTCCTGGGCACGGGCGGCGCCGCGCTCCCAGGGGCGGACGAGTGCGCGGCCGGCTCTGCGATGGAGGCCGGCGATGAGGCAGAAGCGCCGCCTCGGGGAAGCAATGATGACATGTCCCTCTTCGGGATCCCCTGCCTCAGCCTCTTCGGAGGGGTGCCCCCGGACCTCGTGGCGACCCCGATGGAGCGCTCCTTGACTGGGTGCTTGCTGGCGTCTTCGTCGTCGGAAAGGCCGTGGAGGAGATCGGTCTGTCGCAGGGGAGAAGTCTCTCCCACCCCTTCCCAGGTCGCCTCCGAGTCTGCCTTCTCCTCCTCACCAGATTCGCCGGAGGACACCGTCACCGGGGAGCCTAGGGGCTGGGAAGGCTCCAGCGGCACGAGCCCCCGCTCGTTGAAGGCAGGCATGGCGGCGGCTATCTTCTCCGAGTCGGCACGACGGTACAATGGGAGATAGGTGTCCGGGGGGCCACCCTCATCCTTCTCGAGCAAGGTGCGCATGACCTTGCCCAGCTCCCCGTCAGACAAGTTGTCAGGGCGCAACCAGAGGTCGTCTTCCGCGCCCTTGAATCTCCATAGGGGGCGCGAGTGTGCCTGGAGCGGAGCCAGGCGCTGCGTCAGGAACTCCTTGACGATCATGGCCCCCGTCAGCCTCTCCGCCTTCGGGTCCTCTGCCTTCAGGTCGGTCGTCATCCTCTCCAGCAACTGCTCTGCCCGGAGGTCAGTGAGCTTCTCATGAACCCATCCATCACGGGGCGTTGGCAACCCGGTCGGCAGCTCCAGCTGAGCGTAGGAGCGCTTGGCGTCCATGAAGATCCACTTGTTCCGGAATTCCTCCACCTTCTTCCTGGCCCAAGAGATCGCGTTGCTGGCCTTGGCCGCGATGAAGCTAGCGCACCCAGAGCACTGGCCGCTGCTCGTCCGGAGGTAGAAGAAGTGGCGTAACAGCACGACGGAGGGCATCACCGCCACGAACGCCTCGCAGTAGAAGGCAAAGATCGACTGGAGGAGGATGGAGTTGGGGTGAAGATGGAGGCGTGGAGCCCGTAATGGCGAAGGATGGCGTAGAAGAAACTGGAGAAGGGGGAACCTGTCGGAGTAAATAGCCACGGGTAGCCTAACCGACTGCCCCTGGCTATTCCAAAAATTATCAGGCCATTTGGGCCTTCAAGCATTTCAAGCATTGGGCCGCCTTCCCCGGCCGGCTACCTCTGAAGCCGACTCTCAGAAGGCGACCCAGCCTCAGCAACCTCCCCCCAAGATAACCACGGGATGGCCGACTCCAGGAAGCCGGCCATAGAGGATGCCGACTCCCCAGAGCCGGCCATGAAGAACGCCGACTCCTCCGAGCCGGCCACGAAGGGCGCCGACTCCAAGAAGCCGGCCAAGACCGCACCCACCAAAACTACACCCACATAACGGTGACAAGACGGGGTGTGGCCACAGTGCGGCCCACTACCCCCGAAGCCCGAGGCAAGCATGGCCACAGGACGCCGTACGGGACGGCCATCTCCCGTCCGGCTCGGCGCTGTAGCCATGCTGGCCTCAACGTCACCCACGACAGACGCCAGTACGGCCCACGGGCGGCGGGCCCCTTTAGCCAGAGAGAGGCACGAAGGCGGCCCGGCCTCCCCTAGTCGGCCAAGGGCGTAGCCGGCCTCCAGAAGCCGGCTACCCCTTCCCTCGAAGCATGTGCCACATTAAGGAGACAAGACGAGGTAAGGCTACAGTGAGAGCCCTCGAGGCGGCACACTGTAGCCACGCTTACCTCGACGAAGCCCTCGTCATCAGGGACGAGGCTACAGTAAGCAGCCGCCGACAAGACCCTAGGTAGTGGGGTCGGCCTGTCGACCAAGAGGCCGGCAGCCGGCGGGACCCACCAGTTGACAGGCCCCAGCGGCCGGCGGAGAAGCCGGCGAGCGCAGACACTGACGACTGGGACCAGCGCCCAGCCGGATTACAATTGTACCACTGGGGGGTAGGCCTATATAAACCCCCCGGGGCACCCATGCAAAGGGTTGGCTTCTTAGAGTTACACACACACCATAGAGAGAGGGAAGTGAGAGCTAGCCTTGCTGTTCTTCTCCCTTGAACCCAACAGCTCTAGGAGCATTTGTAGCTACTCTTTCCGATCTAGTGATCATGCGGAGACCCCGCAGAGCAGGACTAGGGGTGTTATCTCCTCGGAGAGCCCCGAACCTGGGTAAGATTCGTCGGCGTGCATGTCTTCGCCTCATCCCGTTTCCAGGCACCGGCGACGTCTTACTGGCACCCACCATGATAAGCCACCCGTTGGCATATGTCGCACCTACCACCCGACATTTGGCACCCACCATGGCGTCAGGTGCACCGTCGTCCGGAGACCTGTTCTGGACGGGAACCCTCTTCCTCCCACGCGAGCGCAGCCAGCCTACTGCGCCCGATGGCGTTTGCCTCGACGCGCTGCAAGGCGTCGACGACGCCTGCGCGGTGAGTCGCCTCGCCGATCTGCTCGGCGAGACTCGCATCTCCGACGAGCCCGCGTCCGACGCGGGCACGGACTACCCCGTGAGCCGCCTCGTCAGCCTCCTCGACCAGCTTCACGTCTCTAGCGAGCCTGCTGCAGATGTGGAGTCGGTCGGCTCCACCGACCCGATGCTCGTCGACTCCGACACGGCATCGCTCGACGCCTACCCCTCCGACGTGGTGGTCTTCGACGATCCCCTCCCTCGAGCTGACAGTGGCAGCAGCGCTGTCACCGAAGTGTTGGTCATCAGCCATGTCGACAACTCGGGCGAGAACGCCCACGACGCCCTGCAAGCGGCGATGCACGACCTCTCCGTCCCCATCCCGGCCGGCGCCGACGCCGAGACCCTGGAGGCACCTCGCCTCGCCCTCGTCGTGGAAGGCCAGAAGATAGCCTCCATGAGATGCCTCACCGAGGCCCACCAGCGTGAAGTCGACCGCGCCGCCTTCGGTACGCCGCCGCCTAGCGGGCCGAGCCGAGCCGGCTTCGTCCAGAAGCGCGGCGCGGCTATCGCTAGCATGCTGGAGGCAGATCGCCCCATCTACGCCACCCCGCTCGAGAATCTGCGAGCCGCTCAGGCGGCCGCTGAGGAGCTAAATGGGCTGGGAGCCGACGAGCTCCCCTACATGACAAGACGGATCCAGCAGCTGATCGACGCGGCTGCAGAACGGCATGGAGCCGGCGCCCGCGCCGATAGTCACCCCCCCGCGCCGGGAGCACGCCGCGACGTCCCGCTCGCCGACTGCGAGCGGCGCCCGCCAGAGGAAAGACAAGGAGCCGGCTGCTAGCCGCAGCCGGACTCGTATCACCATCGAGCGCGACGCGGAAGGCCGCCCTCGGGTGGTGGAGCGCCCAGGAAACCTGCCTCCTCCCCCGCCTCGAAGAGAGAGACGTCTCACCCCACCGCCCGTCACGCACCCGACTCTTGGTGACCGACTCGGCCGCCGAGAAGGAGTCGGCGAGAATGACGCCCGCCACCGGATCGACCGCCTTGCTCGATCCTTGGCGTTAGAAGAAGAAGACGATGTCGGCCCGCCATGCTTTGGCCCCCGCATCCGCGACGAGCCCTTCCCCAAAGGGTTCTCGCTCCCCAGAGACACGCCCAAGTACAACGGCTCAGTGAAGCCGGAAGATTGGCTCATCGATTATTCTACTGCAGTCAGCATAGCCAACGGCAACCGACGCGTCACCGTGAAGTACGTCCCCCTCATGCTGCAAGGCACGGCGTGCACCTGGCTCAACAGCCTCAAGCCCTACAGCATCAACAGCTGGCTGGACTTCACGGAAGTCTTCGTCCGCAACTTCACCAGCACGTACAAGCGGCCTCCCAAGCCTCGCCAGCTCTCCCTATGCGTCCAAGGGCCCAACGAGTCGACCCGCGACTACCTCATGCGGTGGGCCGAGCTCCGCAACTCCTGCAAGGGGGTGCATGAGGTCCAGGCCATCGAGTACTTCACCGCCGGGTGCCGAGAGGGCACCCTCCTCAAGCACCGACTCCTCTGCGACGAGCCGGCTACCCTCGACGAACTCCTGATCATCGCGGACAAGTACGCCACAGCCGACTCCTCGATGAAGACCGAGCTTCGAGTAGACGCCTCCGGGAAGGTGATTGCTCCGGCTCCCAAGACGCCGGCTGGCGACTCCAATCGGCGCCCCTACCAGAACGATCACAAGCGCAAGGCCCCCATGCCGACTTCCACCAGTTGGCAGGTGGCCACAGTCGAAGATGAGCAGCCCGAAGAGCGGCCAGCTCCCAAGAAGAAGGGTGGCAGGCCGGCTTGGCAGCCGGCTTTCTCCTACGAGCAGACTCTCGACGCCCCCTGCAAGTTCCACAGCGGCGCGAAGCCGTCCAACCACACGACCCGAAAATGCCACTGGCTCACGCGAATCTCCAAGGGCGAAGGGCTGGTGCCGCCTCCGCCTCCCGGCCCGCCGCCTCCAGCCCCCCAGCAGCCGGCGGCTCGGCCGGCAGTCGGAGCCATCCAAGATGAATTCCCTGAAGAGCACGCCGCCTACGTCGTCTTCACCAGCCAAGCCGATGACAAGCGTAGTCGGCGTCGTCAGCATCAAGAGGTCAACGCAGTCGCCTCTAGCGCTCCCGAGTTCATGCACTGGTCAGAGAAGCCAATCAGCTGGAGCCAGGCCGACCACCCAGAGGTGATGCCATCCCCTGGCTCCTATGCACTGGTCTTAGATGTCACCCTCGCGACGGAGAGGCGAGCTGCCCGATTCTCCCGCGTCCTGATAGATGGCGGAAGCAGTATCAATATACTGTACCGCGATACCATGGAGAAGCTGAATATCAAGGCAAAGCAGCTCATACCAAGCTGGACCGTGTTTCGTGGCATCGTGCCCGACTTGTCTTGCTCCCCAATCGGCAAGATTAAGATGGATGTTCTCTTCGGAGACAAAGATCATTTTCGCCGAGAAGCGATCTGGTTCGAAGTAGTGGATCTGGAGAACCCCTACCATGCTTTGCTTGGCCGACCTGCTCCGGCCAAGTTCATGGTTGTGCCCCACTACGCTTACCTGAAGATGAAGATGCCGAGCTCGAAGGGAATCATCACGGTAGCCGGCGATTACAAGAAGTCCATTGAGTGTGCCATGGCCAGTAGCCGGCTGGCCGAGTCCCTCGTAGTGGCAGAAGAGAAGAAGATGCTGGAGCGGGTTGTGGCCATGGCCGGCAAGCAGCCGGCCCTGTCCCCCAACCCCAAAGATTGTGATGCACAGGGCTCTTTCCAGCCGGCCAAGGAGACGAAGAAGATACCTCTGGACCCGGAGAATCCGGAGAGGTTTGCCGTCATTGGGGCAAACTTGGACAGTAAATAGGAAGGCGAGCTCGTCGACTTCCTCCGTGAGAATCGAGACATTTTTGCATGGTCCGCAAAGGACATGCCGGGTGTCCCGAAGGATTTCGCCGAGCACAAATTACATGTCCGAGCCGACGCGAAGCCGGTCAAGCAGCCCCTCCGCCGACTGTCAGAAGAGAAGTGAAGAATCGTAGGAGAAGAGATAGCCCGGCTCCTCGCCGCTGGCTTTATTATG
Source organism: Triticum aestivum (assembly GCF_018294505.1). Classification (NCBI taxonomy): domain Eukaryota; kingdom Viridiplantae; phylum Streptophyta; class Magnoliopsida; order Poales; family Poaceae; genus Triticum; species Triticum aestivum. The sequence goes on from NC_057805.1 coordinate 260,639,421, forward strand.
GAAGTGTTTTTTCCAGAGTGGCTTGCCAACCCAGTTCTGGTATTGAAGAAGAATAACAAGTGGCGTATGTGTATAGACTACACCAGCCTGAACAAGGCCTGCCCCAAGGATCCGTTTGCTTTGCCACGGATTGACCAAGTGATAGACTCCACAGCCGGATGCGAGCTGTTGAGTTTTTTGGATGCCTACTCAGGGTACCATCAGATCAAGTTGGACCCAGCAGACCGCCTGAAGACTGCCTTCATCACACCATTTGGAGCTTTCTGTTACCTGACTATGACATTCGGCCTGAGGAATGCCGGTGCCACTTTTCAGCGTTGCATGCAGAAATGCCTCCTCAAGCAACTCGGCAGAAATGCCCACGTCTACGTAGACGACATTGTGGTGAAGACAGAGAAGCGTGGCACCCTGCTGGAAGATCTCAAAGAAACATTCGCCAACTTGCGCCGATTCCAAATCAAGCTCAACCCCGAGAAATGCGTGTTCGGAGTACCAGCCGGCCAGCTGCTAGGCTTCCTGGTCTCCGAACGCGGCATCGAGTACAACCCTGTGAAGATTAAGGCCATCGAGAGGATGGAGATTCCCACCAAATTGCGAGATGTGCAAAAGTTCACCGGGTGCCTGGCCTCCCTAAACCGCTTTATCAGCCGACTAGGAGAGAAGGCTCTCCCCCTGTACCGACTCATGAAGAAGTCCACTCACTTCGAGTGGAATGACCAAGCCGACCAAGCCTTCCATGAGTTGAAGAAGATGCTGACCACTCCGCTGTCCTGGCAGCGCCGACTGAGAAGGAGCCCATGCTCCTCTACATTGCCGCGACTAGCCGAGTAGTCAGTATAGTTGTTGTGGTCCAGCGCCCGAAAGAAGGCCGAGCCCAGCTAGTCCAGAGGCCGGTGTATTACCTAAGCGAAGTACTATCCAGCTCAAAGCAAAACTACCCGCACTACCAGAAGATGTGCTATGGGGTGTACTTCGCCGCCAAGAAGCTGAAGCCCTACTTCCAAGAGCATCCCATCATGGTCGTGTGCACCGCCCCACTCGCCGAGATCATAGGCAGCCGGGATGCATCCGGCCGGGTGGCTAAATGGGCCATTGCACTGGCGCCATACACGATCTTCTACCAACCCCGCACCGCCATCAAGTCCCAAGCATTGGCCGACTTCCTCGTCGACTGGGCCGAGACCCAGTACCTACCGCCGGCTCCCGACTCTACCCATTGGCAGATGCACTTTGACGGGTCCAAGATGCGCACCGGCTTGGGAGCCGGCATCGTCCTCACCTCTCCCAAAGGCGACAAGCTCAGATACACGCTGCAGATCCACTTCGCCGCCTCCAACAACATGGCCGAGTACAAGGCGCTCATACATGGGCTCTGGCTAGCCAAAGAGCTCGGCATACGCCGGATCCTGTGTTACGGCAACTCGGACTTGGTGGTCCAGCAGTCGTCTGGCGACTGGGACGCCAAGGACGCGAACATGGCAAGCTATCGATTCCTCGTCCAGCAGATCAGCAGGTACTTCGAAGGGTGCGAGTTCCTTCACGTGCCAAGGGCCGACAACGACCAAGCAGATGCCCTAGCACGGATCGGCTCCACCCGACAAGCCATACCGACTGGCGTCTCCCTCCAGCGCCTCCTCAAGCCGTCCATCAAGCCGTCTCCAGAGTCGGATTCTATCTTCGTACCGCCTATGCCAGATGCAGCCGGATCCGACTGGAGGAACCCCGCAGGCGGCACGTTGACTTCGACAACTGGCTCGCCGACTGCCGTAGTGGCACCCGGCCCGAGGACTGCAGCAGTTGGCCCGGGGACTGCAGCAACGCAAGAAGCGCTGGCCGACTCCAATTCCACGCCTCCCGACCCACCCACCCGAGTCATGGTGGCCGTCCTAACAGAAGAAGAAGTCACAGCTCCATCATGGGCCCAGCCCATCCTCAAGTTCCTAGTCAGCAGAGAGCTGCCGGCTGATGAAATCTCAGCAAGACTAGTGCAACGACGAGCCGGAGCATATGCAATAATCAACAGAGAGCTTGTTAAGCACAGCGTCACTGGAGTCTTCCAGCGTTGTGTCGAGCCAGAGAAAGGAGTGGCAATCCTGAAGGATATCCATCAAGGCGAATGCGGCCACCACGTAGCCTCAAGATCACTTGTGGCCAAAGCTTTTCGCCATGGTTTCTTTTGGCCGACTACTTTGGAAGATGCCAAAGAGATAGTCAAGAGCTGCAGAGGATGCCAAGTTTTCAGTTCCAAGCAACACCTGCCGGCTTCTGCACTCAAGACCATTCCCCTCACCTGGCCCTTTGCCGTCTGGGGACTGGACATGGTGGGCCCTTTCAAGACAGCCCGCGGCGGCTTGACACACCTGCTTGTCGCCGTGGACAAGTTCACCAAGTGGATCGAAGTGAAGCCGATCAAGAAGCTGAACGGGCTGACTGCTGTGACATTCATCACTGACATCACTACTCGGTATGGCGTGCCGCACAGCATCATCACCGACAACGGCACAAACTTTGCCAAAGGAGCACTGGCACGTTTCTGCGCGACGCAGGGCATCCGACTGGACTTAGCGTCCGTTGCCCACCCGCAGTCAAACGGCCAGGTCGAGCGAGCAAATGGACTCATCCTCTCCGGCATCAAGCCCCGACTGGTTGTACCACTGGAGCGATCGGCCGGCTGCTGGCTCGATGAGCTGCCGGCTGTCCTCTGGAGTCTGCGCACTACACCCAACAAGTCAACCGGCTTCACTCCGTTCTTCCTTGTATATGGTGCCGAGGCTGTCATCCCAACCGACATCGAGTTCGACTCGCCTCGGGTCACCATGTACACGGAGGCGGAGGCCAAGGAAGCAAGAGAAGACGGCGTCGACCTACTAGAAGAAGCCCGGCTGTTAGCACTCAGCCGGTCCGCCATCTACCAGCAAGGGCTGCGCCGCTACCACAACCGCAAGGTCAAGCCAAGATCCTTCCAAGAGGGCGACCTTGTGCTTCGGCTGATCCAGCGAACAGCCGGCCAGCACAAGCTCTCGGCCCCTTGGGAAGGCCCCTTCGTCATCATCAAGGCACTAGGCAACGACTCCTACTACTTGATCGACGCGCAAAAACCAAGAGCACGCAAGAGAGATGACTCCGGCAAGGAGTCGGAGCGACCATGGAACGCGAACCTCCTGAGAAGATTTTACAGTTGAAAGCAGTATGTATCATGCTACCCTTTTGTATTAAGTACGAACCAACAGGCCCCCCGAATAGTACTCGGGGACTGCCTTTATTTATCTATGAATGACGAGTGTCATATCCATGAATGTATTATTACATTTGATTTCTTGTCTGGCACCGGGTTCGACTAGTCGGCCCGGGGACTGGCCGCCTTGAGCTATATTAAAAGTTCTACCTGAAGTCAGACAAGTAGCGTGCCGGCTCCCGAGTCCTCTCTTGTTGAAAGTCGCAGCTCGAAGAACCGACTGTCCGACTACCAAGAGACAAGGCAGAAAGGATGCCCACACGAAAAACGGCTAAGGACTAACGAACTTATATAGCAAAAAGACGGCTTCCAACCACGCTTGCCGGCTGTCAGAACAGCCGGCTGGCCGGCTTCCTAAACACTTAGCTCTAATCCAACAAAGCTAGAGTACTTGCCCTCCCAATTGGCCAAGCACTCCTCCAGCCACAGATTGCAGAGCAACTGTCTGACTGGGGAGGCGGCAACCAAGGGAGGGCGGCAAAGGAAACAGCAGAAGGATGAAAAGCAAAGAACGAGGAAAAGCCAAACGCATGCATAAGTCATATATACATATAAAGCCCCCAACAGGCCGGCAATCGACATAGTTAGAATACACCCCCAGTGGGTGGAATTGTGCAGACTTAACAGAATATTATTCCAAAAGTGACAAGACAGGAAAACAAAAGATAGCAGACTAGACTAAGGCGCGGTGCGGGAGCCAGGCTGGTCGGTGGAGATGGCGTCGCCGGCTGGCGGGTCTCGGCTTGGTCACCACCGGTGGCAGGCGACGCACCCGCGCATGACGTGGTGCTGGAGGCGCGGTCAGGCTGAGGCTGGTCGGCCGCTCCACCATCCGGCCCGGCGTCTTCACCCTCCTCCTCCTCCTCCTCCTCGCCCTCGTCGCTGGAGTCGATCTCCTCCGCCGAGTCTTCACCGTCTGCCGGGTTCAGCCCGAACCACTCCTCCGGCTAGGCGACGCCGTTGTCATCTACCTCAGGGGCGAAGACGCTGGTGTCGGTGTAGTCGGCGATCGCCGAAGCCCGCCGGATGATAGCCGGCCGCGCCGGCTCCAGCTCCGTGACGGCTTGCTGCCGCCAGGTAGCCAGCTGGTCCAGACTCAGGCCGGGATACCAGGCCTTGACGAACTCCAGCGCCCGCCTGGCGCCGGGCCGAGCCGCCGAAGCCTTCCAGGCTTCAAAGCGGCCGACTGCCACCTCCATCCAGTCGGCAGTCCGACTGGGGGTGCGAGGAACCACTTCGCCGGGCCAAAGGGCGGCCAATACTTGCGCCCCGGCACGCTGAAGCCGGCGGAGCAGTCGGTGAGCCGGCTGGAGACGGGCTTGGATTGCCAAGAGCTGCTCCTCTAGCGAACGGCTAGCGTTTGGGGCAATCTCGACGCCAGCCTGCCTTCGTGCTTGGCGGCGGGCCTCGATGATCTGGCTGGCGGCGGTAGAGTAGCCAGGGAAGTACTCTGCGCAAGAAAGAAAGAGAAATAAGAGAAAACACCAAGTCAAAAAATGAGCCAAAAGCGGCAGACGGCAAGAAAGGACGAAGAAGTAGGCGGCTTACCATCAACCAGATCTTCGATCTGGCCATAGCCATTGATCAGAGTCTGCCTTGCTTCAGCCCAGCCAGCCGCTTCTGTCTCGTACTCATCCTGGAGGGCGGCTTCACGGTCCTGCACCGCCTTCAGAGCCGCCTTGTGGCCCTCCTCCTGGTCGGCCAACCTCTTGGCCAGGCGGTCACGTTCCTGCACCAAGGCGGCAAACTCGGCCTCCTTGGCACGAAGGGCAGTCTGAGACTCTCCCAGCTGTGCCCTCAGACCGGCGTTGGCCGCTGCAGGGACGGCAAAAAAAGAAGAAACAATAAGAGGAAGTCATCAAGAAAGATCCGACCCGACTGCTCAGCAGTCGGCCCGAATCTCGGGGACTACACCAAGTGGGTGCGCTGACGCGCCCCCACGTGAGATAAAGAACAAAGCACTTACCCCGGCTCTCAGTTAGGTCGGCGGTCTTCTGGGTCAGCTCCCGAGCCTGGGAGTTGAAGGCGGCCGCACGAAGATTGTGGTAGTCCTGCAAGATAGGCAGAAGAGCGAAGTAAGAACAAGAATAGCAAAGCCAAATCCACTAAGAAGTTCCAAGCCGCCTGCTCAGCAGCCGACTCGGAACTCGGAGACTACACCCAGTGGGTGCGCTGACGTGCCCCACGGAAGAAACCAAGATCAAGAAGAAACCAAGATCAAGAAGAAGCAAGATAAGAAGACTAACCCGGATGGCCGCCCGCGTCGCAAGGAATTCGTCAGTGTATCGCCTCAGCGCCGTAGCCTGGGCCTGGAGCCGGGTCCGGACGTCCTGCGCGGCCACGTTCATCACGGCCGTCCCTCCGCCCGGCGTCCACCCCGAGGAGGCGCTGGCCACCTCCACATCCTGGGCCGACGAGCTGGAGCCCGCGGCCGGCTGCGGCTCCGACGCAGCCTTCTGCGGCTCTGACGCAGCCTTCCCCGCGCGCCGGCTCGGCGGCATCCGGACCGCCAGCTCAGTCCTCGCGGCCGGCTCGCCCCCTCCCCC